>NC_091693.1:6233541-6537395 GCF_041296265.1 Equus caballus | reverse complement strand
GGAAAGAAGGAAGGAGGGAAGAGAGGAAGGAGGGGAGAAAGGAAAGAAAGAAGGGAAGGAAGGAAGGGAGGAAAGAAAAGAGGAAGGAAGGAAAGAAGGAAGGAGGAATTAGTCTCCTAAGAATTTTGATGTCTTAGAAGCTCCCCCAGGAAAAGATCTGGGGTCTCCAGGTCCCCACTAGAAATGGCACTTTGTGAGGGCAGTGACGACATCCCTCTTGTTCCCCGTTGTGTCCCCAGCACAGAACTGCGCCTGCCACATAGAAGGTGCTCAGCGAATACCTGTGGACAAAGAATGGCTCCAGGAACTGAGGGATGGAGACAGCCGCTCCATCACAAAGAGGGAGTAGGCCCAAGACGGCCTCGGAGTTTCTCCAAATTCCACTCAGCCAGGCGGTGGCTTTTTTCTCACCTTATCTTTGCCTGTTTTTCTTTTCTCTCCCCAAGTCACTGGGCTTGAACACAAGATTCTCAGCTTCACCTCTGAAAATGGGAATTGGGTTAAGCCCAAGGTGGGTCCCAGATGCCCAGCTTCTTGATTCCATGCTGAGCCATTCAGAGAAGGCCTGTGGGTTTGAGTGGGGTCACAGAAGGGGCCTGAGCTGGTCACGTGACCGGGGTTAGTCCTGGCCACGCCTCAGATCAGTCCCTTGACTCTGGAAAATCACTCCAAGTCCTCTCAGCATCAGCCTGTTTTCTCCACACCCCACAGAATCAATGATTTCACCAGAACCACCACAATTCCCAGGATGCTGCCTGCAAGTTCACCGTTTCTCTCCCCCCGAAGAGAGCATATGTTTGTGAGATTTATGTCGATCAAGAGTAACTGTCATCTCCTCTAATTCATCAATAAAAAGTGGATGTTTAAAATCTAACGTGATTCCTCCGTCTGTTACTTGGCATGAAGCGCTGGGGGCCCCTGCGTGTCCCAGCCCCGAAGCGGAGAATCTCGGAAGTAGGGCCAGGCGAAATGGGAGATTCCCGCCTGTGGGGACTGAGCTCGCCTTTTCCCTCCCTCCTGCTCTCACCTGCCCCCAGACCCTCGCCAGCACCGGCTCTCCATTGACTTGTCCTGGCTCGTCTCCCATTTCTGTGACCTCGGGCCCCTCCTCCTTAGGGAGGAAACCTCGCACTCTGCTCCCTCTTTGTGAGTTTATCTACACACACTCCTTCCATCCCATCTCTTCCTTGGGTTGTGATCCCGACGGCCTCTTCACCGGCACAGCAAAGTCGGGGCCCTGCCTTCTCCTGCAGGCAGCCGCATGGCCTTTCAAATGCGTCACTTCTCAGAAGCAGGTGGGGCCTTGTCTAACTAGACAGCTTTTTTCTCTTCCAGGAACAACAGGCTTTTGTATCTGGAAGACTTAAGTGGTCAAAAAGAGGAAGGTCACCAGTTGAGCTTGACCCTCTGGGTCTCCCATCAACTTCTGTCCCCACCAAGCTGATTTCTCTCAGAATCCAGATCACACTTGTTCCTTTGGGCCTCTCCTCCTTCCACTTCCTTTCCACGGGCAATTATTCTGGTAATTTTGCACACTCAGCCACTTCCTGCTCCCTCTGCTCTTTTCCCCCACTTCCTCCCCCATCTTTTCTCTCAAGACCACAGACCCCGTCAGTTTCCTGTTCACTTTCCAGGGGGCTCCAGCTGAAACTTGTTAGTATCTTAAGCGTGGCCTGACTTCCTTTGGTCCATCAGGTCCATTCTTACAAACGTTTCTCCTTGGACTCAGACTATCCTGAGTCCATGTTGCTGCCAGGACAGCTTGGGCTCTGGGCCCCCTCCTGCTCGTTTCTTCCCTGCTGGGCTGCACGCTGCCTGGGCTCCTCTCTCTTCTCACTGTCCCCTCACCAACCTGTGTGGGGTGTGCATTGCTCCCTGGTGGTGTCTCGAGGCAGACGCATGAAGACGTGGACACTCACAGGGGACGCTTTACCTTTCCTGGGGAATGTGTGTCTTGCGCTGGCTGTCTGACCCTGCCAACAGGCACCCTCATCCTTCCCCTGATCCGGGAAGAGTGACCCTCAGCCTAGTGTCTCCTCCAGAAAGGATCTCCTCTCACTTAGCTCATCGCTCCCCACCTGGCACCGGAGTGGTCTCCCGCCCCTGCAGGCTGGCCCTCCCTAACCCACACGGGGCCTGTCCTGAAATGGGCAGCGGGATGTGGTTTCAGTGCTTGACACACATGGGATGAAGGCAACATAATTATCTTTTGTTCTCTACCAAGTCAATTTGTGCCACTGTCTGCATTCATTTGATTGAGAAATAGAAACTTAGAGGGAAGGCGAAGATTGTTGGATAGGGCCACTCTCATTATCCTAAAAGGCTCTCGGAGGGGCCTCTTTCTCCCTCCCAATCCCCAGCCATGCAGAGCCAGGAACAGAGCCGCAGAATCCTCTCCTCCAGCAGGTGCCAGGACTGACGACACAAGCAAAGAGGAGGTCAGAACCTGTGCTTTTTGCCTTCTCTTATCTCCGTTCTGTCACCCGAGTTACCAGCATTGGGACATTCTTGGTGACGAGGTTCTAGGGTCACCGAGACAGAAAGGGGAATTCAGACTAAGTTGCTTCACAGAGTCAGAAGGCTCCATTGACAGCACAGACAGCTGCACCATGGGAGCAGGCTGTGCAACATCTCACGTCTAACCCCATGAAGTGAGGCCTCAGGTTCATGCACACTAATTTATACAAGTGAGATTCCTCTCTACGATGCTGCACCTTTCACCATCGCTCTGCTCCCCATTATCGATTGCCCTGAGTCTCTGCTCTGTGCAGGGCTCTGCTCCAGGTGCGGGGACCTGAGTGCACAAGACAGACAGTAAACAAGCAAGCCAGGTAATTCCAAGTGAAGGGAGGAAGCCAAAAGGGAGATCGAGAGAGAGAGACTGGCATGGGGCTTTTTGTAGGTAGGGCTCCCAGGGAAGGCCTGGGCTGAGGAGGAGTATGTGAACCAATGAGAAGGAGCCAGCATGTGAAGAGCGTGCCAGGTGGAGGCAACAGCAAGTACCGAAGCCCGTGGTGGGAACGAGTGCGCTGTGTCGGAGGAACAGAAAGCAGGCCAGTGTGGCTGGGCGTAGAGGACAGGGCAGGCTGCACAGCCTTGAGGCTGTGAAGGAGGACGCGGGAGTGAGCTGAGAGCTGACTCTTCTCTGGAGCTGTTTGCCCTCGGATGATGGTTAGCTCATCCGTGGATCTTGTCTTCCTCTCCTGGTCTTTATTATGTCCTGAGAAGTTGCTGCAGCCAGTCAGAACGTGACAGCCCCCTTCTGGTTCAGAGCCCTCCCGAAATCTGGGCGACACAGAGCCTTGGCTGTGCTCCTCAGCATCCAGCAATGACAGATGGGGTGAAGGTCAGATATGGGGATGCTACAAACAGAACGAGTGGGAAACGTTTTAAGATGGTAGAGAACAGAGGTGTCCAGCCATACATACAGCAGCATGCCCCAACAGGGGAGGCAGAGGGAAGGAGGGACACGGGCCCAACCAGGGGACTGGGTTCGAGGTAGGCACTCCTCCCCTTTGCCTTTTGTCTGGGGCCCCCATTCAGCTCAGCCCACTGCAGTTCAACTGGACTCCTTTGAAACCACACAGACAGTCTAAGATCAAGAAACCTCATCTGTTAGGAAATTGAGGTTTTCTAGATGCCGCCCCTCCACCAGCTGCCGCCTCTCCAGGCTCTCGCTTCCAACATCTGGGGAGTGAGACCCCAGGGTACCCAGACTCTGCCACCCCACCCTTCCAGTTGCTCAGACCAAACACCTGCAGGGTATCTTTGAGTCTTCTCCTTCTCTGACATTTACTCCATCAGCAAATCCTTTCCACTCTCCCTTCAATACAGATCCCAGATCCAACCGCTTCTCAGCATACCTGCTGCCACCACCCTGCGCAGGCTCTCACTGCTATCTCTCACCTGTGTTCCCGAGTAATCTGTCTGGTCCCCCTGCCTCTGCTGTTGCCCTCTTCGGTCTCTTCTCCACATAGCAGCCAGAATGGTCCTTCTAAAACGTAAGTAGTCACGTCCCTCCTGCTCAAAATCCCATAGTCTCCTCACCTCTCTCGTTAGAGCCCCAGTCCTTCCAGTGACCTCCAAGTTCCACTGTGTCAGCTTCCTGCCCCTCTCGCTCTCTGACCTCATCTCCTATCCTCTCTCTCCCCTTGTTACTTGGGACCCTTCTCTGGGGGGTGCAATTTGATGATGTCTTTCAAACTTAAAAATCCTGGAGCCGGCCCCATGGCCAACTGGTTAAGTTCGCGTGCTCCACTTCGGCGGCCCTGGGTTTTGCCACTTCGGATCCTGGGTATGGACATGGCACTGCTCATCAGGCCATGCTGAGGCGGCGTCCCACAGAGCACAACCAGAGGCACTCACAACTAGAATATACAACTATGTCCTGAGGGGCTTTGGGGAGAAGGGGAAAAAAAAAAAGAAGAAGATTGGCAACAGATGTTAGCTCAGGTGGATTAAAAAAAAAAAATCCCATACCATCTGACCCAACAAGTTGACATCTATGAGTTTATTGTATGAATGTGCTTTCCCATGTGCACAAAGAAGTGTGTTCATCACGCTGTTTTTTGTTCTAGTAAAAGACTGGTGACAACCTAGGTCCTTCGGTAAAGGGTCTGGTTAAATACAAGCCATGGGGCATCAATCAGTGGAAATACCACGTATCTGTTCCCAAGAATGAGGCAGAGCTACATAGCCAATGTAAATCAGACTCCAGGATGTACTGTGAACTGAGAACAGCAAGACATAAGAAGAGCGGTTGTCAAGAGAAGGGGACGCACCCCGTGCATTCACTCAGGGGGTCTTTCCAGAGCTGCCCCCAGGGCACAGCAGTTACTCGCACTGGGGAGTGGGCGGTGAACAGCCCGCACTTTGCAGAGCTGACGTCTGATGGCGGCAAGACAGGCATAGATTGATAAACAGATACGTAATATGAAGCCGGGGCTGGGCTGGCGCTAGGAAGACAAAGACTGGAACGGCAGGGTCCGGGGCAGAGAGCAAGGGCAGGCTGAGAAGGCCCTCAGAGAAGGTGACCTTTTAGCACAGACCTGCAAGAAGGAAGAGCACGAGGTGTGAGGCTGTCGGGGCCTTCCGGGCAGAGGGACCGCAAGCCCTGAGCACAGCCACAGGGGGAGGAGGAGGTCAGGACGCCAGAGTGGCTGCAAGGGGATGGAGTGAGGGGAGAGTTGTGGGAACGAGGTCAGAGTGTCCGCAGGCCCAGACAGTGTGTGGCCTCGTGGCCGGGGTCAGGAGGTAGAGTGACAGCCGGAGCACGATGGGCAGAGGCGTGATGTCATCTGCTTCACATTTCCTAAGGACCCTTCTGGATGCTGGGCGAGGAGTACACAGAGGGAAGGGCGGCCCACAAAACTGTCAGCGGTGGTTTGTCTCAGGGGGGAACTGGGTGTTGGGGTAGAATGGAAAAGCCTACCTTTCTCCATATATCCGTCTGTACCGTTAAAAGAAATTTTCTGTGTGTGTGTAATCTTACTCAAAAAATAAATTAAAGGCAAGAAATATATTCACAGCTAGCATTTATTGAGCATTTATTATGAGCTGTGCTGCTCATCACAGTGAACACCTACGATCAAGACGAGATAGTCTGAGTAAGCGGCCAGCAGCGTGGCCACATCGCCTAGCCACAGCCTGTCCGCCTTTTGGGCTGCCCCAGACGGGAGAGTGGATAGGACCAAAGTAGACATAAAAAGAAGAAGGGCAGAGCTACCAGCCTCCCAGCCACTGGATCTCTGAGCCACATCCCCACCCATACTTGGCGTTATCCGGCTTCTGGGTTTTTCCTGGCTGCGTGGATATCAAGCTCTCTGTGCTGTTTTCATGCAGTCTCATTTTTCTGATTACTCGTGGACTGAGCACATCTGAACAGAATGCAGGCTCTCTTAGCTCGTAATCATTGTGCTGGACAGTGTCTCCACGATGGTTCTTAATTGCAACAGAGGCCAACCCTGGCTCATTTAGGGATTCCATGATAAGATGTTGGATAGCTCAGAGATTTGCCAGGAAGGCTGGAGAGCCAGGCTTGGAGAATAAAGGAAGCTGTGCAGCCAAGACCACATTCAAAGTCATGCCACAGATGTAGTGAGATTCAGAATTTGGGCAGGAGTGCCCGACTGGCAACAGAGGAGACAGGCTCGGAAAACAAGGCCCAGCATTATCAGCTTCTCGAGTGGGAGCCAGGCTCTGCTTCCCACCAAGAGTCCTACGTGGGCAGTTGGCTAAACATGGGGAGGCATTTAGATGCTAGGCAACCGAAGGACGATCAGCGTCCTTCCAGCAGGGCCTCTCCAAGGTCAGGGCAGCTCAGATCACTTCCATTTTTTGAGGTTCCCAGGATATGAAAAAAAAGTGATAAAACTCCAAAATGGGATTATAACAGTAGCGCAGCATTCTTGACACAAAATAAGAAATGTGATTGTACTATTCACAAAATAGGTTTAGGATTTTATTTGTTTTTTGACAGAACGCATTACAGGGTAGAGTCAGAGATGGGCCATGGGTTTAAAGTCGGGTCCTGCCAAGCTGTTCCTGCCACTGTGTGTTTAACCTTGTTTGGGGATCATGTCCGAAGAGTAATTGTGAGGCCTGGGCCAGATGCCCTCCAGGCCGGCGCTGTGCTCGGCCCTGGCGTAGGCAGATGATCCAGGGCTGCGATGCTCTGGGAGCAGGATCCGCTCTCGGGCAGCGGCCCCTCCCACACAGGCAATTGGGTTCAGGAGCCAAGAGCTGCCCTCGATGTCGTGCAGATGCCGAATGCCACAGAGACATATTGCTGCACGCTGAGGCCGTCTCAAATTGAACATTACCACGTTAGTGAACCAGCTGGACTTGACAAGACGCAAGTAAACCCTGACTTTACTGTGCCCCCGCACTCCTTCTTCCTGTGGCATCGTTCCGTGCGCGCCATGGCTTCTCAGATAATAGAAAATCCAGTCCAGTTTAATAATCAGATCGCTCCAGGCCAGGGTAATATCGAAATTCTCAATTCTATTCCAAGTAATGCTTCTCCCTCCCAGCTCTGCGTTGCTTCCCTCTCTCAGCCCGTGGAGGAGGGGTGGGCACAGTCGAACTTCTCTTTCTTTGCTCCATCTTGTCCCATCTCCTCTTCCACTCATTACCTGCTGCTTTGGACCCACCTAGGGCCCCGCCCTGTGAGCAGAGAGGAGGCGTGAGGGGCAGCGAATGTCTAGCTGGCCTGGTTCAGTTATGGGCTGGAGTCTGCCCTCTGCATGGGGCAGACGTCCACTGCCGACCATTCTCCCAAGGGGACCTTCCGCAGATTCTCGGAGCTCCCCAGCTTCCCCTGCGTCTCCCTTGGATGTGGAGCGCCTCCTCTCCTTGGCCACATTCAGCCCCCTCTCAGCCCTGGGCGTCCTTTCCGTGGGATTCACTGCTCCTCCAGGCTGACCTCCGGGTGAGATCATTTATAAAATGATTCCAGGCTCGCTCTTCAGCAAAGGGCCGGCCTTTGGTCCAAGGGAGCCATGCACCTTTGTCCCACTGTGGCTGGAACAGCAGCTCGTTCCCAACACAGCCTCCTCTCCTGTTTTGCTCCACCAGGCCCAGCGAGCCTCTCACGTTTGATTTCTCGCAGCACACGTCTGGTGCCAGCCCTTGTGTCTTCTGAACTTCAGGGGCATGGAGAGCTCTGCCAGCGGCTGTCGGGAAGTGTCTTTATTGTGCATCTCATCGGTGAGCAGGAAGCTCTCCCTCTGCTTCCCACTGGGGTCGGAACACAGCACACCCATAGCATTCCAGAACAGTCCCTACAATCTGCCTCTTCCGCATTCCAGCTCCTTCTATCTGGCCTAGAGGTGAGTCTTAAGTTCGTGCTGATAAAACCAGTTTGCAGTTTGCAGGGATGGTCTAACACCTCCCATGACGGCGGGATCTGTGGATTGTTCTTGGCTGAAACTAAAACCGGGTCCCCTTTTTATAACCTGTATTCATTTCACAGACATGATCCTCAGTGCTGTTGCCTGTAAAGAAAGCGCAGTGATGCCAACCCTCAAGATTATTTACAAGGCGAAGAGCCCGTCCACAGGGAAAATCTCTGCCAGACTGAAGCGCTCCGCCACCTCTGCTCTTGTGCTTATTTGCCGGACAACCTCACAGGCTGGTGCAACACTCTCCCTCTTTTCAGCCACAGGACGAAAGAGTCACGCTCCCATACGTGACACCACCTCCAGGGAGAGCAGAGTTTTGAGCGATGCCTGGTGCACTAGTTAGGACTTCACCTCTTCTCCCCGGTTGAAGGACGCCTGTGAGCTGGACTCATGGTACGGCAGGGACAGCCTTGGCTCTGCACGATTTTTTTCCTAAGTTACCATTTTTAAATTCCACTCTCTAGCTGTTGAGATAGGAGGTTCCTCCCCAGAGGGTAGGACACTGTCCCTCAAAGGCTGCCGCCCTGCCCGGCAAGGGCTCACAGGAGTCCTCTGATTTCAAGGAAAATCTGTGCTGGCTTTTTGGGGGTGTCTGGAGACCAGTCTTGGGAGACACTGATAGAGAATGCCAGAAAGTTGGCTGTGTTTTGAGCTCATTGCTGGTGAGTCTGTGTACCTGGCTCACAGGAAACGGGTCAGATAGGGCTCTGTCTGGGGGCGATTATCCTGATATTCACCCTTTGGGGTACATTTTCTATATTATATCAGTGGGAGAAATGGCAGTGTCCAAGGGCATGTGCTGGCCCCTACGTCGGGGGTTATGAGACCCTCCTCACCCATCTCCTGTGCATCTGCCGGGGGGCCTGCCCTGCTCGCAGTCCCGCATCTACCCGTGACCCACCCATTTTTCTTAGAGAAACACTCGTGCTTTCCATGCCTGAGGTTTGAGGGAAGTTGAGGCATGTCACCCCTCCCCAGCTCCAGGGTGGGCACTCAGAGGCCTGAGTGGGTTCAACGATGTGTCCCCAAGATCCCAGCACACGTCACGGTGGCCCTGTGAGTTTTCAGGCCACGGACTCTCTGTCCCCTATTATCTGTTCCAGCTTGGTCAGAATCAAGGTGGTGAATGTTCTTCCATTATTATTTCTTTAATTTGAAAAAATGCATAATAATGCACAAATATATCCAACAATACAGAAGTGAAATGTGAAATGCCCCTCCTCCGACACTTACTTCTCTCTTCCTAGAGGTCACCTCTGTTCTGTTTATACCATCTAGGTACCTATAGAAATACATAGTTTTAAAAATGCATAAATGGAACCATACTATGTATGTCATTCTGAAACTTCATTTTTCACCATCCAATGTGCCTTGTGTGGATCTTTCCCTGTAAGTATGTACAGATTACTGTATTCTTTCTGATGGCTACAGGGTATGTTTTAGGACCGTCCTAAAATTTATGCAGCCATTTAGGGTCCATTTTCACAGTTTGCAGTTCTTTTGCTCTAGCAGGCACAGCATCAATGAGTACCCACCTATCTATATCTTCTATCATCTATCTGTCTCTCTCCATATCTATCAATACACCCGAGTATTGTGGTTAGGTGGATTCCAATTAGATATGTAATTGATATAATTGCTGGGTCAAAGAGATGTACTTTAAAGTTTTTGATAGATAGTCCCACATTACCTTCTGGAAAATGTTCGGTAATTGACATTTCCCCCAACTGTGTACGAGTATCCATCTCTGTGCACCTTCACCAATACTGGATATTTTGAATCTTTACCATTTTCGTTAATAGGATGAGTAAGAATGATGATATCTTGTTGCTTTAAATTCCATTTTGAGGATTCTTTGTAATGAAGCAACCCAAGTCCGTTTCAGATCGGTGTGGGAAAGGGTGCAGTGTTCAGTAGATGCTGTTGGGATAGCTGACTATCCATTTGGAAGAGTTACAGTGAGATAACGAACGTAAAACCCAGGTATGTGAAGGATCAAACATGCTTTTAAAAACCATAGAATTTGCATGGGTCTCATATAAGACCATTTTTAAGCCTGGTAAATGAGAAGGCTTTTTTCTAGTATGACATAAATGTGGAAGCCATCAAAGAAATGACAAATTTGAGCACATAAATATATAAAACTATAGAAAAAATTATCATTAACAAAGTGAAAGACCATTATCTTTCTACATATTTAACCGATAGAGGGTTTATGTGCTAATATTCAAAGAACTCCTGAAATCAAATAAGAAAAAGGCAAGTATAGGAAGAAACATAAATGACTATGTACAATGTGCAAATATTTTCTCCTTCACTTTTTATCTGAGAAATTAAAATTAAATACTGAATGTGATGTTTAATTTTATGTGTCAACTTGGCTGGTCACAGTGCCCATATATTTGGACAAACATTATTCTAGATGTTTCTGTGAGGCTGTTTTTGGCTGAGATTTACATTTAAATCAGTAGGCTTTGAGTAAAGCAGAGTTTGCTCTATAATATTGGTGGGCCTCATCTAATCAGTTGAAGACCTGAGTAGAATAAAAGGCCGACCTCCAGCAGACTGCCTTCAGACTTCCTCTGCAACAAGGGCTCTTCCTGCTTTGCCAGGCTACTTCGGATTTGAACTGCAACTCTTTCCCAGGTCTTCGGCCTGCCGGCCTCCTCCGTCAGATTTTGGGCTCATCAAACCACCACAATCACACGAGCCAATTCCTTAAATAAATATCTCCCTATGTATAAACACATCCTATTGGTTCTATTTCTCTGGAGGACCCTGACTAACGCACTGAGCTACTAAATTTTACATGTCAACTTTGAAACAATTTTTTTAGTATTTTTCCTCATTGGCAGGGTTATGGGTCTCTTGCAGACTGTTGGGGGAGGGAGGGTTGATTCAGCCAGGGAAGGCAGTTTGTCAGTATTTATAAAAGTTTCAAATGTGTCTATCATTGAATACAGCAGAATCACTTTCAGGAAATGTACAGATGTGCAAGAATTCATGTAAAAGGATGGTACTTGTAGCATTATTTATAATAGTGGAAAATCAGAGGTACTTTCTGTTATTCATTCATTTATTTTTCAAATACCAAATGCGTATTCTGTGCTAGGTACTGTTTTAGGTACCTGGGTATGTAGTAATGAATAAAAGACATGGTGACAGCTGTCAAGGGCTCCTGGCTCTGGAGTGAACAATCACACACTAAACAAATGAACAGACAAATATGTAAATCAAGCTGTCGTAGCCCAGTGGGAGATGATACCAAGGGGGGAGGCTGTCATCAAGAGCGCGTCTCTGCAGAATGGCCTTGGAGAGAAAGCCCAAAAGAAGGGGGTGAGCCAGCCAGGCACAGGGTGGAGGAAACAGTAACGTGTGCCCAGATCGAGAGCTGGGCCTGCTTGAGGCCGGGACCGCAGAGCGATGTCCGTGAAGGCGGGATGGCCCCAGAGGAGCCTGGAGGGGGAGGTGGGGCGGGATGGCACAGGGCCTGGGAGGCCGTGAGGAGGGGATCCGAATGGGAAGCCACTGGAAGGTTTTATTCAGGGCAATGACATGATCCAGTTTACGTCCTTCCAAGGTCCCCCTGGTTGTGGTGCGAACAGATGGGATGAGGACGAGAATGAAGACCAGGTCAGAAACCTTCGCAGTGGTCCAGGCGAGACATAAGGGCTGCGCGGAGTTGGAGAAAAGCAGATGCATGCAAGTCCCATTCTAGAGATAGCAGCACAGGGCTCGACGGTGCACTGCATGTGGGTGGTGAAGGTGAAGGCACCACGAGCGGCTTCCTGACCACTCTCCACCTGTCAGGACGGCTAAAGTGAAAACGCTAACACCACCACACGCTGCTGAGGATGTGGAGCAACCGAATCCCTCGCTTACTGCTGGAGGGAGGGCAGATGGTGCAGCCGCCCTGACAGAGGGACGGAAGGGATCTCGAAAAGGGAGACACACAATTACCATGTGACGCAGCCATCCCTCGTCTGCGTATTCAAGCTAGAGAAATGAAAGCTTACACCCACATAATACCCTGCACACGAGTGTTTAGAGCAGCCCTGTCCATAGTTGCCCTGAACTGAAGCAACCCAAACGTCCTTCAGTGCTTTACAACTAAGCAAATTGCGGTGCAGTCACACAGAGGAGCAAAGTCCTCAGCAATCAAAGGGAGCAGACACTGATGCTCCAGCTGACAGGGATCAATCTCGAAGACATCATGCTGAGCGAAAGGAGCCAGCCTCAAAAGGCTGAAGACTGGAGGATTCCATTTCCATGACATCCTTGAAAAATAAAAGTATAATGGTAAAGAAGAAACGGTGACTGTCGGCAGTTAGTGGGGAGAGACGATGTGACTAGAACTGCCCTTTATCTTGATTGTGGTGGTGGTTACAGGAATCTACGTGTGGTAAAATTCACAGAACCATAAACTTGTCCCTGAAAAAGTTCCTTTTCTTTGTATGATCATTCTAAAAATAAAAAAAAAAAAATTACATCTTAAAAGAAAAAAAAAAAAGAAACGACGCCCGGGTTGAGATGCCCCTGTACACAGTTGGATGTATAAGAGACTGGGGCTGGAGATGGACGCGTGGGAGTCATTAGTGGCTGAAGCCATGGGAATGGACTCCAACGCCTGGGGGAGGCTGTCGAGGAGGAGCACAAGGCTCTGGGGAGCCTTCCAGAGCAAGGCTTGCCAGAACGTGGGGGTGGGAGGGGGAGCCGGGCTGAGCTGGAGGGATCGGGACTCCTGGGCTCCTCGGAGCTCCTCTTGGCCACCTAGCCATGTCCTCCGCAGCCTGCCTGTGGGCAAGGGCACTGGCTCTCAGAGAAGGCTGCTGAGGTGGGCAGGGACCGCGGATAAGAACAAGGAACTGTTGGAAGGATTTTAGAACGTTGGCCAATCTCTGCCACTGGCTGCCCTCAGATAGGGGAAAAGTTACCTCTGAGCTGCACTCATGGCAAAATGACACCTCCTCCGGCTTCCTTCCACACCGTCCCCAATGTCTGAGCCCACAGACCCGAGGCTTGGAGCCCATCCACACCTCAGGCCTGGTTTGTTTTCACCACACACAACACTTTAACACTTTGAATTCGTCACCAGCTTAAAAGAATATAAGATTTCAGAAACAGCAATAACAGCTGGATTTTCTACTTGAGCAGCTGGGAGGTGTGGTGGGTTCGAGCCCACAGCCCTGCTTGGGAACAAGACAGGAGCTGAATTTAGACGAGCCGTGCCCTCTCCTCTCCCCTTGGCCACAGTCCCTCCTACTCTCGAATGTCTCCAGCACCAGGATAAGAGCTGGTTGCCATTTGTCACCTATTTGTGCCACGGGTTCTGCCCTTTTGTGTAACCTGGGTTGTCCCACAGCAGTCACAGCTTCTGCAGAGTGACACAGCAAAGGCAGGGAACTGCTTGGCTTGTTCAAACTTGGGAAGATTATCGACGATGTTAGGTACACACCTACAATATGGGCACAGCGTGAGGTGACACAAATTTTTAATCAACTTTTTTTATTGAGCCTTAATTTACACACAATAAAATGCACCCGTTTTAAGCATATAGTTCCATAAGTTTGGACAAATCCAGACATCTGTGTGACCCCTACCCCACTCGAGTTATAGGACATTTCCATCACCCTAAAATGTCCCTCAGCATCTTCCCAGTCAATCCCTACCCTTTCTCATCTCAGCCCCTGGCATCCACTCATCTGCTTCCTGTCAGTGAAGGGTTCTGGTGCCAATTCCAACCTGGGTGGGTCCCCATACCCACCCAGAGAAAGCAATTCTCTGACACCTGCTGGGTGCCCTACAATTCAACTCAGTTCTGACCCCATCTCCCTGGGAAAGCGTCAGATTCCCCAGGTCACATGTTCGGTCCTACAAGACTGCCCCACTGCCAATGCCAGGCAGGAGTCCAGGTTGTCACCCGTGCTTCTGACCAACCAGCTACAGATGGGAGGTTCCCACAATCCCGTCCTTGCATTTGGTTAATTGGTTCGCAGAACTCACAGAAACCTTTTACTTACTGGATTACTGGTTTATTATAAACGGATCTAACTCAGGAACAGCCTCATGGAAGAGATGCATTGGGCAAGGCAGGAAAGGGCACAGAGCTTCCACGCGCCCTACGCGGGTGCCACCCTCCCCAGATCTCCACATGTTCACCTACCCAGAAGCTCTCCAAACCAAGTCCTTTGGGGTTTTATGGAGGTTTCATTATGTGTGCACGACTGATAAAATCATCTGCGGTTGGCAACTGACCCCTTGGCGAGGTCAGGGGCTGGGATAGGAAGTTTCAACCCTCTAATCTCCCGCTGCCTCTGAGGGCAACCGGCTCATCAGCATAACAAAAGCCACCTTCGTTGCTCCCATCACAGGAATTTCCAGGGGTTTTAGGAGCTTCGTGCCAGGAACAGGGTGGAAGACCAAATAGCTATTTCTTATTATAAATCACGGTATCACGGTCAGAGGCTATCCTGTTACCCAGCTCAGCAGTTTATGACTTTTTATTGCCAGCAGTGTTCTGTTGCACGGCTACACCGCGGATCTTAAATCCACTCCCTTTTGATGGACACCTGGGCGGGTTCCAGTTCGGGGCTCCCACAGCGAAAGCTGCCGTGAATATTTGCGCACGGTCTCCAGTGTGCAGGGATGCTCTACCCTCCTGAGCGACACCGTGAGGACCTCGCCGGGTCAGAAGGCCGGGAGGGATGCCCCCGCAGGCCTCCGCACGGGTCTCCTCTCGCAGGGCCCCGCCGGGCGCTCCCCGGGGCTGGCGTGGGGCCGCAGGAGCGCTGCCGCCGCCCCATCCGCGCCCGAGCTCGCTGGCCGTTTGCTCAGTTCACTCCGCGGTGAACTGGCCTGTTTACATCTTTTCCGGCTGACCTTTGATTCACAGCAAATAATTCGATTGTTCTCCAAAGGATGAGCAAACGAGGAGTTATTTGAAAGGAGGCTTCTAGGGTGTTACAAAGACGAGACACGCTCCGAGCAGAGCAGAGAGAACCACGAGAAAACGATTGTTAGAAAGCGGGGCGGGGACGAGGGAATCGGCGAGCACGGGTCCCTGACTGTGTGCGTTCATTGTACGCGGTAAATGAGCATCCAGGGGCGCACGTCCTCATCCGCGGGTGGGCAGCACGCGTGGCACAGGGGCTCCAGGGGCAGGAAGACTGGGTGGCTGTTGTGATGCTCGCCCGACTCATTTCACCCTTTCTTGTTTCCACGGCAGTCAAGACCCCACAATAAGCGTGGGAATTTTTATCAATAAAAGGAGGGGAGCCTGCAGTCAAGGCTGTCAGTCAGTGATACTTGACCTTAGAAAGGGTCCCATGTGGAAGGTTTGCTTTTCATCTCGTAATGCTGTGTCGATGCAGCCCCAGGCAGTCAAAAGCCCCTTTCTGGATGAGGCGAGTTCTGAAGTCTTGGTGCCAGAGATACGGGTTGGAAGCATAAGAAATCTTCCCTGAGTCCAGCCATAATAGGTAAACAAACACTAAGATTTCAGAGCTCTACAAAGCAAACAGAGTTTAAAAATCCCAGGATCTAATTTAAAACAAGAGAAGATGTCATTCGGTAGGTTCTAGGATCCTTAGATATAGGATGCTTAGATGTAGCCTTATCCATTCGAGTTAAGATGCATTTGGTTGCAAGTTAGAGAATGTCTGGCCAATAGAGAGTCAACCTAGGAAAGTTTATTAACAATGACTTTGGAGGTGGTGCTCCCAGCTCAATGAGATCATGAAGGGCCCAGGCCCTTTCATCCTTCTTCTCTGCCACTCTTAACTTGTTAACTTTCTTCAAGTTTGTGGCCTTATGGCCCCAAAATGGCTGCTGCAGCTCCAAGTATCACATCCTCACATAAAAGCTTGCAAACCAGGAAGTGAGAAGGCAGCTCCTCACACACCTGTCTCTTTTCAGTAGGGAGGAAACTCTTTCCCAGAGACCCCCAGCAGATTTCTTACCTTTCGTTAGCTAGAAGTGGGTGACGTGTCCATCCTGAGACCCGTCACCAATAAAGGGGAATAAGATTGTCATGATTAGTGCCAATTATGATTTGACCCCTGGGGATGGGGGATCTGCAACAGGGGATGACTGATTTGGTTATCCACTGTATCCTTCTAGTATAAATCCGGTAAAATCACCCCCTTCCAAAAGTATTTCTGTACCACAGTTGCTTCTGCAACATTTTCTTTCTCTTAGCTCCGCCTCTCCATGGGGGTGAACTCTGTGCATCTTCCCGCTTCTGCCAGCGTGTACCAGATTTTACTCCCTCTATCCCATTCTTTTTCTGGAATGTGATCCCAGCATCCTTTTCCCAGAACACAGGCCACTACCTTGATGCCTTGACCTCCCTCCATACGGATGGGTTTTCCAGAACTGGCCTCAGAGGGAAGTCAACAGGCTTCTCCAGGCTTTGCAAAGTGCGAGGGGCCACCACTCCCTGTATCACTTAGGGCTTTTTTTTTTTTTTAACTCAGAAGAGTCATGGCAGAAAGAGGGAGGTAAAAAGTTGAGGGGTCTCTCACACTGCTTCTTTCTGTTTGTTCACCCCCCGCAGACTGTGGCTCCACCTGGGACTTTCTTCTCCCAGCATCTGTGGCCTGACTTTTCTTCCACGTGTCTTTCTCCTTTTGTTGCTGCTCTGCTTCCTCCTTTTGCATGATGCTTGCAACTCATTTTGCAGACTGCCAGGCTTCTTGCTCACCCCATGTGCTCTCACCTCCCCTCCTCCTCCCCGGACCCTGGCCCGGTCTGGTTTTACCCCCTTCCCGGGATCAAGCTGAAGCAGACTAACGTCTCGCACTTTGCATCACAGCTTTCCAGCCCCATCAGGCGCACACGCAGACGGGAGGCCGCTCACTAAACTACCCACAGGCTCTGCTCGTAGGTGATGTCCTCAACTCGGGAAAAGGTGTCAAGTCGGCTGCCTCCCCGTGCCCAGTGTCCTCCTCGCTTCTGCCTGCCCCTGTGCCCTCCTCTGACCGATGCCGGCTTAGGAATAGTCCGAGGTTGTCTCTGCATGAGCCCGCAGTGGTTTCCCCCTTGCTGCCTTCAGCCAGGCTGTGTGGAGCTGTCTTTGGCAGTTTCTTCATGACTCCGTGGGTAGCTTCCTTGGGTTTCTGGCCACACTTGGTGAACTAAAACTTCTAGCCTCCTCCCAGTTCTCCTATAAGCTGAGACCTGACCTGTGGCCAGAGAGCCTGTGTCAGGGATGGGCCAAGTCTCCCCTCCTGCCATCCTTCTGGGTTGCGCTGCCTTAGTTTTTGGTGAAGGGGGTCCCTTCCTTCTAGGAAGGAAAAGTTCCTCCTACTTTCTGGCCATCAATAAGTTCCTTTTTGGGAGCTGGCCCAGTGGCCCAGTGGGTAAGTTTGCACATTCTGCTTCAGTGGCCCCAGGTTCTCCGGTTCAGATCTCAGTGTGAACCCACGCACCACTTGTCAAGCATGCTGTGGCAGGCGTCCCACATGAAGGGTGGAGGAAGATGGGCACGGATGTTAGCTCAGGGCCAGTCTTCCTCAGCAAAAAAAAAAAAAAAAAAAAAAGGTGAATTGGCAGCAGATGTTAGCTCAGGGCTAATCTTCCTCAAAAAAAAGTTCTTTTCAGAAACCTTTAAAAACTTGTTTTGTTAAGGAATAAAATTATATTGCTGAGAAAAGTTGTTCTCTAAAATCACAGACCATCAGAAACTTGGCTGTTTGAAATCCCATCAGTAAGATGGACATCCCACTGCGGCTTGGAGGGTCTGGGCAGGAGCCTGTGACACAGAGAGGCAGCCTCGCTTTTCAGCCCCCAGAACTTCAGATAAGTTTTCAGACACGAATTTCCACCTTTAGCTTTATTTTGTATTTTCCAGAGAAATAGGCCCCTGAGTCTGCTCTCATCCTGGACCTGATCTTGACTTCTTTACACGCAGCCCTGCTTTGCTTTGAGCCCATCAAACACAGCTTAATTGAAACTTTGCCTCATGTCACCCTTACCCAGAACCCTGTGATAAACCGTCTCTTCTTCTGTGAGATGCCCACACTTCCCCTGGAGTGTGGTTTCCTTTGCTTCTGCAAGAGAATAAACCCAGGGGCCGGCCTGGCGGCATGGTGGTTAAGTTTGTGTGCTCCGCTTCAGCGGCCTGGGGTTCACAGGTTTGGATCCTGGGTGTGGACCTACGCAAGCCATGCTGTGGCTGCATCCCACATAGAGGAACTAGAATGACTTACAACCAGGATATACAACTGTGCACTGGGGCTTTGGGGAGAAAAAGAAAAAGGAAGATTGGCAACAGATGTTAGCTTAGGGCCAGTCATCCTCACCAAAAAGCATAAAACAACAAAGAGAATAAACCTAGCTTTGTTGGGCTGCTGTTGTGGGACACAGGCTGTTCCACTCCATGGCTCACACATGCTCAGCGTGGGTAACACTGCCCCCAAGAGAGGTGAGAATTAGTTCCAGGGGAGCAAGAAAATCTTAGAATGGCCTGCGGCCTTCCAAAGGGCCATGCACGTAAGCAGGCAGAAGTATGTCTGTCGTATTAAAATTTCACGGGCAGGGAGGGGAAGGTGCTGAGGAGGAAAGAATGTCCAAAGAGACTCCTTTAAAAAAAGTGTGAGAAACAGCACTTTAGCTAACATTGAGTAGCTTTTGGTGTCCACTGCGAGGCAGGTGCCCAGTTGTTGGCTCTCTTTTGCAGCGAGAATTGAGTTCTTCTGACCTCCATCTTGGGAGATCCAGCCCGGCTTGACCTCTTCCGGAACCCCCAGAACGTCCCCCATCGCCTGTGATCCTGTCACCCACGGGAGATGCACACCTGCTGTACTGTGCTGTGCAGGGAGGGTGCCTCACGCTCCATCACTCCCACAGACACTCCCGCGCCACCTCTGCAGCCCCCTTTCCCCCGCTTAGGTGGGCGCAGGGCGCCGGTCCCAGGACCCACTGTCCGTTCTCTCAGCTTCTGAGAGATGGGGGAACGCTGTTCCCCTCCCCTCATTGCCCCGACCACGGCCCCACCCCCATGACGCCATCCTCCCCACCGCCAGCCTTTTGCTTATACAGACTGGGGTGGGGTGGCGCTGGGGGATGTTTGGGGGCAGCAGAGCCAGTGGGGCTGCCTCTGACTCCTCCTTATAAAACCCCGGGGAGACGCCAGACTCCCGTCTCTCGCAGCGCTCTTTGAGTGTGGGGTTCCCAACTCCTCTCAGCCTTGGGTCCCTGTCACCACTTCTGGAGTCCCAGGACCGCATGTCACCTTGTTCCCTTTCTGAACCATGTAGACCCATGTTCATATCACCTTCTTAGCAGCCACCAGGCCTGAGCACCTTGGGACAGACAGATGAGCCGTGGGACAGAGAGACAGCTCAAGCTTCATCTCTGCGCAGAGATGACGTCTCTCTCCCTCCACTTGAGACCAAGCCCCACTCACAGCCAGTCCTCGTTCTCCAGGGCCCTCAACCCCAGGAAGAAAGCAGATGCTAAAGACTTCAGGATTGAAAGCCCTGAACTCCTGAGCCCAGCCATGTGCACACAGTAGGTGTGCAATAAATGTTTTTGAACTAGAGCTGACTGAGTGCTGACAGGTGCCAGCATTGCCCTGGTTGCCCTGCTGGGAGAGGAGGCCCTGACCACCTGTCTCTCGTGTACCACCGGTCAGTGGAAAAGGCAAACCTACTAAATGATCACATCTGGATAAAAATAGCTCTTAAGAGCGTACATCTGTCTTTGAAGGCAACTGTGCTGACTAATTATCTTAATTTTTTTCGAGGGTTTCTTGACTGGGAAGAGGATGTTTCAGCATAGATAATCGATCTGCTTTGCATCTAGTTCTCTGTCTCATGGTGGTCTGTCTGCGCTTGTCCCGGCCAGGCGGCCTCAGCTGACGCCGGATGTGTGACCGGCCCTGTCCTGGCGCAGGAGGCACAGCTGGGGGCAGAAGAGCCGAGTGGGTGAGGCGCGTGGGTTTCGGAGTCGGCTCATTCCAGCTTCCAGTCCTGCTTCAGTCACTTCCTGGCGGTAGGATCTCAGAGACTTCACCTCCCTTGGCCCATTCCCTCATCTGTAAAAGGGGAATAATAATAATACTGGCCACATGATTGTTGAGAGGATTGGAGCAGACAAAGTGGCAGGCCGACTCCTTGCTACAGGGTAGCTATTATTCTCATTCCTCAGCCCAGACCCTCCCCCAGCATCGGGGCATCTTACTGTTTCGCCCTCTTCCTTCAGAGGCGAGGCGTTTCACTCTTCACCCATCAATTCCACGTGACCCACGTACACCACGAGAAAACACAGAATGAGAAAAGACCGTTCTCTTTTGCTTGCTACCAGATTTATTTAGGTAATTTTTCTTCTGTCATTTTCCATAAACGTCCCTGAAAATCTGACTTGATTGGACAATAGAAACTTTCTGGAAAAGCCCATGTGAGAGCAGGCTGCTCCCTCAGGCGTGAAGTCCTGTCCCCGACTCCCAGCCTGCCGGGTGAGCAGCTCCGAAGGGTCCATTCCTCCTCTCTCCTGTCCCAAGTCACTGGGCAGCTCCCTAGGGCCCTGGACGCCGCCCTCGACTCCTCCTCTGCCCTCAGAGAACCACAGCAGCTGGCCCGTTGCCATGGGGAGCTCATTTTCTCTGGAGCACTCTCACCCTGACTGCATCCCGGGGCCGAATCCATAGCGTGTGGGGATGGGAAAGGAGGGCAGCGTGGTGAGCTCGAGTGCTGGGCTTTGGCGAGCACGTCCTCAGCAAGGCTGGGTGCCTGCTCGGCCCGGGTGCACGGTCCCCTGCCTGCCACTCCAAGGGCCTGCTTGACGAGCCAGGAGCTTCCCTGGGGATGACGCCCGCTCCACGGCCCTCCGGCGAGCTCTACCTGTCCTCTCTGTGGGATGGCTCCTGCAGCTGCCCCTCGCCTTCCTTCCTCTCCTGCAGTTTCACGCTGCTCTCCTGCCTCCCGGGGCCCCAGGCCCCAGTCAGCCTCCGCAGCAGCTCGTGAAAGTCGGCTTGGAACCCAGACGATGAGAAGTAGTAGACCAAGGGGTCGACGCAGGAATTCAGGGTGCTGAGGAGCAGCACGTAGCTTCTCCATGTCGGGCTCTTGCCCTGGACGTAGCCCACGACATGGGACATGTTGTAAGGCGCAAAGCAGACGAGGAAGTTGAGCAGCGTGGCTGCCACGAGCCCCGCCACCCTCCTCCGCCGGTGGTGGCTGGCTCCCCTGCCGAGCAGCCACACCAGGTGGCCGTAGCAGTAGCTGGTGATGAGCAGGGGCACCCCGAAAAGGACCACGGCCATCTCCAGCCGGACGGGCAGGAGAATGGCCAGCTGGTCCTCCTGGAATTCCAGGTAGCAGGTCCCATTTTTACCCTGGCCCATGGAGGAGTTCCCCGAGAACTCGATGATGTAGACCACGCTGCAGTGAGCACCGGCCAGCAGCCAGCAGGCTCCACTGACCAGGCCAGCCTGTCCCAGCCTTGGCCGGGTCTTGTACCACAGTGGGTAGGCCACACTCAGGAAGCGCTCGATGCTCACAGCTGCCAGGAAGAGAGAGGTGAGATAGATGGTGGTGAAGAAGAGGAATCCGGAGAAGGGGCAGAGGATGAAAGGCAGGGGCCAGTGCATGCCACTGGCCGCCTCCGCCATGCGGAAAGGCAGGAAGAGCAGCAGAAGCAGGTCCGAGAGGGTCAGGTTGAGCAAGAGCACGTCCACGGCCACGGGGCGGCGCCGCAGCTTGCCCACGAAGATCACCAGGGCCACGAGGTTGAGGGGGAGCCCCACGAGGAAGGAGAAGAGGTACACGGAGAAGAAGAGCCAGTGGTTCCCGGGGGAGAAGGACTGGTCCAGGTTTGTGTCCATGGTCATGGCCACTGCTGAGAGAGAGAGAGAAAGACAGACAGACAGACACAGAGAGGGCAGTCTGGATGAGATCTTCCTGCTCCCACCAGCAGCATTTCAACTGCCAGCAGGGAACACTGTCACCACCCTCACTCCCTCACGGCCCTGAGGCTTTCCCCAGTGGGGTCAGCCTGCCTGTCTTCCTGGTCATGCCCTGTCTCCTGTCCCTTCCCCCAGTAGAGCCAGGACACCCCTCCACACAGCTCCTCAGGGCCCCAAACTCACCTCTTATTTGAGAACCCAAGTGCTCTGCTGCTCAGTACCTTGCCGGCTCCTCCAGAACACGTACGGTTAGCTATTTATCTGGCAGAACTGATAAAGACCTGACAGTGCCCATGACGTCACTCACTGCTGAGCAACGGCACAAAAGATGCCTTCAGCTCCGTTACCAGAGCCACGCCAGTATGCAAAATGAGGAGCAAATTCCACAACTGTGTGCCTTGCTCCTCGCTCCTCGGGGGCCTCAGATGAGATGCCCTGACCAAGGCCGAGAGGACTTCGTCTTCCCCTCCTTGATCCTCCACTTGAATTTTGTCTGCTCCTCTAGAATGGCACTCATCCAGTTTGCCTTGTAAGGGCAGGAAGTGCGATGCAGTGATGGAAAGCACAGGCTTCGGAGCTGGGGGCCTGGGTTCAATGCTGGTCCCGTCGCTTTCCAACTCTAAATTGAGGCGAGTAACTTAAACTCTCTGAACTTCTGCTTTCTCATCTGTAAACCAGCGATAATCACAGTACCAATCTCACAGAATTGTTGTGTAAATTAAAGCATTAATACGTGTCAGATGCTTAGAATGGAGCCTGGTGTGTTGTGGGGAGCACTGAACAGGTGTTAGCTGCCATCATCCCTGTCACTGGTGTGCACTCATCTCTGGGGTGATGGTAACAATAATAATAATATTGATATTAACAGTGACGATGGTGGCCATGATGATGGTAGCCACCTTTTAGCGGGTACGTAATCCATAGCTGATACTCTGCTTCTCAGGGCATCACCATTGTGTCTTGGGATCCCTGTGTCCCACAGTGGGGATGTGACTTGCTCCAGGTAACACAACTTAAGTACCGCCACAAGGGTTCAAACCCAAGTTCTGTCCAGCATCAGCGATTATTTATTTATTCATTCAAATATTCATTCAAAATTTACAGAGCACAAGGAGATACCATTTCACACCCACTGGAAAAAAAATAAGATAACACCAAGTGTTGGTGAGGATGTGGAGAAACGGAAATCCTCATGCATTGCCGGTGAGAATATGAAATGATGGAATCACTTTGGAAAGCAGTTCGGCAGTTTCTTTAAAAGGTAAACATAAATTTACCATGTGACCCAATTCCACTATAGGTATTTATTTAGGAGAAATGAGATCATGTGTCCACACAAAGACTTGCTCATAAACATTTATAAAGGATTAGTCTTAACAAAACACCATTGGTGGTCCATGAGCTAGCGAATGGATAGACCACGTGTCATATCCCCAGGATGGAATGCTACTTGGCAGTAAAAAGGAATGAAATATGCATGCGCACTCTAACATGGATGAACCTCAAAAACGTTATGCTAAGTGCAACAAGCCAGACATGAAAGACCACGGATTGTATGTTTCCATCTATATAAAATGTCCAGAATAGGCAAACTTATAGAGACAGAAAGTAGATCACTGGTTGCCTGCGGGGTGGAAACGGGATTGTGTCAAGGAGCATGTGCGGGGGGGCGGGTCTTACCGGGGTGATGAAAATGTTCTCGCTTGGATTATGGTGGTAGTTGCACATCTCAGTAAATTTACAAAAAATCATTGAATTGTACACTTAAAATGGGTGAATTTTATGATATGTAAGTTTTCTCTCAAATAAATTGTTAAAAGTCCACCAGTGAACAAAACAGAGTTTTTGGTGTCATGGTGCTTACTTTTGCGGGGGGGCTCGTGGCGATTGAGTGGGGGGAGGCCGATGATGACATCGGAATCCAGAGGCAGAGGACCGCTGGGGGAAGCACTGTGGGGAGGGGATGGTGGCACAAGGGCTGCTGGGGGCACTAGGGAGGGTTTAGGGCTCAAGGGACAAGGGTCACCGGAGGATGTTGGGGTCGGATCACACAGGGCCCGTGGGCCCCAGGGAGGAACTGAAATCTCCCCTGAGTGGCAGAGGCGCGGTAACTGGAAGAAGTGACCTGGCGGGGCAGGTGCTCAGAGCGGGCGGGAGAGAGCAGCCCTAGCGTTGGGGGAGGGGCAGTGGGGCCAGCTGGGCTGGAGCTGGGGCTTTTACCAAATTCTCTGGTGTCCCGAGAACAAACTCGTTTCTGGCTCCTGCAGAGCCTCAGCAAGTTACCTGACTTCTCTGGCCTGTTTCCACACTGAGAAAACGGGTAATAAAATAAAACTTTTTTTGGAGAGCTGTGAGGAGTGTTCATCCATTCAGCAAACACTTACTGAGGGCCCACTGTGTGCTAGGCTCTCTGGTAGGGGCTGGGGATGTATTAGGAAATAAATCAAAATTCCTGTCCTTAGAGAACTTTAAGCATGAAAAGAGGCAACGTGTATAAACAAGTTCATACACGCTAGGCACACAGCAACCACTGTTTGTGCCCCTCTGCATGCCTGGCATCATCATCATTAGAGGAACAAGTCTGTTCCCACCCCTCACCTAAGCAGAGCAGATGCCCAGGTGTCTCTCACATGAGGGTGGCCCCTCACAGCCACCCTCCACTGCCCACTCTCTCGCAGGTTCAGGGTGCCACCATTCAGCTTCACAAAAGGGACCACAAAGGCAGGGGTTAAGCCCAATACCGCAAGCTTTCCAAGTGTCCCCTGACCCTTGGGGGTCCTGCCTTGAAGGATCGCATCCCTCATCCACCCCTTCTTTGCTGGAGGTCTTCAGGCAAATTTCTTAACGCCGCAAAACAAAGATGATATTAATCCCTGGGCCCAAGACTGTAGCTCCCTCACGCAGCTCCTTGGTACAAATCAGGAAAAGGCACCCTCCTCCAGATGGGCACCACCCTGTGCCAAGGTGCACTGCTCAAGGATTGAGTGATGTCTTTATTTAAATTGGAATAAGATGCTTCTCCCCCTGGATGGAAACAGCCCTGTGCCAGGCACATGGCATGGTCAGCAAAGCACGAGCTACAATTTAGTCAACGTTTGCCCCTCTGCCTGGCACCCTTGTACAATGAACAACCTGCCTATCTGTACAGCAGCCATACAGCTAAATCAAAGGATTGCATGAGGGTGAAGGGAAGCAACATTCATAATGCACTTGGCGTGGTGACTGTCACGTATTAGAGACTTGGTATTTGCGGCTTTCTGTGTTGCTATTTTCCCTCCTTCTAATGCCGCCCCCTTGTGAGTGCCAAGCGGTATAACAGCCTCATTATCTTGCCTCCTGCTTCCTCTCTCACACTGAAATTAAAATGTTCTTCCCCAGGACATGATTTTGGAGGAGCATCTCCCAAAGTGCATTATCAGGGCTGGAACGGAACTGTCCCACTTCTTCCCCAGTGGAAGAGGCCTCACCCGCAGGACGCTGGCCGACAGGCGAGGAAGGATGGGCGACGGAGAGGAGAGACAGACAGAGGAGGGCAGTCAGACTGATGTGTGAGAGGCAGGCTCACCTTCCTCCTGCCTCCATTCTTCCAACCGGAAGGCAGTCTTCTGCCAGCCTCGGTCCTTCCCACACGGGGCTCCAGGGCCGCCCCCAGGCAGGGCTGCCGGTGGTCCCCTGCAAGGGGCGAGGGGAAGCACCGGGCTCTCCCGCTTCATGCCCCTCCCCCAGCAGTGGCTCCTACTTCTGGGACACGGCGCCTTTTGTTCTCGCCACACGTGATGTCCCCCTGCCAGGACGCCCTCCCAAGTAGCCGGTCACCAGCGGGTTGAGCACCACGCTCCAAGCACCTGTGATGAGCCCCAGCTTCCGCCAGCGGCCTCCCATGTCGGGGTGCAGGAAGCCAGCCACGTTGGAGGCGTTGTAGGGTCCTAGGCAGAGCAGCAGCGTGAGCAGGGCCCCGCCGGCCACCCAGGCCGCCCTCAGCTTCCGCCGGTGGCTCAGGCCTGAGCGGGCCAGGGCGCGGAGGCAGCCGACGTAGCAGAAGGCTGTGATGGTCAGGGGCACAAAGAAGAGCAGGAGGGAGAGGCTGAGGCGCGCAGGGCCCGCTGAGGCTGGATCCCAGGCCTCCAGGCAGACGGGGGAGCCGTTGACCGGTGTGTTGATGCCCAGCGGGCTGGTGGTATTGTCCGTCCAGCCTCCGGGAGCCTCCAGCCCAAGGACCAGCCCCAGGTGACAGAGGACGAGGGCCCATATGGCCACACACACGCCCCAGGAGTAGCGCGGCCTGCGCATGGCCTGGTAGCCCAGGGGGAAGGCGGCTCCCAGGTAGCGGCCGGCGCTCAGGGCGGCCAGGAAGCCCCCGCCCGCGTAGAGGGGCGCGAAGTGGGCCAGCGCGACGGCGGGACAGAGCGCGGCGGGCAGCGGCCAGGCGCCCCCCGCCAGGGCCTCGGCCGCCTTCAGGGGCAGAGAGGCGGCCAGCAGGAGGTCCGAGCAGCCCAGGTGGAGCGCGTAGACCAGGCTGGGGGTGAGGCGGAGGCGGGCGTGCGCGGCGGCGGCCCCGACGGCCAGGGCGTTGAGCGGGAAGCCGAGCACAAAGGCTCCCACGTAGAGGGCGAAGGACAGCTGCAGGGGCGGGTCCATGGGGCCCCGCTGCGTCCGCAGGTCTCGGGATCCCCGGAGGGGGCGCTCCCGGACTCGCGCACTCGGCTCAGCACTGCTGGGGGGGGGGGGGGGGGCGCGGTCCAAGCCGTCCAGTGGGACAGTTGAGGAGACAAGGCCGGGGAGGCAGGTGGCAGCCAGTTAGCGGTCCGGCCAGGACTGCAAGCCAGGAGGGTCGGCCCCCAGCCCTCTGCTTTCTTTCCACGTCATCACCTCTTCAAACGAAGGCGTGATGGCAGAGCCCCAGGAGAAGACAGAACGGGAGCGCGGGTCCCCTGAGACGGGCGGCCTCTTGATTTCTGAGACCCTGGGGAGGGAAGGGGTGGAGAGAGTCAGGACAGAGCTGGGCCCCCAGCTCCAGTTTTTCTTAGGAATGGAAGTTGATCCCTGGATTTGCTCCCCTCCCCCCAATTCCTTGGAAAGAGAAGGAGCTGCTCCCTCACAGTGGCCGGTGGTGGAGGTGTGGCAGAGGGCAGAAGAAGGGGGTCCCCAGGGGAAAGCCCAAGGGTAGGCCAGGTCCCATCAGTGTCACTGGGAATGACTTTGGCCAACTTCAGGGGCACCCTCAGCAGGGGGCCTGGGGGTCTGGGAGGTAGTCCCTGGCGCAAAGAGGAGCCGCAGAAGGAGGGACTCACCTCTCGGCGCGGCCAGGTGTCTCTGAGGCTCGGCTGTCCCCCTCACTGGGCCGAGGGAGGGCCCCAGGTTGGGCAGTGAACTGGAAGGGAGTGAAGGGCGGGGTGGCAGGGCCATTAGGCCGAGGCACTGGCAGCCTGGGTGAGCAGCTAATGGGGCATCTCGGCCCAGCAGAGGCCAGACTGAAGCGGGGGGGGGGGTCCCGGGAGGTGATGCGAACACAAGGAGGGGAGAGGACCGAAGCGTGGGCTTTCCTGGGCAGAGCGAGGAGCCTGTCGCAGCACCTGCAAGGAGCAGGGTTAGTGGGGTGCCACCAGAACACAGCTTTGTTCCCCCTGCCCGCCCCCACAGCCTGTTCCAGCCCGTTCTGGGGGCTAAGTCTTCTCCACTCCCCGGGGAGCTCATGGGCAGGCCCCAGGCCTCGCTGGCTCCCTCCTAGACAACAAAAAGGACCCAGTCACCTTCGTCACCCACACCATCCATCTGGTACTTGATGTGTGGGGAGATAAAAGCATCCTTCCCAGCTACAGCTTCTGCCTTCCCCTGCCTCACCCTGGCTGTGGGCACGGTCTGTGAGGAGGCTCCGCCATCTCCCGCTCCTCCCCCCACTGGCTCCATGGTGTGGTTTCTGAACGTGTAGCGTTGGCAGGAGCAGGGAGGAGGGAAGACACAGGACAAGGGCAGTCTCGTTTGGCGCCAACGGAGTAACCAGGCTGTGGTCTCCACTCGGCCTCCTCAGGGCTGCGTGGATGTCAAAGGGCCCTTGGCCTCAGGGAGTTCAGCCGTCCACCCCCTGTCGGGGTCACCTTGCTCTTCTGAGCAGACCTCCTAAGTGAGATTCAAAACAGCCCCAGGCTGTCTCTGCGATTCACCTCTGACTGTGTGTGCGTCTCTGTCTGCCTGTCCATCTCTGCTGCCTCAGTCTCACAATACAGCCCCTCTCTCAACTTCAGTTTTCTTGGGTGTGTGGTTTGGTCACCGTGTGGGCTGCCATGACCCTCTCAAATTCCCGGTCACCTGGAAGAAGCTTCTGAGTGGCTTCCTGGAAGGCTGCGCCCCCGGCTCCAGGCGGGGGTGGCGTGGGATGCTTGGCAGGCCAACAGCTCCCTCCAGAGGAACGACCTAATTTCCTTTCTCCATCTCAGGCAGCAAATTGATTCTGGTTCCAGGTCCTACATATATGGCCCAGCACCTCCCTGGGAATGTAGAAGAACTTGCCACTTATCGTTGGTATTTTGTCTTTGGGAAACACTGAGAAACAGACAGACTCAAGGAAAAAATCAAAAGGAGTGACATGTCACCTCCTGTAACAAGCGTTTGGGAGAAGAGCAAAGCTGGGCGCCAAGGGAGACATCGCGTCTTCAAGATCTTCTCTGCTTTGGCCCTGCCCGCCTGGTGGGTAGGTCTCTGCCCAGTGTCACGTCCTCAGAAGGCCTTGCTGATTCCTCCATCCAGATGGGCCCTCCTCTGTTCCAGCCAGGCTCTCTGTTTTCCTCCTGCGTTGTGTCTATTCAGAGGACCCACGACTCTGCGACGTCAGATTTGCCAGCCCCTCTGCTAATATGTTGGTCGGTGAGGGCAAAGCCTCCTGTCCGCTTTGTCCGCTGCCTGTTGCACATATAGCAGGGGCTCCATGAGTTGGATGAATGATTGCTTGTCTGGGCCCTGGGAGGATGGCGAGATCTGGGGCTGGGTGGAAGGCTGTCAGGTCCTGGAGTCCTTGGCCTCCCACCTTCCTGGCCACCTGCTGTTCACGCTGTGGCGTGCCTGTTGACAGCCACATCTCTTGGTCAATTGGTCATGAAGAGGGTTTATGTCAGCAGCCGGGCTCAGGGACAGGATGGGAAGGTACCTGCTGGTTGCCAGGGAGCCTGTGCCAGGCCTCATTAGGCTCGGGGCTGCCTTCAGCAACTTCTAGGGGCCCCTGCCCTGAAACCCTCGAGGCATTCTAGACTAGAGAGCCCCAGGGGTGGGACTATGTCACGTACTTTTGTACCCTAACAACTGGCTCTGTGCTGAGCGTGCTGACAGGTGCGCAGCAAACGTTTGCTGAAGAAGCGGTTGAATGGATGAATGATACTGGACTTCACTTCCGCACAGAAACCCCCAAAGCCTTCCTCTCTCATTTAAACAGTTCTGGAAGTCTTCCCTTCCTCCAGAAAAGGTAATGGGACTCACAAGAAGTCAAACCGGAACAAAGTGGGTTGATGGGGAGATCAGTGCCTTACACTACTCCTATTCCAAGGATGACCAAAACGTCATCGTAGCTTAGAGAACATTCTGGTACAGAGCGGATGGGAAAGGAGCGCAGGAAAAGGTGGCGCTTTTGGAGCACCCACCGCAGGCCAGGAATTTTACAGTCGTCTTCCTGCTGGTCGATGGCCATGCGTTCCTGGCCTGGGGAACCCCACAGCCCATTGGCAGAAGCAGGAGATGGTGGAGGGAAGCCGGAAGGACCCATTGCAGAGTGGGCATTAGTCATGGGGAACCAATGGGGTGACAGTGAAGACGAGAAGCTGTGAGGGTTCCCAAGGCAGCTTTCGAGAAGTTCTTAGGCAGCTGTGGGTTGTGAAAGAACCTGGCAGGGTCACTTTTGAAAATAACCATGAGTGATGAATTGGCTTCCCCTTTTTATGTTCTTTCAAGATATGCAAATAAGATGGGGCTGCGGTTGTGGGGGCTTTTGGCTATTGCGTTAGGCCTCTTATAATGCAACTCCAGCAAATATGAGATTATCCTTCACTTCCTATCTTGAACCATTTGCATGGTGGGGAGTGGCATCTCCATTTTACAGATGAAGAAACTGAGGCTCGGATAAGCTGGTGCTCTTTGCCCAAGAGCTCAGAAGAGTTAAGACTCAGATCCATGCTCGTCCGCCTGTGGAGCCAGGCTCTCTCGCCAGCAAGACAAGGCACCCACCAGTCTGAGGTTTGATCATGACATCACCTCGACGCCTTCCCCATCTCCCCGTCCCCACTCGGACTCCACACACTGGAAATAGTTCACTGGTTCTTTGAAGTGGGATCTGAGCCATTTTATTGGGAAGGTCTGTGTTTGTTAAGATGTTTGTCCACACCGGGGTATGGCTCAGACCACGGGACCCCTGAGGCCGAGGCTGCAGCAGTGTGACCCTCTCCCTGGACTGCCTGGCTTCCCTGGGGATGAGAAACCAGTGTGGGAGAGTGCCCCTGTCTGCCTCGTTTCTGTCCCTCTTTCTGGGCTTTGCCCCAGAGGCAAACATCAGGCATGAGATTAGTGAGTGGGGCTATCAGAGCAGGAGTAGGGGGTCAAAGGGATGGGGAGGGAAAGAAAATACAGTGACCAGCTGAGCCCGGCAGGGACACAGCCAGCTGTGGTGGGGCTCGGGAGGGGTGAGTGGTGGCAGAAGGCTGGGGAGGGCTGGGGGTTTGTACAGCACAAGGCAGGTGTTTAGATGAGTTTCCAGGTGGGAAGGAGGGTGGAAGGACCAGGGCAGGCCTTTGGAGGGTCGGGGTTACCAGTGCTGAGAAAGAAGACTGTCACGGGCCCGTGCACAGAGTTCTCCGCACGACTGGCGTTGCAGTAATAGTGTGTGTGTGAGTGTGTGTGTGGAGGGCAAGGCTTGGCGCTTTGTGGCTGAACGGCAGAGGCTGGGAAAGCCCCAGGCCTGTCCTGGCCCCTGCAGCCCCTGGGCTCCCCCACCTCAGCCGATTTGGCCATCAGTGCTTAAGGATCACGTAGTCTACTCCTTCCTCAGCTGGAGGCCGCTCCCCAACCCCAAAGTGAACCAGCTCCGAGTAATGTATCCCCTCGTCTTCCGGAACAGCTGGAGTCACGTTCTCATAGTCGCCCTGAGAAAGCCACAGTGGGTAAGCTTGGCCTCACGGCCACCAGCCTCCCACAGTCCCCTTTCCCTGACCTTTCTCTCCTTGACTCCACCTGAGGGGCCAAGAATCCGAGCAGAAGTCCTCTTGTCCAGAAACTGGCTGAGGTCAGGGTCTCAGATGGGGAGGTGCCTGCCCGGCTCTGACCACGCCTTGGCCTGAGCAACCCGCCCTACCCCTCAGCCTTTGCCACTGCTGAGTTCGCCCAAGTCCTTCCCTTCCAGGACTCACAGCTGAGGCCAGGCCCCTCATCTCCCTCCTCCCACAGCCCTGCCATCTTACCACATGACGCCTCTGCACCACAGAGTAAGTGACCGTGTCGTCCATGTTTAGGGAAAGTCCCTGTGTCTCTGAGGGCTCTGTGTCTCTGAGAGGGAGGGCAGAGAGATGACCACAAAGGAAGCCTTTTGCAGGAACTCCTTCCTTCTTTCAACTCCCCGAGACCCCCAGAGCGCCCGCAGCCTCTCAGCCCCTTCTGTGTCAGGCCCAGTGCCCATGGTAGGAGCTGCTGTGTCGTATGAGCGAATGTCAGCTTAGATCACAGTCTTAACCTTGGCGACAGAGACCGACTCTGGGCCTCCATGCACCTGGCTTGAAGGAACAGCTCCAGCTCCTGAGACCACTGCTGACCCAGGGGGCTGTGATGGAGCTGGAGTGAGGTTATGGGTGTATGGCAGTGGCACAGGCCTGACACAAAGCCAGCAGGAGGGACTCGAGCTTTTCTTCCACCTCCCCCCAGGGTGCGGTGTCACCCTCCCAGCATCCTCAGTACCCAGTCCTCTGCGTGTCAGTCTCGCCAACGGGAAAGCGCAAGGCAGCGTAGCTGATGGCATCTTCCATCACTGGGTTGTAGCAGCCCAGGGAGTGGGGGCCTTCAGAGAGGGGGGCCCTCCTGATCTGGGAGAGAGACGGGTTTCAGCTCCCTGCCCCTGGCCTGGGACACCCTAGACCTGCCCCCAGAACTCTGTCTCGGCCCCATCGCTTTGCCTGGCTTCAAGGTATGCCCTGCGTTTTCATCCCTCTCTCATCCTACCTTTTTATTCCTCACGAAGAAGCTCTGCCCACTGGAATTTTCCTGAAGCTCCTGCCGGCTCCGAATCCTCTTCCAGCTAAGAAATCAAGACCCACCCAGTGGGGATCAAGGGAATGGAAGTAGGTCCCTGAGGAGTCAGCAAGCTGGGGGCTACAGGACTGAGGAGCCAGAGTCCCTCCCTGGACCGGCCGCGGGGAACGGAGGCCGTGGGCAGGGAGGAGCTCACCTCCGTTGAAACTTGACTCCCCATATTACCAGGAGGAGGATGGCCAGGCAGAACCCCACTCCCAAGGCCGCGCGCCTGCTGATGGTCTCTGGGCTATCTGATGGAGAAAGGAGCACCGTCAGTCGATGACGCTGCCTCATTCAGGTAAGGGGCCAGCCCTGCCCTGCCGCGTTGCCCCGTAGGCATCCTCCACGTCCCTCTGCATAGCTGCCGTCCTTTTGCCTGCACCACTTCTCCTCCACACGGGAGGACGAGATGCAGAGAAAGAGGGAGGAGCCAGCCCCTGCCCTCTGGACCTCCTGTGAGGAGGAGAGGGCTCGTTCTTTCTCATGAGGAGCTCCTGCTTTGTGACTGGCACGGGCATGCGCCCAGCACGCGGTCCTCACAAACGGGCACAACCTCTTCAGAGTACAGGGTGGCCATACCAGCAGAACTTAAAATCACTTGTCCTCTGACCCAGCAATTCCGTGTAGGAATTTATCCTGCAACTCTCCTGGAGCAAGAGATGCACACGGCCGCGAGGAGGGCTCTGGGAGGTAAGTACGGGAAGACAGCGCAGCCCTTAGGAAAAGAGTCAGGTCTCCAGGGAATCTACAAGGTGGAGACCCAGGGACCCTGTTTTTATACAATACAATTCATTTCCAAATAGCAGCTCAGGCTGTTTCCTTTAGCGTCTGCAGGCAATGACCCCCTAAATTTTAAAGCCACAGCTCCCTTTATTAATCTGGAAAAACACAGTAAATAAATGAAACATCTTCCCTATGTTTCCCGACTTCAGACACCCCATATGTGCACAGATGTAGAACCATCTCTAAGTGGTGTTAGTACGTGGGAAAAAAGGCAAAGTGTGAGCTCTCCCGGCATTTGCGTAACGACGAAGTGTGTACAGGCATAGACCCATGTACGCCTACTGTGCACAGAAAGAATGTCTCTGTCATAAGATGAGACAGCTGCCTCGAGGGAGGGCGTGGAGTTCTCAGGGAGCAAGAAAGGAGAGGCGGCTGCCTTTCCTCTACTTACATTGTCTCTTATAAAAAGAAAACCACTAAAATCTCAATAGATATAAACGAGCAGCCTATCGAGGTTGAGACAGAGAGAGAGACAGAGAGAGGGACCCAGGAGGAGCTCAGGATGTCTGGGGGCAGGGTGGGGGACAGCCTGAGAGGGAATCCCCCCAGAGGGAGTCAGGAGAGATGGAGCAGGAAGGAGGGAAGACAGGTGAGCTGTGTGCACAGGCGGGGCTGGCCGTGGGACAGGGCAGGGAGGGGGCTGGGAAGGAGGGGTGAGGTGGTCTGGAACGCGCAGCCTTGTGGGGAAGCTGCAGGGGTGGCCAAGGCCAGAGAAGAAAGGGAAGGCGCCTTACAGTAGACAGTGAGGGTGCTGGGGGGCGACGTGCCCACCCCAAGTCGGTTGGTCCCTCTGCACCGATAGGTGCCTGAGTGCTGGACCTTCACAGGATCCAGTCTCAGCATCTGATCATAACGGTGGAGGCTTTGGTTATTCCAGTCAAACCAGGAGTACTCGTAGACTGGGGGGTTGGCATCGCTCTGACATGTCAGGACCACCTTCTTCCCCTCCGTCACTCCATCTGCTGGGCTAACAGACACACGCAGCCTCCTAGGTGCATCTGTAAGAGAAGCGGCGTCAGGATCGAGGGAGCTGGTCACCTGCCCTTCTCTGCTGTCAGCCTCTGGCTCCGCCACTCACATAGCACTTGGAGCATCCAGGCCTCAGACGTGCTCTGCCCTACGGAGTTATTGACTAGGCAGTTGTAACTTCCAGCGTCTTCTGGAGAGATGGCATCAAAACGCAGTTCGCGTCCTTCCTGCAGAAGGATCCCATTTTTCTTCCAGAAGAAGTGGACGTCTGTGGGGCGGCTACTGGAGAAGTGACATTGGAGGTGGACCTTGTCCCCAGAGCAAATCTCAGAACCGGGGCTGATCAGCAGGACCTTGACATCTTTGGGGGCATCTGGAGAGCAAGGACCCCAGGCTGACCTCTTGGGTCCCTTTCCCTCTTCCTGTCCCCAGGACTTCCTCTCCCCTTGGCCCTGAAGACTGCCTCTCATCCCTCAATACTCTGTGAAGACTCGGGCCCAGGCTCCAGGCTCCTCACCCCGAGAGCCCCATATCCCAGCTGGGCTGTTTCCCAGATGCCCCTGCCTGGGTCACTCACACTGGACATCCAGGTTGACAGGCAGACCCTGCGAACACCACGTGTTACAGGCCGAGCAGGTGATGGGCTTGGTGTCCCAGGCAACCTTTGGAATCTTCAGCAGCCGAGATGAGCTCTTCTGCGGGGTGCCCTGGGGGTTCCATATGTACTCGGTAACCCCGGGGTTACTGGAATTGTAGATACAGGACAGGGTCACTTCGTCTCCTTCTCGAATCGGCCCAGGGTTTTGAATCACTGTGATTACCTCCTTGGGGGGATCTGGGAGAGAAACAGAGAGGCGGGTGAAGAAAAGTCAGGTGTGCAGAGTGCCCTTTCCTTCCTGCTTCCTCCTTCCCTTTCCATCCCCCGCACTCACACAGTTCCTGAATTCACCAAGGGAAGCTCGCACTTCCCTCGTGCATCTATGAGAGGAGGGGAGCCCTGCGTTGGCCGTGTGGCCTGGCCGTGCTTTGAGGCAGGACGGCGCAGCCATTAGGGGCACAGCCCTGGCCCCATGCGAGGCGGAGGCACACTGCCTGCGGGTCTTCACGTGGGTGTGGGGCGCAGAGCCAGGTCACTGTGGTGCAGGTATTAATTTAAAAAAAAACAAAAATGAGCTCTGGAGCCAGACTGCTGGACCCTGCCACTTAGAGCTAGGTGACCACGGGTTGCACACCTCAGTTTACTTGTCTGTCAAATGGGGTCCTGAGAGTACCTCCCCTCGTGGAACTGTTGCAAAGGGGAAATGAGATGATGCCCTTAGAGTGGTGTGGTCCGTGATAAACACTTAATAAACGCGCCTGCTGCTGCTGTCAGCATCCCTCCAGCTGGGTAGATGGTTACCATTTCGGCATCCCCATTAGTGCACTTGGCTCAGACTATGACATCCCAGGGTCCCAGAATCAAAGCTATGGGTTCTCTTTGTCCCGGACTCAACTCAGTGACAAGATTGATTGTGTTGAACAGGGTCTGACGATGGAAAGATAATGAGTCATTTTGCCCCAGTTGTCCTTGAAAACTTCAGGACCCCTTCTGGGACTCAGCCACTGCTTAGTGACGCCCCATCTCCGTGTCCGTCGTGGGGCCCTGGCATCTTGCAGTTCATTCATTCAACAGACATCTACAGAGCGCTGACCACAAGCCAGGCCCTGCTCTGGAGTGCGAATACAGCTGCGAGCAACAGCAAAGACCCGTCCAGAGCTCCCAGGTCAGGAGACCCCGGCGTCTGCTTGCCGTCCTCACTGGGACGCAAGCATCCCCTGCGCTCCACCTGCCTTCCTCCTTCTCCCACTGCCACCTGCTCCCTCCAGAATCCAGAGGCTCTGTGACTACTCACACTGGACGTCCAACTCTGCCTCCTGGCCAACTTGTCCAGGACCAAGTCTGTTTTCTGCGAAACAGGAATAAGTCCCAGCATGCCCAAGGAGGACCTCTGGGATGTGGAAGGTCTTATTTGTCCTTCCTGGCACCTCCATCTCATTGTGATACCAGGTGTAATTTGTTGGAGGAGGATTGGCCAGCGATGTACAAGTCAACACTACTGAATTTCCCTCCTTAGCTGGTGAGGGGAGGATCTGAACCCTGGAAGGTTCCGGAGCATCTGGAAGAACAAGCAGAGGCATGCTGCTTACCTCTCAGGGGCTTCCGCTCCATCCCCCTCACTCTCTGCCTGCCCCCTCCCTGCCTCCCAGGAGGCTCACAAAGCACTTGGAGGTCCACTTCTTCCGACTTTCCTGAGCCTATGTCATTGCGGGCCTCACACTGGTACTTTCCACTCATCTCCTTGGTCACTGTGGACAGAGTTAGCTTGAGCTTCTCCTGCGCCCCCCACATCTCCTCCGGCCTCAGTGAGATCCCATCCTTGAGCCAGGATATATGCCGGTACTCTGGGTTGCTGCTGATGATCTGGCACGTCATGGTCACCTCCTCCCCCTTTGTTACAGTGGCTTCTTTGGGACTGACCTCGATCTTCAACTTTGGTGGGTCTGGAGGAGCAGACAGGGAATTCTCAGAGGATGGAAAGGGATGAGAAGTGGCGGCAGCCTACACACAGCGTGCGAGGGTGTGCAGCCACTCACTGTTGCCCTTGTCAACAAGGCTGGGCTGGCCCAAGCACCCAGGTGACTGTCACAGCCTCCTAACTCATCTCTCTGCTCTGCATGCCCCCAGTCCCTGCCAGTCTGGTCTCCACCAGCTGCCAGCAGCATTCCTAACACTGTCAGTCAGATCTTGCTCCTCCTCTGCTTGAAACCATTCAGTGCGTTCCACACTTAGAATAGAATCTAGAACCCTAACTGCAGCTCACGACATCGACCGTCCAGTCCCTCCTGGCCTTCCTCTCATACCTCCGGGACCCCGGACATGGCGCCGAGGCGCACTGGCCCCTTGCTCTGTTGCAGACACACTAAGTTTCTGCCTCAAGCCTTTGGTCTTGCTCTTTCCTCTTCCCAGAATGGTCTTCTCACAAGTATTTCCCTGCCTCAGTCCCTCCCGTCACTCAAGTCTCAGCTCAAGTTCACCTTTCTCAGAGGAGCCTGCATCCCTCACACCCTCTGTCCTCGCCCTGCTTGCTTCCTTTTTTTAAATACACTTAGCACCACCCACGAGTATGTTCTATATTTTTTGGTTAACTTATCTATTCTCTGTCTGCCCCACTGCAACGCTGGCTCCCTGTGGGCAAGAACGTTGCTCACCACTGTATCCCTGGCAGCTATAATAAGGCCTGACACCTAGTAGGTTTGCAATAAAGATTTGTTGAATGAATGAATGAGGCACAAATAATGATGTGACAAGATTTTTCACTCTCCCCACCCGGGGAAACAAACCCCTAAGCGGATGATCCCAAAGTCATGTCATGGCTTGAGGATAGATAAAATTATTTTATTCCATTGGACCAAAGCAGATGCTAAAATGAGTCTGTTTCCTGAAACACCAGAAAGAGATGTGGAGGAGGGAACGTGGCTCTGCCCGGACCATCCCCTGCTGCAGGTGTCCACAGACTGGTTACACTGCCTCTGCGGAGGCTCCTGGCACCTTGTGCTCACTGAGGGCTTGGGGAGAAGCTGATGAGCCCCTTGTCCTTCCCAGAGGAGCCCTGGGGACACTCACGCTTCACATCCAGCCGCACGGTTTCCTCCGAGAGTACCCGCTGGTCAGGATCCAAGAGCTGGCAGGTCAGATTCTTGCCGTGGTCAGTCCACTGCGGCTGGTATGTGAGCTTGCTCTCCATGGAGACGGTCTTGGGGGTCAGGGAGGTCGAGGAGACAACAGGCCCCTTCAGGGACCACTGCAATTGGTACCCAAAGCAGGCGAAATTCAGCGAGCAGGTCAGAGTGACCTCCTCGAGCTCCTGGATTTCGGGAGGGAGCTGGATGCGTGGTGGAGGGGCCGTCTCTGCAACAGAGTAAGGATCACACTGGAGGTGTGGGGGACTGAGGACCCGTGGGTGCCAGCCTCTTATACCCGGCTTTAGATGCCCTCCCCAAATGATGGCTCAGGAATCCTTGCCAGTCCGTTCTGCCTCCCCTGGGCCTGGCTTTCTGTGCTTTAGGTCACGCTTGCTCAGCCGAGACACGCTCTGAAGGGTCCTGAGGATGCTGATCCTCCTAAGGAGTCATATTTTATGTTTTAAACTTACTTCATTGTCACTCCCTGATGTTTGCTTTCTCAGTGTGTTCAAGGTCACTCTCCCCACCACCCCAAGTGAATTTTACTGGTTTGGTTCAGCATGCATTTCTTAGCATCGACGACAGATCTGCGAGTGTTTCATGGCCTCCATACTGGAGACACCCAACGCAGCATCCTTTTAGTAGAGCAGGGCTGTGGGCGCCAGGCCCAGCTCTCCCAGCGGCTGGGCCACCCTCCGACCACAGGGTCTGAAGCAACATCTCTCACCTCAAACACCGGGCTGCTTAGAACCACTCACTGAAGAAACAGGCTGTGACACAGAGTGAGCACGCTCCCTGGGGTGGAGGCCCCAGACCTGTGTTTGACTCATCCCCTCCAAGCATGTCATTTAGCCGTGAAGGGCTCATTAGAATTAATCACCAACATTAACATGTTGGGGGATTTCACTTGAAAATCCAGATTGCCATCTTCTCTTGAAAAATCGGGCAACCCGCAGCCCGGATTCCAGAGTGGGCAGGAGCTGAGCGGTGGGCGGGATGCTTCAGGAGGGTCAAGTGCCAGGCTCCAGTTTGCCACAGCCCTGTTGTCCTGTGCTGCGTGAGTCACTCGCTGGCACCCGCTGCCTGGCTTCTGCAGGCAACCCGGCTCGCCGCCCTGTCCCAGGAACCGGGTGTTTCCCACCTCCCCCTTGACCGTGCCCGAGGTGGAGGACCACATCCCCCAGGGCCTTACCAGAGACGTTCAGGCCTATTTCCTCCATCCATTTGTCAGACCCCGATATCATCCTCAGCCCCAGCTGACCGCTGTCTTTGACTTTCACGGGGTCGATGCGGAAGGTGCAGTTGGATCTGTTGTCTCCCAGGAACTCTACTCTCCTGTCTTTGGGAGCCTCCTCGGTGTTCGTCTTGTTATAGAGGACGGTCCCCCTGTACTCCTTGCTGACTTCGTCATACTTATAACCGTGGTACAGGATCAGGCCGTTGAGGTACTTTCCACTCTTTGGCATTCTGTAGGTGCAGGGAATCCAGACGCAGGCCCCCTCCCAGGTGTAGAGAGTGTTGGGGTGGTCAAATTCCCATGGAACTGAGCCAGAGAAAGCCAAGTATTCTGGAACCCAGCACAGTGATCATGATTATCATTGAGGGGCACAGAGAACTTTCAGAGGAAGAAAGAAGCCCCTCCGAAGATGGAGGGAGAGAGCGGAGGCACACCAAGGGTGTGAGACACAGAGAGAAGGACATGGACACAGACATACATGACCTCCCTCATGCCACCCCGCATTCACTCTTCTCTGCCCCAGGCCTTCCCTCCCCCTCCAGCTCCCACAGTCATCCCAGAACCCAAGGACCAGCCTAGGCCACCAGCCTTACCGAGGAGCAGGAGCGAGGGGCCGAGGAGATGCATGGCGTTGCGTCTAGGTTCGAGCCTGGGCCGGGGAGAGTTTGTCTCTGAGCCATCTGGTCACTTACTTGATCCAGACGGCTTTTCTTGCTCACCCACTGAGCTCTGACTCTGTTTCCCCATTCCCGAGAGGACCATGTCTGGTTGCATGCGGGATGTGGAATTCTGGATGCTCACAGAACCTTTTCTGGGTATGCCGTGCCTCTCCCTTCAGCCTGAGAACTCTGCAGGGCTGGCCTCTCTCTCTTCCCAGCACTCATTCCTTCCTCCCATCCATCCAACCGTCCGTCCATCCATCCATCCATCCATCCATCCATCCATCCATCTGTCCATCCTCCATCCATAATTTTATAAACTTCCTGCCTGGCTCTCAGGCTTTGAGGGGCACCAGACTACTCGATGCCCGAGTGCCAGGCCCTGGGTGACCTGGAGCTCAGCTTGGGACAACTGACGAAGGGTTTTACACAGGGGAGAGACATGGTCCAACCTTGATTTTAACGACCAGGAAAAAAATAACTCTAAAACCAATAATTATGTCTGACAGCCAGAGAGCATTCAGAGGGGTTGGAAGGACTTAGGAGAATGCGGTCCTAGGGCCCCACTCAGATGCCCCCAGGGGCTGAGTAGAAACACAGGTCAACCAGGTGGGGACAAAGGCAGGCCTTGTGTCAAGGCTGTGACTATCTCAGCTCCACTCAACTGTTGCCCAGGGGGACCGTGGGGGACCGCGGGCTCAGCACTGCCTGACCTTCCACTGTTTTAAGAGAAGTAAGAAGCCACGTTTTCACATGAAATGACCTGCCTGAAAAACAAACGAAAAAACCCCACGGTGCTGGTCAAGCAAAACCTGTCTGTGGGTGAGAGGCAGGTCAAGGGCTGCCAGTCTGCAGCCACTGCCCATCTCTCCCTCTCTCTCTCTGTGCAGCGAGCTTGCCGGCCACCTCACTAGACTTTTACCCAGAGTTACATTTACATAGAGTTAAATTTAAGTCCCGATTTGCATGGCTGTGCCCTCTGGGCTGTCCCCCGGGAGCCAGCAGGATGTGCTGAAGAGTGTGTCTCCGGTCTCAGGGCAGACCGGCGCCCCTCCCGCCCGCCCAGCCGACATTTCCCACACATCACCGCCACCCCGCCCCAGCTGTTTATCTCCCAGGCTGCGTGGCTCGTGACAAAGCCTGCTGGGTGTCCGGTCACTGGTGTGGGGAGAGCTGGTGCAGGCCTGTCCCCGGGCGTGAATCGGGTGTGAGGAGTCTGAACTGGGACAGACTCGGACGGCAGCTCAGTGGGCGCTAATAGTGTGACATGCAAAAAGGTCTTCAAGGTCACAACCATTTGAGAAAAGCTGGGTTACAAAAGTCAAATAGGACTCTTGACTGCAGGTCTTTTCCGACCCTTCACCAGCTGTGTGTGCGCCGCACAGCTCCCCCCGTGGGGCTGGAGTCCAGTGCGTTGCCCACCCTTCTTTGGCCATAGGGTCTACTCCACATTTTCCGTGAACCCTTGGCAGAGTTCTGGGGTCAGTGCTCTGAGGGACACACACCCCAAGCCCCATTTGGGTTTCCACAAGGGCCCGATTCCATTCACCGTGCCGAAGACCAGCCTCCAGTAGCTGGGCTGCTGTGTCCCCTCTGCAGCAGCCACCACCACAGCCTCACTGGGGACTGGCTTGGGGATGCCAGGACCAGTGAGAGGGGGGCGCTTCTCCATGCAGGGCTGTGTGCTCCCCCCAAGGGGCCCCGGGCAGTCTCTGGAGCATAACAAGTGGGGCCTCAGGCCTGGAATTGGAAGGCCACTGAGGCAGTATGGGGCATGGAGGCTGGGACGGTAGGCATTAGGCTTGGAGGCTCAGGACCAGGCCACGCTGTCCAGATGCAGATGTGTTAAGGGCTTTGCAGGACCTCAGAGGCAGCCTCCCTGAGGCCGTTCTTCCCTCCCGGGCATCCAATGACCCATCCTACCCTCAGATGACTCGCCAAGCCCACCAGCGGGAACTCTCAAAGACAGGCATCTACAACCTCTGTAACACCAGCAAGACACAGGGAAGGGGTCCCCACTGGGCTCCCAGCCCTGAGAATTGTGCCTGGCACATGGCAGCTGCTCCATACTTCCTTGCTGAATGCAGAAGAGAACAAAATAGTTCTTACCTGTTTCCTCGTGTCTTCCCTCGTCGGGGACCCTAGTGGCATCTGAGAGTGAAAGGGGAAGCACAGAGAAGTCTCCAGTGACTGATTTCACCCTGCTTGGCCCCGCCTCCGCCTCTCTGGGGCTCTGGGCCGGCCAAGAGGCACGGGCGATCTGGCGAGTGGGGAAGATGCAATGAGGGCGCTGTGGACTTGGGGTTGGGTTGGAAGGAACCCTCGGAGATCTGTGGTCAGTTTTCAGTTTCTGTGTATGGCATTTCTCCATCAGATAGGTTCACAGCTGGCTCCTTCACAGCTTCTGCTAGATCCAGCTCTCAGGAAATGCTAATGACTCAAGCTGAGCAGATCAGAACTGCCAGCCTGCTGAAAAGGCACAAGCCACCTCGAAAGGATTTACGCTTTAGCGACAGCATCCAGTCATTCTCATTCATGTTCATGTCCCTGCACGGGCATGATTGTTGGGGAATCTGATCACTGACACTGAGGCTTCAGAGACCCCAGGGGTTGAGGGAAGAACACACCGATTCAGGAAGGAGAAAGGTAACATGTGAAGTGTTATTGAACGGGGAAGTCTCACGACTCAACCCTCACCACTTTTATCAGGCTTCTAGCCTGTGAGTGTCTTGAGACCAGAAACAGACAGCACGCAAAGCCATGCAAATCCTGCAGATGATGGGGAAGCTTCTGAGCAGTCTTCACTCTGGCATCACCACCCTTTACCACCTGCCAATCACTGAGAAGGAAATGGAAAGAGTGAAGAGCAACTTCAAAATGCAGTGACGTTCCAAGAAGATGGACTAGAGGTCCTTTTCCCTATTTTTTCTGCTAAGTACAACTAAATACCCCAGACATTATAAAACAAGCATGAGAAGGCTCTGAAGGGTGGAGAGAAGGCACCCTGGTTAGGGACCTCGGGAGCTGAGGAATGATATGGCTGTGAGTTCCCTGGGTTTTCTCTTTGCCTCGTGTATCCCAGACCTAACAGTGGAGAAGCCGGCAGCTGGACATACCCGTGGGCACAGACAAGAAGACGTTCCAGCAAAACCCCGCTCTTCAAAGAGCCAAGAAGGGGGCAGCCTAGAAATACCAGGCAAAAACTGCTTTACTCCAGCCCAAGACCACAGGAAAACCCACAGCTTCCTCCCACCCCGGCAGCAAAGGCCAATGGGGTGCTTAGACTTCACCCTTGCCAGGCTGTAAGGAAAAACCCCAGGCCAGACCCCCACACCCCATCTGAGTGGTGCCAGAGGAGGCCCAGGATGGAGCTGAGCTCTCCATCGCCAGTGGGCTCATCCTCCCCACAGTGGCAGGGGGAGCCTGAACATCCACCCCAACCCAGCGGGGATGAGAGGTCCCACCCCTCCTCACTTGAGCGCTGTGAGAAGAGGTCCAGCCGGGAGTGAGGACCTGCACCACACGCGGTGGTAACAAGCACGCCTCCTACAGTGGACTCTGCCAGGAAGCCATGCAGGGAGCAGTGGTGAAGCACCCCTCCCCCTCCCAGCCAGGGTCGGCTGGTGGCTGGCTAACGGGGACCAGACCTGTGCCGCCCCCCGCAATAACAAGGAGCCTTCACCCTCCAGGAGTTAAGGGAGGTTGGGTGGAGAAGCTAGACTTCTACCCCCATATGGCAGTAAGAAGGGGGTCCCCCCCTTCACTGGAGCAGTGTCAGGGGAGAATGAACTGATTTAAATAAGATCCAGCCCTATCACATAATACTCAAAATGTCCGGGTTTCAGTTGAAAATCACTTGTCATGTGAAGAACCAGGAAGTTCTCTAACTGAATGAGAAAAGATAATCAACAGACACAAACACCAAGATGACACAGATGTTAGAATTATCTGACAAAAATTTTACTTATTTTATTTTTAGAGTCTTTTCTCTATTGAGGTGACATTGGTTTATAACATTATATCGGTTTCAGGTGTACGGCATTATAATTCAACATCTGTATATACTACAGCTTGCTCACCACCAAAAGTCTATTTTCCATCTGTCGCTGTACAACTGACCCCATTTACTCATTTCACCCTCCCCCCACACCCTTTTCCTCTGGTAACCACTAATCTCTTCTCCTTATCTACGTGTTTCTTTTTTTCTCTTCCGCATATGACTGAAATCATATGGCTTATTTCACTTAGCATAATACCCTCAAGGTCCATCCATGTTGTCACAAATGGCAAGATTTCACCCTTTTTTTAATGGCTGAATAGCATTCCATGGTATATATACCACATCTTCTTTATCCATTCATCCACCATTGGACACTTGGGTTGCTTCCAAGGCTTAGCTATTGGGAATAATGCTGCAATGAACGTGGGAGTGCAGATAACCTTTGCAAATTAATGTTTTCATATTCTTCAGATAAATACCCAGAAGTGGAATAGCCGGATCATACAGTAGTTCTATTCTTAATTTTTTGAGGATTCTCCATACTGTTTTCCATTGTGTTTGCACCAATTTACATTCCCACCAGCAGTGTATGAGGGTTCCGTTTTCTCCACATCCTCTCCGACACTTATTTCTTGTCTTTTTAATAATCACCATTCTGACAGGAGTGAAATGATACCTCATTGTGATTTTGATTTGCATTTCCCTAATGATTAGTGATGTTGAACATCTTTTCATGTGCCTGTTGCCCATCTGTAAGTCTTCTTTGGAAAAATGTCTGTTCAGATCTTCTACTCATTTCTTAATCGTGTTGTTTGTTTTTTTGTTGTTCAGTTGTATGAGTTCTTTATATATTTTGGATATTAATCCCTTATCGGATATATGATTTGCAAATATTTTCTCCCAACTGGTAGGTTGTCTTTTCATTTTGTTAATGTTTTCCTTCGCTGTGAAGAAGCTTTTTAGTTTGATGTAGTCCCATTTGTTTATTTTTTCTTTTGTTTCTTTTGCCTAAGGAGACATATCCAAGAAGACATCTAAGACATCTAAGGCCGATGTCAAAGAGCATACTGCCTGTGTTTTCTTCCAGGAGTTTTATAGTTTCAGGTGTTACATTCAAGTCTTTAATCCATTTTGAGTTCATCTTCGTGTATAGTATAGAATAGTGGTCTGCTCTCATTCTTTTGCATGTGGTTGTCCAGTTTTCCCAGCACCATTTATTAAAGATACTTTCATTTCTCCATTGTGTATTCTTGGCTCCTTTGTCATAAATTGGTTGGCCATAGATGTCTGGGTTTATTTCTGGGCTCTTGATTCTGTTCCATTGATCTGTGTGTCTGTTTTTCTGCCAACATCATGTTGTTTTGGTTACTATAGCTTTGTAGTATAGTTTGAAACCAGGAATTGTGATACCTCCAGCTTTGTTCTTTTTTCTCAGGATTGCTTCAGCTATTGTGGTTTATTTGCCATATGTGGTTCCATACAAATATTAGGATTTTTCGTTCCATTCCTGTGAAAAAATGTCATTGGGATTTTGATAGGGATTGCACTGAATCTCTAGATTGCTTTAGGTAATCCGGATTTTAACAATGTTAATTCTTCCAACCCATGAGCATGAAATAGCTTTCCATTTCTTTGCGTCTTCTTCAATTTCTCTCAATAATGCCTTATAGTTTTCTGTGTACAGGTCTTTTACTTCCTTGGTTAAATTTATTCCTAGGTATTTTATTCTTTTTGTTGCATTTGTAAATAGGATTGTTTTCTTAATTTCTCTTTCTGACAGTTGGTTGTTAGTGCATAAAAACACATCAGATTTTTGTGTATTGATTTGATACCCTGCAACTTTCCGGTACTCATGTATTATTTCTAATAGTATTTTGGTGGAGTCTTTAGGGTTTTCTATATATAAAATCATGTCATCCTCAAATAGTGAGAGCTTTCTTCTTCCTTTCCAACTTGGATGCCTTTTATTTCTTTGTCTTGCCTAACTGCTCTGACTAGGACATTCAGTACCATGTTGAATAAACGTGGTGAGAGTGGGCAGCCTTGTCTTGTTCCTGATCTTAGAGGAAAAACTTTCAGTTTTTTACCCTTGAGTATGATGTTAGCTGTGGGTTTGTTATATATGGCCATTATTATGTTGAGATATTTTCCTTCTATATCTATTTTATTGAGAGTTTTTATCATAAGTCGATGTTGAATCTTGTCAAATGCTTATTCTGCATCTATTGAGATGATCTTGCAATTTTTATTCTTCATTTTGTTAATGTGATGTATCACACTGATTGATCTGTAGATGTTGAACCATCCCTGCATCCCTGAAATAAATCCCCCTTGACCGTGGTGTATGATCCTTTTAATGTGTTGTTGTATTTGGTTTGCCAATATTTCATTGAGAATTTTTGCATGTATGTTCATCAGGAATATTAGCCTGTAATTTTCTTTTTTTGTGTTGTCCTTGTTTGGTTTTGGTAGCAGAGTAATGTTGGCCTCATAAAATCAGTTAGGAAGCGTTCTCTCCTCTTCAATTTTTTGGAAGAGTTTGAGAAGGATAGGTATTAAGTCTTCTTTCAATGTTTGGTAGAATTCTCCAGTGAAACCATCTGATCTGGGACTTTTGTTTTTTGGGAGGTTTTCAATTATTGTCTTAATCTCCTTACTAGTGACCAGTCTATTCAAATCTTCTATTTCTTCATGGTTCAGTGTCGGAAGACTGAATTCTAAGAATTTATCCATTTATCCATTTCTTCTAGATTTTCTAATTTGTTAGCATATAGCTGTTTGTAGTTGTCTCTTATGATCCTTTGTATTTCTGTAGTATCTGTTGTAACTTCTTCTCTTCTGTTTCTGATTTTATTTATTTGAGCTTTCTCTTTTTTTCTTAGTGAGTCTAGCTAAAAGTTTGTCAATTTTGTTTATTTTTTTTTTTAAAGATTTTATTTTTTCCTTTTTCTCCCCAAAGCCCCCCGGTACATAGTTGTGTATTCTTCGTTGTGGGTTCCTCTAGCTGTGGCATGTGGGACGCTGCCTCAGCGTGGTTTGATGAGCAGTGCCATGTCCGCGCCCAGGATTCGAACCAACGAAACACTGGGCCGCCTGCAGCGGAGCGCGCGAACGTAACCACTCGGCCACGGGGCCAGCCCCAATTTTGTTTATTTTTTTTCAAAGAACCAGCTCTTAGCTTTATTGATCTTTTCTATTGCCTTTCTAGTCTCTATTTCATTTATTTCCAGTTGTATTTTTTTTTATTTCCTTCCTTCTACTAACTTTGGGCTTCGTTTGTTCTTCTAGTTTTTTCAGTTCCTATTCAGGTGTATAGTTAGATTGTTTATTTGAGATTTTTCTTGTTTCTTTACGTAGGCCTGTATTGCTATAAACTTTCCTCTTAGTACCACTTTTGCTGCATCCCATTGATTTTTGTATGTCATATTTTCATTTTCATTTGTCGCTGGGTATTTTTTTATTTCTCTTTTGGTTTTTTTTTTTTGACCTAATAGTTGTTCAGTAGCATGTTGTTTAATATCCACATATTTGTGATTTTTCCAGTTTTATTCTTGTGCTTGATTTCTAGTTTCGTACTGTTGTGGTTGGAAAAGATGCTTGATATGATTTCAATCTTGTTAAAATTATTGAGACTCGTTTTGTGTCCCAACATATGGTCTCCCCTTGAGAATGTTCCATGGGCACTTGAGAAGAATGTGTATTCTGCTTCTTTTGGATGGAATGTTCTATATATATATATATATATATATATATATATATATATATGTCTATTAAGTCCATCTAGCCTAATGTGTCATTTAAGGCTGATGTTTCCTTGCTGACTTTCTGTCTGGTTGATCGATCCATTGATGTAAGTTGGGTGTTAAAGTCCCTTACCACCGTTGTGTTGCTGTTGATTTCTCCCTTTAGGTCTGTTAACAGTTGCTTTATATACTTTGGTGCTCCTATGTTAGGTGTATATGTATCCATAAATGTTATGTCTTCTTGATGGATTGTCTCCTTTATCATTATATAATGGCCATCTTTGTCTCTTGTTACCTTTTTCAGCCTTGAAGTCTATTTTGTCTGATATAACTATGGCTATACACACTTTCTTTTGGTTACCATTTGCTTGGAATATCATATTCCATCCCTTCACTCTGAGCCTATGTTTGTCTTCAGAGCTGAGGTGTGTTTCCTGGAGGCAGCATACAATTGGGTCTTGTTTTTTAATCCATCCAGTCACTGTATGTCTTTTGATTGGTGAGTTCAGTCCATTTACATTTAGGGTGATTACTGATATATGAGACATTACTCCTGCCTTTTTATCTTTTATTTGCCTGTTGCTGTATATTTCCGTATTTCTTTTCCCTTTCGTGTCTGTCTGCCATTTCAGTCCGGTGGTTTTCTGTGATGTTTTTCTCAGCTTCTTCTTTTCTTATGCTTCATGTCTCTGCTCTAGATTTTTGTTTTGTGCTTACTGTGCAGTTTGTATACAGTGTCTCAGGTAAAATAGTCCTTTTTCTTCTGATGGCATCTTATCTTCATTTGCCGATGCAGGTTTTGTCCTTTACCTCCTCCCTTTTGCGTTTTTGTTGTCACAAATTAACCCCTTTTTATATTGTGAGTTCATTACCATATTCAAGTAGTGTTAGTTATTTTTAATGCTTTTTTTCCTGTTTAACCTTTATGCTGTAATTAAGTGTTTAAATCCTATTCTGTAACATCTTTGTGATCTTCTGGTCCTGTCTATTTATTTATCACCTTACTCAAGGATTTGTTCACTTCTGCCTTTTCATTTCAGATAGGAGAACTCCTTTCAACATTTCTTGTAAGGTAGGTCCAGTGGAGATAAATTCCCTCAGCTTTTGTTTGTCTGGGAAAGCCTTTATTTCTCCTTCATATCTGAAGAACAACTATACTGGATGGAATATTCTTTTTTTTTTTTTTAAGATTGGCACCTGAGCTAATAACTGTTGCCAATATTTTTTTTCCGCTTTTTCCTCCCCAAATCCCCCCAGTACGCAGTTGAATATTTTAGTTGTGAGTCCTTCTAGTTGTGGCATATGGGACACTGCCTCAACATGGCCTGATGAGCAGTGCCATGTCTGCACCCAGGATCTGAACCAGGGAAACCCTGGGCCTCCAAAGCGGAGTTCACAAAGTTAACCACTCAGCCATGGGGCCAGCCCCTGGATAGAATACTCTTGGCTGGCAGTTTTTATATTTCAATATTTTGAATATATCATTTCAGTCTGTCCCGTCCTGTAGAGTTTCTGCTGAGAAATCTGCTGATAGCTTAATGAGGGCTCCTTTGTAGGTAATTTACTTTGTCATTGATTTTTTTTTTTTTTTGAGGAAGACTGGCCCTAAGCTAACATCTGTGCCCATCTTCCTCTACTTTATATGTGGGACGCCTGCCACAGCATGGCTTGCCAAGTGGTGCCGTGTCCACACCCGGGATCTGAACTGGTGAACCCCTGGCCGCTGAAGTGGAACATGCAAACTTAACCACTGTGCCACCGGGTCAGTCCTTCTTTGTCGTTGATTTTTGACAGCCTTAATATAATGTGTCTTGGAGAAGATCTTTTTGCATTGAGATAATTAAATGTTCTATTAGCTGCATGAACTTGTGTATCCAGTTCCTTTCCCAAGTTTGTGAAGTTCTCAGCTATTATTGATTTCTATAAGCTCTCTGCTTCCTTCTCTGTCTCTTCTTCTTCTGGGATACCCATTATCCTTATGTTGCTTTTTCTAATGGAGCCAGATATTTCTCATAGAGTTTCTTTATTTTTTAAAAATCTTAGTTCTTTCTCCTCTTCCACCTGAATCATTTCTAGATTTTTATCTTCAAGCTCACTAATTCTCCCTTCCATATGGCCTGTGTTATTTCTAGTGCTTTCTAATCCATTCTCCATGTCATTTATTGTGATCTTCAGCTCCAGAATTTCTGTTTGGTTCTTTTTTAGAGTTTCAGTCTCTTTGGTAAATACTCCTTCTGTTCATTAATTTTATTCCCGAGCTCATTGAACTGTCTTTCTGAGATTTCTTATAGATCATTGAGTTTCTTCATGACAGCTATTTTGAATTCTCCATCAGTTAGATTGCAACCTTCCAGTGACTTCAAGTTTGGTTTCTAGAGAATTGTCATTTTTTTGGTGATGCCATGTTACCATAATTTTTCCAGGTGCTTGATGAGTTGTTCCTCTGATGGTGCATTCATGGTAGTAAACACCTTTCTTACTTGGGTAAGGCTTCAGTTACTTTGATTCTGAGATGCCTCTGATTGTACTTGAGAGCCAGCACTTTCCCCCCTCCACTGCCTCTGCTAGAAGTGTCTTTGGTGCCCTCGTTGTCCCTGCTAGTGCCTCCAAGGTCATTGGTGCCTTGCTGCTGATGCTGGTTTCTCTGTGGCTTCAGGCATCACCACTGGGTTACCCAACCTGTTTCCAGGTTCACCTGGGTCAAAGTCTCCACCACCATGAAGGGGAGAGGAGGAGAGTGGGGTGGGAGCCAGAGTTTCAGGGAGCCTCCTTTGTGTCCAGGGTTGTCAGTTTCAAAGGCACTGCTGCCATGGGTCCCAGGGCTGGGGTTGTGGGCATCACTGTGGCTGAGGGACCAGGGTTGTGGGCTCTGCCGCCATGGCTGCCCAGTTCCCTGTGGCCTCAGGCACAACTGCGGTTGAGGGGCTGGAGTCATGTATGCCTCCTCTTCTGCTGCTACCAGGTCTTCTTGGTGTGCGAGCACCACCACCACTGGAGATGCTGGGTTCACGGGCATTGCCACCACTGCTGGGTGGGCTGGGGTCACTGGTGTTACCACCACCACAGCAGAGAGTGAGTACCTGGGCCGCAGGCACTGCCACAGTTCCTGGGGCCTCCAGTTACAGGTGCTTCAGTTCCTGGAGCTTCTGGTCTCAGGTACCACTATGGCTGCCAGGTGCACTGGGGTCCTGGATGCAGCTCCCACTGCTGGGAGGGCCAAGGTCACAGGTATCTTACTGCTGGAGGAGTTGGGATGCTGGGTTGTGTGCACTGCTGAGGTTCCTGCAGCCTCCAATCATGGGTGCTGCTGCAGTTTCCAGAGCCTCTGATCTCAGAGGTCACCATGGTTCCTGGAGCCTCAGGTCACAGGCACCATCACTGCTGCCAGAGGAGAAGGAGGGGGCTGCATGCCACCCTGGTTCCTGGAGCCTCTGGTTGTAGGTGCTGCCTCGGTTCCTGGAGCATCCATTATTGGGTGGTGCTGTGGTTCCTGAAGCCTCCAGTCACAGACCTACCATGGTTCCTAGAGCCTCTGGTCTCAGGAGCTATCATGCTGCTACCTGGGCCCACTGCCTCCATGAGGTCCAGTCCGCCCACCCTCAGATGTACAGATGCGTGGATCTCTCAGTATCCTAGTGTGCTGTGCAGAGGATCCTTGTTTGTCTATGGATGTCATACTGGTTGTAACCTTGAGAGGAGGGACAAAGGGAACAACTCACACAGTCGTGATGCTGATCTCACTGACAAAGATTTTAAAACAGCCATAATAAAAATGCTTCAGTGAGAACTTACAAAATGCTTGAAACAAATGAAAAAATAGAAAGCCTCAGCAAAAAAATAGAAAATATAAATAAGAAACAAAAGGAAATTTTAGAGTCAAAAAATACAATAACTGTAATCAAATCTGAATGAATTGGCCTAAGCAGAATAGAGAGTACAGAAGAAAGAATCAGTGAAATGGAACATAGAACAATGGAAATTACCCAATTTGAACAACAGAGAGAAAATAGACTAAAAAAAATGAATAGAGTCTTCAGGACCTGTGAGACTATAACACAGGATCTAACATCCATGGTATTGGAGTCTCAGAAGGAGATGAGAAAGAGGGTGGGGCTGAGGAAGTATTTGAAGAAATAATGGCTGAAAATGTCCCTAATTTGACAAAACAAACAAACAAACAAAACATATATCTACAGATTCAAGAAGCTGAGTGAATCTCAAACAGGATAAATCCAAAGAAATGCATGCCAAGACACATAATACTCAAACTTCTAAAAACTGAAGACAAAGAAAAAGTAGTGAAAACTACCCCAGAGAAATGACACATTGCCTATAGGAAGAAAACCCATTCAAGTAACAGTAGATATCACAACAAAAACCATGGAGGCCGTAAGGATGTGAAATGATATTTTTTGGATACTGAAAGAAATGAGTTATCCACCTGGGAACCTTTATCTGTGAAAATACCCTTCAGGAATGAAGAGGAAATCAAGACATTCTCAGGTGAAGGAAAACTAACAGAATTTTTACCCAGAAGAGACCTCCTTAAAAGAATGGCTAAAGAGAATTCTCTAAACAGAAATAATATGATTAAAAAAAAAAAAAAGAATCTTGGAACATCAGGAAGGAAGAAAGAACATGAACAGAGTAAACCTGTGGGTAAATATGGTAGACTTTCCTTCTGTTCTTGAGTTTTCTAAATTATGTTTGACAGCCAAAGCAAAAAATACAACACCGTGTAATACTGTTCTTGGTGTATGTGGGGGAAATACTGAAGACAATTATATTATAAATGGGAGAGGGTAAGGGTTGAAAAGAGAGGTAAGGCTTCTACACTTCACTTGAACTGGTAAAATGTTGAAATCAGTAGACTTTGACAAATTATATATAATGTAACACCTAGAGCAAGTACTAAAAAGGTATGCAAAGTGATATACACAAAAATACTACAGATAAATCAAAATTAAATTTTTAAAAAATGTTCAAGGAACCCAGAGGAAGGTAGAAAAAAAGAAAACAGAGAGAACAAAGAGAAAACAAAAAATAAAGTGGCAGACTTAAGCCTCAGCATGTAAGTAACTATGTTAAATGTAAATGGTCTAAATATACAAATGAAAAGACAGAGATTGACAGAGTGGATAAAAAAACAAGACCCAATTATATGTTTTCTCTAAGAAAATAACTTCAAGTATAATTATATAGGTAAATTGAAAATAAAATAAAGTAAAAGGATATACCATCCAGACATCAGTCAAAAGAAAGGAGGAGTGGCCATATTAATAACAAATGAAGTAGACTTCAGAGCAAGGAAAATTACCAAAGCCAGAGAGGGATATTATATACTAAGGAAATGATCAATCCACCAAGAAGACATAGCAATCTTAAGTGTGTATGCCCCAAACAAAAGAGCTACCAAATAAATGAAGCAAAGACCAATAGAAGTGAAAATAGAAAGGGACAAACCCACAATTATGCTTGGAAACTTAAAACTCACATTAAAATGTATAGCACTAAATGCTCACCCCTCCCTCAACAATTGATAGAAAAACTAGACAGAAAATCAGCAAGGATATATTAGAACTCAACAACACCATCAACTAATAGGACCTAATTGACATTTATAGAACACTCCATTCAACAAAGAATAACACACAATCTTTTCAAGAACCCATGGAACATATAGCAAGATAAACCAAGTTTAGGGCCATAAAACAAGCCTCAAAAAAACTGAAATAATTTAAATCACACAGAGTTTGCAACTGTCCCTCGATATCCACAGGAGATTGGTTCCAGACCTCTGCAGATACCAAAATCCATGGACACTCAAGTCCTTTATATAAAATGGTATAGGATTTGCCTATAACCTATGCACATCCTCTTGTATACTTTAAATCATCTCTAGATTACCTATAATATCTAATACAATGTACATGCTAGGTAAATAGTTTTTATACTGTCTTGCTTAGGAAACAATGACTAGGAAAAAAGGCCTGTACACGTTCCATACAGACACAATCATCATAGGCCTTTCAAACTGTGGTTGGTTGAATCTGCAGGTGCAGAACCTGTGGATACAGATGGGCAACTGTATTCTCTAACCACAATGGAATTAAACTAGAAATCAATAACATAAAGATAACAGGAAAATCTCCAAACACTTGGAAACTAAACCACACACTTCTGAATTAATCTATAGGTCAAAGAAGGAATCTCAAAGGAAATTAAAAAATATATTGAACTGAAAGAAAACAAAAATAGAACCTATCAAATTTTATGGAACACAGCTAAAGCACAAGAGGGAAATTTATAGCACTAAACACTCATGTTACCCAATCTGAAGTGAGTTCACTCACCCATTGCACAGCAAGCCAATCTCTGACACCGGGTGTGGTGGAAGAAAGTAGGAATTTTATTTTTGCACAGCACTGAGCAAGGAGAGAGGGCAGCTAACGCTTAAATCCCAAACTCCCCAAAAAGCTAAAAGGAAGGGTTTTTATTTGGGGCTTTAGGTAGGGGAGGGGGAGCATATGGCCTTGCTGGTCGGAGCTTTCCCACCAGCCTGTCTTTGGCCTTGAGACACTTGCAGAGAGGAGGGAGCTCGTGACCTTGCTGGTCAGCAGCTTTCCCACTAGCCCGTATCTCTTTGTGGGAGGAGATAGTCCAGGTGTTGTCCTTGATGGTGTCTGTCTCCATGGAGGATAGTGGATTCTGGAGCCAGGAAGCCAGAGAGTAAGCAGGGAATGAGTGTTTTGGTTTTAACCCCATATATGCTGGGTTTAATGTGGGGAAACTGATATCAGGGTCGATATCAACTCCCCCCTATTTTATGTCCATCCCTCAATCTTGAGGGATTTGGGGCAGTGACCGATCTAGCTACTGCCTGCTGAAATGGGGCGTAGGTTGTTTCATCTCCTTGAACCAGTCTTTTCTTTTTTTTTTTTTTTTTTAAAGATTTTATTTTTTCCTTTTTCTCCCCAAAGCCCCCCGGTACATAGTTGTGTATTCTTCGTTGTGGGTTCTTCTAGTTGTGGCATATGGGACGCTGCCTCAGCGTGGTTTGATGAGCAGTGCCATGTCCGCACCCAGGATTCGAACCAACGAAACACTGGGCCGCCTGCAGCGGAGCGCGCGAACTTAACCACTCGGCCATGGGGCCAGCCCCTCCTTGAACCAGTCTTTTAACAAGGCAGTGATGCTGGTGGGCTCCTTAAGGTAGGCCTATATCAAGTAAGTAAGTAACCAGGTATTTAATAAGAAGTTTTTCTAGAGAAACAAAAAGAGAAAAGCAAGGTTAATGATTGGAGCAAATTATAAACCAGTTTCTGAGCCCAGGGGTCAGCCCATCAAGATTCCTAGAAGTCAGGGTCGAAGCATCTTTTGCAGTTTGAAATGTCTCTCATGGTGTCATCAGGCACTCAGGGTAGCTTTTTGAGTGGCTTACACAGCAGTAGACATGAATCTCTTTTAAGTTTATATTAGGTCTTCCAGCTTCAGTTTGTAAGGCTTTAGGAAAAGGGCAGATTTAGTTTTCAATGACTCCAAATGAAAATAATGGGGAAAAAACCCTGAAAATGTTAGTTTGGAGGGTTTTAGCCAGATATTTCAGGAGATGAAGAATTCGAGATCCAGTCCAGTTAACAGAAGTGAAACAAAATTTCAAAGATAATTGAAAAAATTAAAATTTAATATCTATAAACATGTATTATAGTTCCTATTGAAATATAATCTTCCTCCCTAAAATCACCATCAATTTCTTTAGACACAGCCAAATTAAGACTAACTGGTTTACACAATGTCTAGTTTTAATAAATTTGGCATAATTATTTACATGAGTACAGCAAGAATAGTAATTGATCATATAGGCTCTTTTAAATCTGCTTTGCTGGAACCTTATAAGAAATCTCAGGTTGAACTTTAAAGGTCTCTCAAGGAAAACCAAGCAAAGGACCTGTATCAGATTCTGCCTGCAGTACCTACAGATTTGGGTGAATCCCTCTCTTCATGAGGTTTCCCAAAATATTGAGGTTCCTTGTACCTACCAGAGGTAGCGACATTCTTTGCTCAACCTTACCAGGTTACAAAATCCATAAGCAAGGTACCAGGCCAATATTTCCAAGTGGCTTTATTCCAGAATGTCAACCTTCATTCCTCAAAAGCTGTCTTGTTATATCCAAGTCTGTATGTTTTTTTTAAATATGATGTTCCAGTCAAAGCCTTGGTAATATAACAGTGTTTCCAATTGTGTCCTTTTAAAAGAAGAAGAGATTCTTATTGTGCTTATGCAAACAACTATATTGCCATAAGAATACTTATTTATCAGAAGTTTTTGCATTTTGGAGGGCTCAGATAGGGAGGAAAAGACAAATGTTTCAGTTTTGTTTATAAATTGCTGCAAGTCATAGTTCTTCAAGAGAATAGAGAAAAAGGTTTTCTTAACTCTGAAAAAAGCAAAACATCAAAAATCATCAATATCTCAATTAAAAAGTCATAAAAATTATAATCATCCCTATCAGTTTATTCTGTCCTGTGTAATTGGTTCTTGATCTTAATCTTCTGTCAGAAGTTTGTGAGGTCATAAGTTTCTCTGTTGGAGTTCTGTAATTTTTACCCAGTTTGGTTTTACAATCTGAACATTTATTAGAAACCTGTATTCTAGAGCGTCAGAGTCCTTTCCATGAATTTCTCTGAAGATGAAACATATTTGCAAAAAATCAAAGTAAAATAGCCACTGTTCATAGATAACAAAACATTCAAAAATGGTAACTGACAAAGGCATTTAACCATCTCTGTGATATACAACATTTTGAGATAATAACCAGGATTATAGCTGACAATCAGAACAGATCAGATAATTTTTAAAATATTTATATCAGTAACATTTATATAATATCATTTAAGAAAGTTTATCATTACTTATTTGACAATGCTTCTCATGTAATTTAACATACAAAATAAGCCTTATTAGTTTAGCTTTCTTTTCTTATAGGAAGAGAGCAAATTTCTCCGAGACCTCCCAGGGGCCCTCTGAAAATCCCCAGAGAAACCTTCTCTCCTCTTTCAGGTCAAAAGACAGCTTTTATTCAATACTTGAATATTTGTGTCAGGGGGGAAGCTTGTCAAAAATATTAAAAGCTTTAAAACATTTGTTCAGATAGGAAACAGAGTTCACTTGTAAAACCATGTTCAGGTATCTATTCAAAGTGACAACAGAAGCAGTCAAGGGGAAACAGAGTTAAAATAGTCCAAAAAAAAGCCTTTTTATAACCTTTTTATATAGAGAAGATTAAAAATTTAGGAAAATTATCCTTTTAAGAAAGAGGAAACCAAGTTTTAATTTTGTACCAGTTTACTTTTGACATACAAGTTTATTTGCTTAATTGGATTTACTTTAATCCTGGCCAAGTTGACCATACATAAAACTCTTTAGGGCTTTACTTTTACAAACCTTTGGTTACTTTTTTACATTCAGAATTTGTCCCAGCACTTTAGGACAAATTTATCTTTCTCAACTCAAGAAACAAAAATATTTCCATTCTTTATATCTTTTTACTGAAAACGTATATTTTACTTTCTTTGTATACAGACCTTTTAAAAATATATGTTTTCTTACAGAAAATTTCTCAGCATACATATAACATGTTTATTAATAAACCTAAGCACTTTTTAGTCTCTTTGATATAAGAAACCAAAGGCAGACAAATATCTGCTTAGTAGCTAACCTTTAATATTTTATCTTATGTGGAAATGACCTAGATACCCAATAAACTGTTATTATTTAACTTAACTTAGTAAAGTTATAAAATTTAAGTTTCCAAAAAGATTTTGGAAGCTGTTTTTAAGCATGCAGGCTATAAAACATAATTATTGTACTTAAAACTCTTACCCAGTTTTAACAATTACTCTTAAAAACTTCATGTGACATTACAGCAGTTAACTATCATCCTCAGTTGTTTAAAATACATGTATCATAACATAATTATTATACATATAATTATATATATAATTATTATTAAAAAATTTTTCCAAAAACTTTTATTTTTTTTTACATTTATTTAGTTTACCTGTTCTTAACAATTATATTTAGATTGTCTACAAAAACTCCATGAGACATTACACAAAATTAGCTATTATACTGAGTTATGAGTTTTGCTGATAAATTTTGTAGCAGAAATGACATGAATTCATTTGACCAGTAAACCCAGGCTGTATGTCTGCATCATAGCCAATGCTGATAACTTTGAGGACGTGTTCCTTTTAAATGAAACCAGCAAATTTAAACAGGCTTTCATTCATCAAAGATAATTTTATATCATGTTAAATAACTTTGTCTCTCAGAAGTTTTTGCATATTCATTAAATACTGCCTTCCGTTATGAGAGATTCTGAATCCTCTTCTAAAACAGGTTTTCAGAATGGCCATTACAATTCTAAATTATCTCAGAAGTTTACTTATTTTTACTTGTTCAATTTTAGATCAGGAATTTTGGGGGAGTTGAAGTGAAGCTCAGCTTGCTGGGAAGCTCAGCAAGAGAGTAGACAAAAGCAGCAGATTTGGGTTCGGCTGCTGGCATGTTTAATTTTTTAATTATTTTCTCTTAAAGAGGCAGTAAAGTATTTCTAATTTTATTTAGAAGCCTCAAAAGATTAAAACAGGCTCCCCATTGTTGCAGCTGGCTTTTGCAATTGCATACATCAGTTTGGGTGAACTGTAATTGGCCCGTTTAAGTATATCAATTTTTACGAAACTTTATCTTAGTTTTACTAACCCTTATACTTTTAATTACAACTTACATTAGAATTCTATTAACAAGTTTTGGTATTACAGTATTGTTCAGCGGAAGCATTCCCAGTTAGACATAACATTTATTCCCAAAGAAAACATCCAGGCAAAGTTGACATAACCTCTTCATATAATATTAGTTTAAACACTTTAATCTTTATAGTCTTATTAATCTTAGTAGCCTAACTGTTGCCCCAAACAATTGTTGGTCAGGTTTTTCACTCTGATTTTTGCCTCCTGACCTTTTAAATTTTTCAAACTGGGGTAAATAGAACAGATTTGTCTGATGTCCTCTAATGTTGGGGAGCCAAAAGGAGAGTGCCTTTAGTCCATCCAACCTTAGGCAGTGTTTCATTAAAACCTTTGTTTTAACTTCATATCTGTTACATTTATCCCATTGGGATGTGTCCTGTGACTCTTCCCTTTCTGATTTCTCTTTGTTAACTTAACATTTTTATTAGCATCTGTAAGACTACAAGAAGCTGAGACCCCAAGTTTGATTAAGTTCTTAAGACTAGTCATTACAGTTTCCTCTTAATTTGGTCTTTTCATAGATACCAATAAAACAGTTGTTGATCATAAGAGCTCTCTAAAAAGTTTCCCAACTTGAGGATCCATCTTTTGGCCAATTTTTTCTCTCTGGACTCTAAAGAATATTGTGGCCACGTGGTGTTACAAAAGAAAATTATCCCTCTTTAGACATTGGCTTATAACTATAGGTCAACCATCAGCCAAGTTTTTCCCAAGGGGCTCTTAGGTGGAATAAATGCAGCACCTCCCATGTTAACACTTTTAAAAGGACAGACAAACAGACAGATAACAACAAATACCAAACAAGCGCGCATTCCCAAAAACCCTCGGCCACAAACGGAAGCCAAAGCAAAGACCAAAACCAAAAACCAAAGAGCTTCCAGTCCCACCTTAGTCCGTGTCCTACACTCGGGGGCGCCCAACAAATGAAGATCCACCATGCAGGTCTTCCCAGATGAGCAAGGACAAGGGACCTCGGTTGTGCATACCCAGGGGACTTACCAAAATTTGGCCGGGGCGTCGCGGCGACTTCAAAACAAATGGAGCCCAGAGGGCTGCCAAGGTACCCATTATTTCCAGCCAGTCCTGCTGGAAAAGGTTAACACAAAGACAAAAACAAAAACTACCAGCTACTTACAAGAGACGTCTTCCTAAGTCCTAAACCTAGTTTCTTCCACCACCAAAGCAAAAGCGCCGTGGGCCAACGACGTCTGGCTAGCAGCCAGTCGCTTGGGGCTGTCCCTGAGACAAGGGGCTCAGGCAGCTGCAGGACAGCTTCCAAGAGAAGCCTTTAGCCAGAGGCCAGTGTGCCACAGGCGAGACGTCCACCTGGGACATTGTCCCATCTGGGTCGCCAAATTGTTACCAAACCTGAAGTGAGTTCGCTCACCAGTTGTGCAGCAAGCCAATCTCTGACACCGGGTGTGGTGGAAGAAAGTAGAAAGTTTATTTTTGCATGGCACTGGGCAAGGAGAGAGGGCAGCTAATGCTCAAATCCCAAACTCCCCAAAAAGCTAAAAGGAAGGGCTTTTATTTGGGGCTTTAGGTATGGGAGGGGGAGCATATGGCCTTGCTGGTCGGAGCTTTCCCACCAGCCTGTCTTTGGCCTTGAGACACTTGCAGAGAGGAGGGAGCTCGTGACCTTGCTGGTCAGCAGCTTTCCCACCAGCCCGTATCTCTTTGCGGGAGGAGATGGTCCAGGTGCTTGTCCTTGGTGGTGTCTGTCTCCATGGAGGATAGTGGATTCTGGAGCCAGGAAGCCAGAGAGTAAGCAGGGAATGAGTGTTTTGGTTTTAACCCCATATATGCTGGGTTTAATGTGGGGAAACTGATATCAGGGTCGATATCACTCACATTAAAAAAAGAAAATCTCTTGGGGCCGGCCCAGTGGCATAGCAGTTAAGTTCGAGTGCTTCCACTTCAGTGGCCCGGGCTTCACAGATTCAGATCCTGGGCGCAGACCTAGCACTGCTCATCAAGCCATGCTATGGTGGCATCCCACATACAAAATAGAGGAAGATTGGCACAGATGTTAACTCAGGGACCATCTTCCTCAAAAAGGAGGAGAAGAAGAAGAAGAAAAGAAGGAGAAGAAAAGTCTTAAATCAATAATATAAGATTCTATCTCCAGAAACTATAAAAGTAAGAGAAAAATAAACCCAAAGCAAGCATAAGGAAGGAAGTAATAAATATAAAGACAGAAATCCATAAAACTGAAGATGGAAAAATATTATAAAAAACAAAATATCCAGTTCACTGAAAAGATCAACAAAATTGACAAACCTCTAGCAAGATTAACAAATAAAGAGAGAAGACAAATGCTAGTACCAAGAATGGAACCAGGGACATCACTACAGACACTGCAGACATCAAAAAGGTAATAAAGGAACACTATGAACAACTCTACACGCGTGAATTTGACAACTCAGAGTAAATGGATCAGTTCCTCAAAAAGTACAAACGACCACAACCCATCCAATATGAATTAGATAATCTGAATGGCCCTATAACTACTAACGTAATTTAAAACCTGAAAAAGATATCTCCAAGGCCCATGTGGTTTTACTGGAGAATTTTTACCCAGCATTCAAAGAAGAATTGACACCAATTATACATGATCTCTTTCAGAAAATAGTAAGAAGAATGCTTCCCAACTCATTCTTTGAAGCCAGTATTACCCTCAAACAAAAAAAAAGAAAAGAAAAGAAGGGGCCGGCCCCACAGCTGAGTGGTTAAGTTCACTCGCTCTGCTTTGGTGGCTCAGGGTTCGCTGGTTTGGATCACGGGCGTGGACCTACACATCGCTCATCAGGCCATGCTCTGGAGGCATCCCACATAGAGGAACTAGAATGACTTGCAACTAGGATATGCAGCTATATACTGGGGCTTTGGGGAGAAAAACAAAAATTAAAAAAAGAAGATTGGCCCTGTTGCCAATCTTCCTCAAAAAAAAAAAGAAAGAAAGAAAAGAAAAATAGACAAAGATAGTATGAAAAAGGAAATGGCAGACAAATATTCCTTATGAATACAGATATAAAAATCCCTAACAAAACATTAGCAAATAGAATTCAGCAATATATAAAAAGAATTATACACTACGACCAAGTCGGAATTATTCCATGCATGCAAGCCTGGTTCAATATTTGAAAATCAGACAGTGTAATCTCATATTAATATGATATAGAGAAAAAAATAACTTGATTATATAAATTGCTGCAGAAAAAGCATTTGACAAAATTTAACACCCATTCATGATAAAAAAAAAAAAAAAAACTTTCTGAAAACTATGAATAGAGAGGAAATTCCTCAACTTGATAACCTACAAAACTTCAGCCAACATACTTAACCCTAAGAGAATGACTGCTTTCTCCCCTAACGCTGGGACAAGGCCAAGGACACCCACTCTCTCTGCTCCTGTTCAACACGGTACTGGCAGTTCTAGACAGCATGATAAGGTGGAGAAAGGCAATAAAAAAATATAGATCTGAAAAGAAGAAATAAAACCATCCCTATTTGCAGCTAACATAATGGTGTATGTAGAAAACCCTAAGGGAACAATAAAAAAAATTCTAGAACTAGTAAGCGAGTTCAGCAAGGTTGCAGAATACAAGATCAATGCAAAAGTTAGCCACATTGCTTTTCTCTTTTTTTGGTGAGGAAAATCGTCCCTAAGCTAACATCCATGCCAATCTTCCTCTGTGTTGTATGTGGGATGCCACCAGAGCATGGCTTGATGAGTGGTGTGTAGGTCTGAGCCTGCGAACCCCGGGCTGCCAAAAACTTAAAGCAGAACTCAAGAACTTAACCACTACGCCACCAGGCCAGCCCCCACATTTCTTTATAATCACAATAAACAAGTGGAAACTGAAATTTCAAATACAATTCCATTTACAGTGGCTTAAAAAGAAAGAAATACTTAGGTGTAAAAAATCTAACAAAACATATATAAGACTTGTATACTGAAAACGCAGCTGAAAAAATCAAAGACCTAAATAGTTAACACATTCATGAACTGGAAGATAACACAGTAAAGACATCAAGTCTCCTCAAATTAACACACAGATTTAAAGCAATGCCTATCAAAATCCCAGCGTGATTTTTTTGCAGCTATAGACAAGATTATTCTAAAGTTTATACAGAAAGACCAAAGAACCAGAATAGAAAACATTTGTGAAAAAGAAGAATAAAGGGGAGGAATCACTCTACCTGATTTCAAGGCTTAGTGTGAAGTAACAGACAGTAATCAACACTGTGTGGTACTGGGGGCAAGCAGATCAACGGAACAGACTAGAGAACCCAGAAACAGCCCCCACGAGCATGGCCAACTGGTTTTTGATAAAGGAGCAAAAGCAATTCAATGGAGGGAAGATAGTCCTTTCGACAAATGGTCGTGGAATGACTGGATAGCCATAGGCGAAACGTGAACCTCCACCTAAACCACATACTTTATACAAAAACTAACTCAAGTGGTTCATAGATTTACACAGGAAACATTAAACTATAAAACGTTTAGAAGGTAACATAGGAGAAAATCTTTAGGACACAAGGCCTGATGAAGAGTTCTTAGACACGAGACCAAAGCATGACCCCTGAAAATGAAAAAACTGTACTTCATGAAAATTAAAATTCTGCTCTGTGAAATCTTTGTGTTGTTAAGGAAATGAAAAGATAAATACAGACTCGGAGAAAATATTTGCAAACCACATATCTGACAAAGGACTCATATCTAGAATGAATATATAAAGAACTCTCAAAATTCAACATTAAAAAATAAATCAAACAATCCAATTAGGAGATGGGAAAAAAACACGAAGACACATTTCACCAAAGATGATATACGGATAGAAAATCATCCCATAAAAAAATAGTGCTCAGCATCACCTGCTTTTAGAGAAATGCAAATTAAGACCACAATGAGATATCACCACCACACACCTATTAGACAGGTGAAATAAGAAATAGTGGCAATTTCAAATGCTGGGAAGGATGTGCGGTAACTGAATCTTTTATATGTTGCTAGTGAGAATGTAAGATTGTCCAGCCCCTTTGGAAAACAGTCTCAGAACAGCTTCTCCAAAGGTTAACCCTGGAATGACCCTGTAACTCTGCAATTCGACACCCAGCTACACACTCTAGGGAAATGAAACAGATCCACCCAGAAATCCTAACCCAGCATTCATAGCAGCATTATCCACAAAAGTCAGAGTGGGAACAGCCCAGACGCCCAGCGATGAATGGATAAAGAAAATATGGTATACCAATACAATGAAGTATTACTTGGCAATAAAAAAAATGAAGTTCTGATAGATGCTACAAGATGGATGAACTTGAAAACGTTAAGTGAAAGAAGCCACTCGTGAAAGGCCACGTATTGTATGATTCCATTTATATGAAATGTTCAGAAAAAGAAAATCTGTAGAGACAGAAGATAGCTTTAACGGTTGCCTGGGTCTGGGGTGGAGGTGCTGAGAGGAAATGGAAGTGACCGCTGATGGGCATGAGTTTACTCTGGGGGTGATGAAATGTTCTAAAATTGAATGTGGTGATGGTTGCACAACTCTATGAATACACCTAAAACCACTGAGGTGTGCACTTTAAGGGGGTGGTTTGTATGAGCAGTTAGAAAACGGGCAAAAGACACGAAGAGACGTTTCACCAAAGAGATACACAGACAGCAAATAAGCGCATGAAAAGACGTTCAACATCACTAGCCAGTAGTGAAATGCAAATCAAGACAGTGATAAGCTATCACCACCTACACATGAGAACAGCTAAAATAAAAAATAATGACAGTACCAAATACTGGTGAGGACGCAGTGAAACTGGATCATTCATACATTGCTGGTGGGAACGCAAAATGGTACAGCTACTCTGGAAAAGAGTTTGTGAGTTTCTCGAGAAACCTACCATAAGACTTAGCAATTGTACTCGTAGGCATTTATCCCCAAGAGATGAAAACCTTATGTCCACACAAAAACCTGTACACGACTGTTCATGGCGGCTGTCTTTGTAATAGCAGAAAACTGGAAACAGCCAACGTGTCCTTCAATAGATGAATGGTTAAACAAATTGTGATATATCCACCCAGGAAGCACTATGTGGCAACAACCATCAACGAGAAACAAAGTATGGATCCAGGCAACAAGTTGGATGATTCTGAAGGCATTATACTGAGTCAAAAAAAAGTCAGTCTCAAAGGGTCACATACTGTATGATTCTTTTTATGTAACATTCTTGAAATGACAAAATGACAGAGATGCAGAACAGATTACTGGTGGCCGGGAGTTAGAGGTGGTGGGGGAAAGGGAAGTGGATGTGACTACAAGGGAGATCTTTGTGATAACGGAATAATTCTGTATCTTGGTTGCGGAGATGGTTACAAACATCCAGACGTGTGATAAAATGGTTTAGAGCTACACACACATTGTCCAATGCCGAATTCCTGGTTTTGACATTGTAGTGTAATTGTGTAAGAAGTAACCATCGGGGGGAACTGGGTGAAGGACACACAGACCTCTCTGTTCTATCTTTGCAACTTCCTGTGAATCTATAATTATTTTAAAATATAATGTCAAAAAAAAGAAAAACCACCAGCGATCTCAATGGGGGACTCCAGGCTAGGGGACAGGGTCCCAAAGGTCTCTGGCAGGGGACCCACTAGGGACTTAAAGCCCTGCCCATCACCTCAAAGGCGCGTCTGAGGCTTCACCGCACAGCTCCAGCCGGTGCTCACGGTCCTGCAAGAGCAGGAAGTCAGGCAGCAGGCTCACGGACGGGCCGTGATTTCTGAAGGCCGAGGGCTGTGCGGAGGCAGCCAGGGTGCGTGCAGGACTCCTGAGGACAGGAGATTTGGTGCCTTCACTCTTCCTTCCATCTTTTCCTCCAAAGAAGTAGATGGTCTCCGTTTTGGGTGACTTGACTGTCACACACACACACACACACACACACCAGGGATGCAGTGGAGCCAGGCAACCTGGACACTACTGTGGGCTGGGGGCTGTCAGTCCTCGCCCGGCTGTGTGCCCCTCTAGGCCCCTGCCCGGGACTGTAAGATGGGGACGATGACAGCACCCTCCTCACGGGGTGAGTGTGGTCACACATGCGATGCACTGAGCCATATGCACAGCATATGACGAGCACGGGGAAAACAGACCCGGGTTCAAACTCCAGTCCTGCCGTTTGTCAGCTATGGCCTCTCTCAGTTTCCCCTCTAGGGGTGACGACATCAGCAGTCCCAACTTCATGGGTGTGCCGTGAGAAACCCCAAGCACAGAAAGCACTTTTCGGGGTGATGGCTGTCATGCAACAAACACTCTGCAAAAGCGAGCTGTTATTACCGACATCGTCACTCGCTCTGCTTGACCAACACTCCCTGGTGACCTTGAGTCGCATGCCTCTGGCTCCTCGGCCTTTTGAGAGCAAACTGTCGTGTCTGTCACTCCTCCCCTGCCCCACTCCCCAGGGAAGGTACCCCAGGCAGACCAAGCTCCGGGGGCAGGAAGGGGTCTTCTGCTTGACGACTGCCCCACCTGCAAGCTGAGGCTGTCACCTCCTGTCCAGGGAGCAGGCTGGAGTTGAGAGTGAGGACAGTGGGGAGAGAAGGAGGTTTGGCCAATCCTGGACAGGGCTGCTAGTTGCTAACCCCAGCCCAGGGGAGGAACAGCCAGCGCTGGCCTGGAACCCTTTCATAATGGAGCCTGCCTGCCCCAGGCATGGTCCTCAGGACGCTATGCGGGGCAACCAGAAAGGGGTCATCTCAGCCAGGAGCCACCTGTGAGGTTGGTGGCATGGGAGGCACAAAGAAGTCTGCGTTGTCATGACCCTGGCCTGGAGTGGCCTGTCCTTCCCGAGAGCTGGGAGCACGAAGCCTGCTCACCTGTAATTGACTCGGCCAGACCTCATCGGGTGCGTCTGTCCCTGTCTCTCTGAGTCACTGTGTCATGGGTTCTGACATTCCTCAGCTTGGAATGCCCCGGGAAAGGGTCCCGTCAGCCGTTCCCGTCCTTGAACGTGGCCGGAGTGGAGCCCACCTGTTCTCCACCGAACCTGGTCCTCCCACTATCTCCAGCATCTAAGGACATGGCCGGTCGTCTCTTGGGCTCCTCTCTTTCCCTCCCTTCCAGCATTAGCAAGTCCTGTCAGTTCCTCCTCCAGAACAGGCCGGGACCCTGTGCCCTCTCACCGTCTCCACTTCCCCTTTTGGACGGCTGCCACGACCTCACAAGCCCTCTGCCTGTGTCTGCTGATCTCCTGGGCTCGTTGTCCACACAGCTGCCAGCGGGGTCTTTGAAACCTCGAGCCCCTCCACAGCACCCCTCGACGGGCAATTCTCCAGCAACTCCCCAGTTCACTCAGAGTGAAAGCCAGAGTCCTGAGCGTGGCCTTCCAGGCCCTCTGTGATCAGGCTGCATCACTCCACTCCGGGCAGGCTGGCTTCCTTCTTCTTCCACCGATGTAACAAGTACCTTCCCACCCTGGGCCTTTGCACCTGCTTTTGGCTTTCCCTGGACCCACATTCCCCAGAAACTGACAGAGCTCCCTCCCCCACTTCCTTCCGGCCCCGACGCAGATGACCTTTTTCTAAAACCACAGCTTAATGTCCTCCTTAGCACTTAGACCAGCTCTTGTTTATCTGATCGTCATCTGTCTCCTCCGCAGAAGGGCAGCTCCACGAGGTCAGAGAGGGTGTCTACCTGGTCACTGTGGTTCCCCTACAGCCCGGTGTAGGGGGACATGGGGCAGGTGCTCCATAAACGTGCTGACGGAACGGATGAATTCTGGGGGGAGGCCAGGAGCCGGGCGGAGAGTGACACCTGAATTCCAGACCTACCTGAGCGTCACCCCTGCACCTCAGCCTCCCCTGAGAGCTGCTCTTCGGGTCAGACCCCTTCGTTGTCTCCCCAAGTTTAGGTTTTTGCCTGTGACCTTCAGGACTTCTGTCCTGTCTGTGAACCACCTGAAATATTTTTATTTCATACGTTTCTTTAAGTCCATTCACCTGATTCTTTTTTTTTTTAACTTAGCCTCATCCTAAGCTTGTTTCCAAAAAAGTCACCAGTGTGGGTAAGCTGGTTTGCTTTGGTGCTGATATACCCTAATGAAACGTAAATATTAACGAAAAGTTGCTCCCCGCCCCTCCCCGGATCACCCGGTGGCACTTCGGGTGGCCCAGGGTGACTCTGATGTCCCTCATTGTTGACACCGCTGTGCTCCTCAGGGCAAAGTCCTCGGGGGCATGGCTACCAGGCCAGACCTGCCGGAGCCAGGGTCTGTCATCAGGGACCCGGCGTGTCAGGGCGGGGCCCCTGCGAGCGCGCAGGAGATCCGGACGAAACATCCATGTGGCTGCGTGGAGCCCCTGCTGTCCTCCGCCTCGGCTCACGCTGCTCTCCAGCCTCATTTTCAGCTCCTGGAATTCTGCCAAACACGTTCCCACCTGGGCTCTCACACAGGGTCTTCCCAGGTGACTCTCCTTCCAGCCTTCCAGCAGGACGCCTCCCGGACCCCTGACCCCTGAGACCCTCAGGCACAGGCCCTGTTTGTGCTCTCAAAGCCCTCTGTGGGTTCTCTTCCGGAGCAGGTGTCCCGCGTTGCCCTCAGGCCGTCTGCGTGGGGTCCTTCTCCCTGCAGGCCTGGAGCTTGGCGGGAAAGGGACTTGGGCAGCCTCGGGGTGGGTCCCTCCCCACTGCTCACAGCACCCGCTACCACCACGCTCTTCCTTGCTCCTGCACGTGGGCTCTCCATCCCACCCAAAGCCGCCCGTCACCCGCCCTCCCAACGCTTTGGTTAGTCCCGCCTCTCGGCCTTGACTTTGGCCTCAGTCATATTCTCTACCTCCTTCGAAAACCAGGGGAGGCCGCCTTCCTCGGAAGCGAGCTCAAATTGCCCGCAGCCCTGCAGCTCTGTTCCTACAGCGCCCTCCGCACTGTCAGTCCTGCGAGCTCTCCTTGCATTTCACTAAAACAGTAGGGCAGCACAGTGGTGAGAGCATGGGCTCTGGGGCCCGGCCTCTGGGCTCTAATCCAGGCTCCACAGTTACCAGCTAGGGGAGCCCGAGGAAGGGAGGTAACCTCTCTGTGCCTCAGTCCTTCTGGGTTCTCAAAGGCAGTCCATCACCAGTACCAGAGGACTTGTCAAAATGCAGACCGCTGGGCCCCACCCCTGAGTCTCAGACTCCGGCAGCCTGGGGTGGGGCCTGAGAATCTGCCTTTCTAACGGGTTCCTCAGTGAGACGCTGCTGGTGCAGGGACCCTGCTTTAAGAACCGTTGTCCTAGTTGCTAGGGAAGTTAAATGGAAGAAAAAGAAGAATGGAGTCCAGGGCCTGGCCGCACCGTTCTCCAGCTCTGGACCCTGGGAAAATCACCTAGCTTCTCTGAGCCCCACTGTTCTCATCCTCACAGCTTATCCTGGGGGTCCCTTCCCAGGATAACCTGAGCTTCCTGAAGGGGCTCAGCACACAGCTGGTGCCTAATTAATGTTTCTTGAACCAAAGGGAATGAAGTTTGAGAGACTGAGCTGCAAAGTGCAGCACGAATGGAGGGACGGCAGTCAAACAACACAGGCTCATGAAACATCAAGATCTGGGGTCCCCCCGACCTGCTGGGACAGGAGAGAATGTCAGTGAGTGAAGCCAGCCAGGAGTGGGACAGCAGGGAATGGTGGGGACTGTGGCATGTGGGCCCCATCAGAAGTCACCATCCCTTCAGTGAGTTGTGGCTACGTGCCAGCACGAGCCCAGTGCTGCCAGTCACTCTGACTGCGGCCAAAGCAGGAAGGAGGGTGGTTATGTGAAAACACCCAGAAGTCAAACATGGCCTGCCATGGACCAGACCCCGCCCACGGCTGCCAGCTCAGAGCGGGAGCAACTTAACGGCAGCTGTCCTGGGCTCAGGACTAGAATCCCTGGGTCCTTGTCCCCACACAGGGCTCAGCAGAGGGCAAGGAGGGGGATGGCGGGCTCCCCAAGGATGGGTCAGAATCATCAGCATCTAGACAGGCATTTGGTTCAGGGCATTTATTTCATGTCTCTCCATTCAGGCCCTGGGGCCAGGTGTGGGGCAGGAGACCAGGCAGGGGTAGCAATAAATAACACGGACAGACGGAGCTCCCCTCCAGACAGATGAGGTTAGAGGAGGTTAGAGGGGAGCCACAATGTGGGGTGAGGTGCTGGGGGGCAGGGAAGGAGGGGGAGGCCAGGCCCCGGGACCTCACCGTCACCTGCCCCAGCCCTTCCTGCCCCGGCCCCAAGACTTTGGGAGGAAGGGAGCCCACAGCCAGTGGGGGCCAGCGAGGGTCCTGAGGGGGGGTGGCCACACGGCTGCCCCCAGCTCCCTCACTTGACACGGATTTCAGCATACTCGGCCAGCTCCTCGGTCAGGGTGTAGCTGTCCTTGGTGGGTCGTTTCCCCAGATCCGAGTGGGAATAGCTCAGGTCCAGCTCTGGGGGTTCCCCCCGGAGACCCAGCAGCCTCCTCTCAGATCCCAGGCGCCTCTCGCTCTAGGAAGGAAACCCACCCATTAGAAGGATCCTGTTCCCCCTTTTCCAGATGCAAAGGCTGGAGTTGCTTGCACCCCCGCCGCTCCGGAGTTGAGCTCCGAAGCCCTGTGTGAGCCTCCTTTCTCAAGGGCCCTGGCCCAGCCACCCCACATCCCCGGGCCCACTCTGGGGTCTCTGCCTGTGTCAAGCGCCCTCCACAGCCTGAAAGGTGCCTACAAACCCCCTTCTCCAGAGCCTCTTCAACACAGGAATTGGGGGCACACAGTTCACCCCATAACGCCTTCCCAGATTACAGCCACCAGCTCAGGACCCCACCTTGCCAAACCTGCTCCAGCAAGTCCTCCCCAGTGGCTGGGTCTGGTGTGGTCCCCCTCCTCAAACTGGGAGGCCCTGCAGGTGTGACTTGGCCTTCCCTGTCATGAGCTCCATCGCCGCCCCCCAGCCCCACACGGGCCTTTGGACACACACACAGGACAGCAGCCACAGACAGACAGAAGGGAGCAGCAACGGGACAGAATAGACAAGGCCAGGAGAGCTAGGCAGGGCCAGACTTCACTGGAACCATCCTGGACGCCTGACGGGGACGCACACACATGCACGCCAGCCCCAAGGCCCGCGGAGGGCCCGGAGGTCGGCACACTGAGGCCCCAGAACCTACCTCCTGGGGCGCTCATTCCAGGGCAGAGACCTCTCTGGACTAGTGGAGAAGGAGATGCAGTCATAGACCCAGGCGGGAGGTGGGGCTTCCCTTGGGCCCCGAGCCCCAGAGCCCCCTTGTCAGCCTCAGTCTGAGCACGCCCTCCCAGGTCAGGGTCAAGCCGGCCCTCCGCACTTGCTCCCTTTCCCTCCTGAGGGGCCGGGCCCCCGCCCCTCGGCCTCCCAGCCCTCCCAGGCCCTCGGCGTGCCTAGCATCCAAGTTCTCCAGCTGGCCTGGAGCCGCGGGTCTCCGACCCTCACCTCGTACTTCTCTGGCGCCCCAGAGATTCGGAAGTCGCTGCTGAACAGGACCGGGGGGGTGTCCCCCGCCGAGAAGCTGGGGCTCTCTGTCACGTTCTTTCTGCAGGGCAGGACATGTCAGCCCCAGAGGGCTCCAGGCCTCCCTCTCCCCTCCCTGTCTGCTCCTCCATCCACCTTAGGAGCTTGGCCCAAGGGATCCCAGAGCTGCTCCCACCCATCTAAGCCAGGAGGACGGCCTCTCGGAGTGACCAGCCTCTCCCTGTCTGCCCCTGCCCAGCTCTCCATGCTTGGTGGCTGAGCATGAGCCAGCGGGCCCCGCCCTCTGCCACTGTTCAGGACCCCAGCCTGGCTCCTCGGGGGTCTCCTCAGATGCTCTGGGTCTCTGTCCCTCCTGCTGCCAGGATGTGGAGCAGGGACATTCATTCACTTTCAGGACAGCCGGTGTGGGTGTGCCACAGGGAAGGAAAACAGCAGTGACAGCCGCAGCACAGCTGTGGAAGGGGGTGTGGTGGGGCTGGGGAGCGCTTTTTTCTATGTGTGAGAAAGATTGTCCCTGAGCTAACATCTGTGGCACTCTTCCTCTATTTTGTATGAGGGATGCTGCCACAGAATGGCCCAATGAGGAGTGTGCAGGTCCACACCCAGGATCCAGATCTGGAAACCCCAGGCTGCCGAAGCAGAGCCTCACCACTTGACCACTACACCACCGGCCCAGCCCTGTGGGAAGCGTTTTTTGTTGCCACAGATATGTGTAACCAATGGGGCTTCTGGAACCAACTGTGGCTGATGCTGTGACTGCAAGCCAGGGGTAGCTGGGCTTTTCCCATCACACCGAGTGTGTGCGGGAGAGCTCCTGGGGGGCAGGAGGCCACAGCACAGGAGGGGGACAGGTAGCAAATGACTGGTGGAAAGTGCTAGGCCCAGGCACCGGCACCCCATGACTGGCAGTGGCTTGTGTTAGCAGGGCCCTGTGTCCTCCATCCAGCTGACCTGTCTCCGAGCAGAACCAGCCCTTCCCACGCACAGGGCTGCCATCCCTTGGAGACTCCCCATCCCGCATCAGCCCCGTCAGGCCACTCACTTTCTGCGTGTCTGGGTAATGTAGCAGACAATGGCAATGAGGATCGCAAAGGCCACTACGGCTCCCACGGGCCCGATCTTGGCCCACATCAGGCGGTCTGAGGACAGAGAAGACCCAGGAGCCCTCAGAGCTGCTGGTGGGAGTGGGGACACTGGGGTTCTTAGGAGACGGGCTGGGGCAGGGCTGAGAGTGACAATGTTTACACAGCTGACACGCCCTTGCAGTGACTGACTGGCCTGGAGGGCCCAGGGGAGGGGCCGGTAAAGGACAGGCAGGCTCACTCCTTGCCCACTGGAAAGGGTGTCTCTACCACTCCACCCGCCTGCAGAGCCTGACCCAGGCTGATGGTCAGCCTTGGGAGGGAGCCCCGGTCCAAAAGGAGCCCCTCTGCCCGTGGCTCCCAGCCCCTGCCACAAACTCACGGGATCCCTGGAAGGGCAGCTCTAGGCTCTTGGTGCCATAGAGGTTGTGGGAAGTGCAGATGACCCGGGGCGGGGCCTGCGCCTGGCCACGCAGCGTGAGGATGCTGGTGAGCACCAGGCCACTGCGCTCCGTGTACACGAATTCCCGCTCTGTCTCGTTCACCGTCACGTTGCGCGAGGGCAGCTCGAAGGCCACGGAGGGCTCGGGGTTGGACTTCACCACGCACAGGCACTGCACAGTGTCACGGGCCGCCGCACAGTGAGACTCCAGGAGGATCACCGGGGCGACTGCAGGGGCAAGACAGAGAGGGGGCCTCAGGGGACTCCGCGGCTGGAGGCCAAGGGCGGTGGCACTGTCTCAGAGGTGAGCTGCATTTTCTCCTCCGTGCTACCTCTCGCATCCTCTCTAACTATTTTCCTGTAGCACATGAGTGAGAGGGTGGTGCTCCCCACTCACACTCGTCCTCCAATGGCTCTGCGTCACTCAGAATAGAATCCGGATTCTCGGCCTTGGTCCACAAGGCCCCGCAGGACCTGGCCACACTAGCCTCCTCTCACCGCTCTTCCTTCCCAGGCAAGCTGTCCTCCCTGCTGTTTCTCAAGCTCCTGGAGCTGCCACCCCACCTCACCTCCCCAACACCCCCCCGCCAGGCTTTGTGTTTCTCCTGTAGCCTAGAACACTTTCCTGTGAGCTGCCCACTCACCCCTCTCTCCACGCGGATTCTGCTCAGGCACATCTCTCTCTCTGACATCTCTTCACCAACTGTCCACTCCCTGTCCGCCCGCTCGCTCAGGCTTCTCCCCAGCACTGTTCCTACCCATGTTCTCTGTTGATGTGGATGGTCCATTTTTTCCATCAAGACAGCTCCTACTCTGTCTCCACTCTGTCCTCCACATTTGCAACGTGCCTTGCACACAGCAGGAGCTCTGGGAAGACTGGAGGGGCGAGCTGCTGAATTCTGCCCACTCCCCTTCCAAGCCATCCTGCAGATGCCGTGCGCCCGCGCCTGGAGCCCCCTGACAGCCTGACCTCCCTCCCTCCTGGGATGCCTCAGTGCCACTGGCACCAAACACCACTGCCACCAAGACAGTTTTGTTGAGCTTTGCTTTGCTGCCTTTTGTATTACAAAAACAGTACTGGTGTGGGGTTTTTTTTCTCTCATTTTCCAAAATATGAAATGATGGAACACTGAATGTTGCTTTTTTAAATTATATCCTCTTTCCTGCCTGGACAGTCAGGCACTCCGCTTTGCTCGCTCTAGACTGAGCTCTGGTTCTCAGTTCTGAGCAAACCCACTTACACATGGGCTAGAGACCCTCGGCCCACTCACCCAACTTATTTTTGATTTCCAGCAAAAAAGAATATGCAGGTAACAGTGATGGGCCAGGGGGCCATCTGACCAGACATATCTGCATAGAGTTGATTCCAACTGGCATCTCAATGTGTACCTGTATCTAAGTCTGGTAAATTAAAAATTATGTACCCCAAATTCTCTTTAGCCAGACATGTGCTGTGCTTGCTGCAGTGTTAGCAAATTAACACACCACAGAACAAATCAGTAAAACTGACAGCAATTAAATTTTTTTTTGTGGAGGAAGATTTGCCCTGAGCTAACATCCATTGCCAGTCCTCCTCTTTTTTTCGCTTGAGGAAGATTCACCCTGAGCTAACACCTGTGCCAGTCTTCCTCTATTTTGCATGTGGGTCGCCACCACAGCCTGACTGATGGGTAGAGAAGGTCCACACCCGGGATTTGAATTTGCAAACCCGGGCTGTGGAAGCAGAGCATGCGGAATTTTAATCCCTGGGCCACAGGCCGGCCCCTATTAAATTTTTTTAAAACCCTTCCATTCAAGACCCCACCACTGTTACTCTGGTGACAACTCCCACCGTAGATGCTGTGGGAAGGCTGACTCCCTGCCTGCCTGGACTCATTATCTTCATAGCTTTGTGAGCAGCCTGGGAGACCTACAAACCCTGAGTGACGCTAAACAAACGCCAACTGCCACAAGGAATGGGGTGTTCGGGGTTTGGCTTGAATCCCAGCTCTGCTCTCTGCTGGCTGGGTGGCCCCGATCAGGCCCTCAGCTTCTCTGGGCCTACAAGACGGGTTCCCATCTGTGCGAACAGGGGCGATGGTCCTTAACTAGCCAGGGGCTGCGGGGACTCAGAAGACGGGCCCGCGAGTGCCTTGTAAAGGCTCCACATCCCACCCAAGGGCTTGTGATCAGAGAACTAGAACCATCCCAGCAGAGGGCGCACGTGAGCGAAGCCGCCGCCCCGGGAACGCGCCGCGGACCATACCCGGCCTGGAGGCCGCGGGGAGGATGCGCGGGAAATGCAGTGACATCTAAGACTCCTGGAGCACACAGCACGCGGCAGGCGCTGTGGGCCCCCTGTAACTTCCTTAGTCTTCGCAACAATCTTTGGGGTAGGATACTGTTGTCACACCCGTTTTTCGGAGGAGAGAAGTAAGACTCAGCAGGGGGAAGCACTTGTCTGGGGTCGTGCAGCGGGACGAGACAGCTAGGATTCCCACCCAGGTGCATTCAGCTCCGTCGGGTGCCGGACACCAGTAACACCTCGGTTTCTTCTATGAAACTGGGGTAAAGAACAGTCCCCTCCCCCAATCTGAGGCCGCACCCCCAGAGCGCAAGCTCTCTAACACAAGCTTGGCGAAACGTGAGGGGCTCAGCTGGTGGGGGGGCGGGGGGGCGGACTGGTGGCTCAGAGCTCCTTAGCTCCTGCAGATCGAAGGACTGACACTCCAAATTCGTTTGTTTTCAGACGCTGCCAGATGAGTGAGGCCGTGGGTGCCAAGGGCTGTGGGGGAGGTGAAGTAGCCAGAGGTTTAAGAGCTGGGCAGACCGGAGTCCAGAACAATCCTGGCTCTGCAGCCTTCCTAGCTGCCCGGCCTTGGGGAATCTGACCGTCAGTTAAGGGGATGATGGTAACACACACCTGCTTCCCAGGGTGACACAGGGCTCAGCCAAGTCACACCCCCAGAGGATGTAATGCCCGCCCAGAGCAGGCCCTTAAGGGACGCTTGCTGCCCCCACCCTCATCGCACGGGAGGGCCTGTGACTGAAGACATCCGTGAGATGCTGTGTGTGTGCAGAGAAGGTCACAAACGTGCCTGAGGATGAAAGTAGCGGAGCAGTGGCAGCCTCTCTGGGAACACTCTATGCACTGCACACATACAGAGTACTGAGTAGGACTGTGCCCAACACCTTCTGGCAAACTCGTGTGTTAGGGACCATTGTAGGTGGAGTAACTGAGGCCAGCAGTGGGGACATTTGGAGACTAGTGTGAGAGGCCAGGTTGGAGCAGAGGAGGAAGCAGGGGAAATGGAAATAGGAGGTGACATTCCAGAGGGAACTGCTGGAGGAGGGGAGCTATGGCTCGGAGTGAATGGATGGGGGTTTGGGGGGTGGGGGTCTGTCCAGGGAGAGGGAGGACAGGAGAGGCGCTGGTCAGCAGTGGAACGAAGAGTTTCATTGCCAAGATAATTAGTTTTCATGAGCATCCATCTCATCTCTCTGGCTACACTGTATCTGCTAATAAGCTCGGTGTGCGGCCGGCCTGGTGGCATAGTGGTTAAGATTGCATGCTCCACTTCAGCAGTCCAGGGTTCATGGGTTCGGATCCCTGATGTGGACCTGGCACCACTCATCAAGCCATGCTTTGATGGCGAACCATACACAAAATAGAGGAAGATTGGCACAGATGTTAGCTCAGGGCCAATCTTCCTCACCAAAAGATAAAATAAGCTCAGTGTCCTCTTGGAGCTATCTCCCACCTCCCACAGAGCCACATAGCCCTTTGCACATAACGACTGCTTGATCAACGCATTCTGATGCAATAATGTAGGATGAGGTCAACTTTGGGCAGTACAGAAGAGTGGAACCACACTGCCTGGATTCGAACCTCAAATTCTGCCCTTTTCTGGCTGTGTGACCTTGGGCAAGTGGCATAACCTCTCTGGGCTTTCCTTTTCTGAAAACTGGGGACAGTACTAGAACTTCCCTCATAGGGCAGTCATGAGGATGAAACGAGTGGGTCCCAGAACAAAGCTGCTAACGGTCCCTGGTACAAAGTGGTGCTGTACAAGGGTTAGATGTCATGGTGATTGTTTTAGTTCATGCAAAGGGGCAGCGGCCACAGGCTCCAGAAATCTCCTCTGTCAAAAGCCCACCACAGGATGTGGGGACACAGTATCCTGAGGTGGGACTTTGATTTTCTTGCTGTGGACTGAGCTTCTCTGCCTTCCCCATCCTCGTCTGCTGGAGCAAAACCACTGCTTGGGTGGGATGCTCCCAGGAACCCAGGGGTCCCCCGATGAACCATTCACCTGGGGCGGGGCATGGAGGGCTCAAGTCCGGCCTGCTCTCGGGGGCAGGGGTGGAGAGGGGAGTACTCACACTCCACGGAGAGGTTGAAGGCGGTGGCCCTCTGGCCATATTGGTTCTCGGCGACGCACCAGTACTCGCCGTCGTCCTCGGGCGTGACGGCCGGCAGCTCCAGCTGCAGCTCGCTCTCGTAGATGACGGTGGCCAGAATCTGCTTTTCCTTGAAGATGGTGAGAATCGGATCCGGGTTGCTCTGTGTGGAGCACGAGATGGAGACCGTCTCCCCCTCCACGGCCACCACTGTCCCGTTCACCGTCGGCTTCCAGGGTGCATCTGGCGGGCAGAACAGGATGCTGATGGTCAGACGCCAGGAGTGCTTCTTCTGCCAGCCAGCTCCCACCCCAACTGTGACCCCAGACTCCCCAGTCCTAGCACACCAGCTCAGGATGGCTCAGATAACTCCAGCCTGGCCGTCCTGTTTCCAAGAACAGGGACTCCGCAGCCACGGTGTTGCTGCTTGAATCCCGGCTCTTCCCCTTCCCAGCCGTGTGTATCTGAGCCATGTCTTAACCTCTCTGGGCCTCATTTTCCTTATCTGGGAAGTGCGCTTACTAATAGTCCCAACCTCATAGGGGTCACTGAGAACCCTAAGTGACAGGCAGGTGGATGAAGAGCCCTGCCCATGCGGGTGGACTCTCGATAAGTGCACAAAATGTCGAGCTGGCCAGATGGGGTAAGTACTTTGGAGAAAAACAAACAGGAGGGCATGGGAAGTCAGAGCAGTTACAGCTTGAACTAGGAGGGTGAGGGAAGCCTTCCATGCAGCTGAGGCAGTGGGTGGGAGCCGGCTGGGGGACGCTGGGGGAGAGGATGTGTGTAAAGCACTCAGAAACTGCTGAGTAAATGTTGGCTGTGGCTGTCATGATTATCATCCCCAGCCCCGGGCGTTTTGCCTCAATAAATATTTGTGAATGAATGAATGAATGACCTCTCCTTGGTTCCTTCCTGTCTGACCAGCCCCCTCCCCCAGGGCCCATAATGGACATGTTGCACACCACCAGCTGGAGGAGACCTGGGGTCCCCTCCACCGTCCCGTGAGAAGTGCAATGGGCTTGTTTTAAAATGCAGATTCCTGGGGCCGGGCCAGATCTGCTCCCAGACCAGCCAGGGCAGCCCCAGCACATAGCAGACTTTCCTGGGTGGTGGGGACCATGTCTGTCTCTTCTCCTCTTGTCCCAGCCATGAGAGTGGTGCAGACTAGTGTCAAAGGTACTTGTGGAAAGAATGAAGGAAGGTCTTGACCTGCAGCCCCTCTCCATCTTCCCCTCAACCGCCTTGTGTCCCTGACCACCCCGGGGGCGGGGGGGGGGGGCGGGAGGGCGGGGCCCCTAATCTCTCCACCTCAGGGCCAGGGCCAGTGCCAGGTGTGCGTGCACTGGGCAGCGACTCACACATGACACTGAGCCCCACGGTGCGGTTGTCCTGGCCGTAGGCGTTCTCTGCTAGGCAGGCATAGACGCCGTCCTCCTGGGGGGTCACCTCGTCCAGCTCCAGGAACAGGCTCTCGGCCACGGCCTCCCGGAGCACCACGCCGTCGCGCATCCAGGTCAGCAGCGGCGGCGGGTTACTGTCGGCCCCGCAGAGCAGGCTGACGTGGGAACCCTCGATGGCCTCCACCGAGGAGTTCATCTCCACAATCAGCGGGGGGTCTGAGGCCCGGGACACAGCCGGTCAGCGGGCAGGTGCGCAGGCCCCGCCCCCAGCCCGCCCCATCCAGGTCCCGCCCCCCCGGTCGCACCCAGGCTCACACTTGACGTCCAGGCTGGCGTAGCCCTCGAACTGCAGGGTGGTGTTGGGGAAGGAGGCCTGGCAGCCCAGCCGGTGGCCGTTGGCCTCCCTGGTGGGCACAAAGTGCAGCAGCGACACCTGCACCCAGGTGCCCTCGTCCTCGCGCAGCCGCCCCAGCACAGCTGGCTCCCCCAGCCCCTCATGGCCCAGCCAGCTCAGCTCCGGGCGCAGCTCGGGGCAGTTGTCAGGCACCATGCAGCTGACCTCCACTTCCGTGCCTGCCACCACCTCTGGGGGGAGCACGATGTTGGGGGTGTCTATGGGAGATGGGAGGAAGGAGGGTGGAGGAAGCAGCACTGGGCTATGGGACCCCCCACCTCGTCCAACTCCATTCCTGGTCCCTGGTCCCCTCCCGGTCCTTGGATGCAGAATTCCCCACAACCTCCTTTCCTCTGGTTATCCTTCACCCAGTAGCCCCAGAGACCCAGCCACGGGTGTAATAATCATGGGAATAACGATGTCGAGGTCTGAGCACCTACAGTGTTTAACTCGCCCCATCTTTCCAGCCACGCTAGAACGTGGGTAACAGTGTTTTGCTCATTTTGCACATGAGGAAACTGAGGTCCCAGCTGGGATGGGGTAAACTGGGCTCACACCCTGCCACACTGGCTCGTCCTCTGCTCTCTGAACACCACGCTATGCTCCTTCAGAAACCCCTCGCCTTCCCCATGTTTGCTTTCCTTCCACCTGTGTGCATGAGTGTGTGGGAGCGTGAGCATGTGTCCTGGAGATTTGTCTCTGTCTGGCTGTGCCTGCGGGATCTCTTTCGGCATCAGGGCTGTAATCTGGCTCCTCATATAGACTCGGTGCTGATGGGGAACCCTAGTGAAGGGCTTCAGGGTGCAAGGCCCCTCAGCTGGCCCTGCGCTGAGCGCTTGACACCCATTCACTCACTGCTCTTGTCCCCAGTTTACAGAAAGGGAAAGCAAGGCCCAGAGAAGTTTAGTAACTTGCCCACAACCATCCAGCTAATGCAGGAGTCCAGAGGCCTCCTGCTAAGCCCTGGGCCCCACTGCCCTTCTCCCAGGTGTTTCCAGAAGAGTTGGGGCACCGCTTTTCCTCTGCGGGCAGCAACATTACTTGGGACCCTGCTTCGGTCATCTCTGTCATCTGCCTGGTCAGTGTGGGCATTGGGATTCGCACCCCCCAGCCAAACCAACAATTCCCTGGATCTACCCTCAGACCTCCCTGGAAGGACCCCCCACTGCCCTGGCGCTGCCCTGGCCCAGCCTCAGGGGACTCACTGATGATGTCCAGGACGCTGTGCTCAGAGAAGGTATACTGGTTGTAACCGCCGAGGTCCCCGCGGAAGTAGTACTTGCCACCCAGCTCCGGGCTGAGGCTGCTGAGCAGGAGGGTGCAGTTGCGCAGGCCCAGGTCCCCCAGCAGGCGGCTGCGGCCCTGGAAGCTCTCATGGACCACCTGGGTGCGTGACTTGAACACCACTGGGGGGTAGTTTTTCGGGTAGGGGCTGTTGAAGTACCAGACGCCATGCACGACAGCCGGCCGCAGCTCATCAGGGAAATCGAAGCGACAGGGAATGGAGACGCACGTGCCCTCAAAGGCCGAGATGGACGAGGGCATCCAGGCACCCCAGTGACCCCCGCGGGAGGCTGTGGGGGAGCAGGACCACTGAAGCGGAGGAGCACGTCCTGCCTGGATCCCCCCACACACTCCCTTCACCTGCTGCTGGCCTGTGGGTCCAGGGACCCACAAAAATGACCCAGCCTGCTCAGGGGCCGGGGCCCCAGCATCCCCAGCATCCCCAGCATCCGCAGTATCCCCAGCATCCCCAGCATCTGCAGCATCCGCAGCATCCCCAGCAGCCACAGCATCCCAAGCATCCCCAGTCATTACCTGAAATCATAATCCAAAACAGGGGCAGTGCCGTGAGAAATATCATTCTGTGCAAGTGAGCGATGGCTGGAGGAGGGAGAGGAGAGGGTTAGAGGCCAGGGGAAGAAAGGTGCGTCCATGAAGGCTTCAGGGAGGGGCCTGTTCAGGGTTAGCGCTGCTGCGACTGTTATTTGTGATGACAAATGCTTCTCTGGCATCACCCGGGTACCAGCCCTCCATGCTTCACGCTGTTGTGTTAATTCATTTGATCTCTTTGAGGTAGGTGCAATTATTATCTTCATTTTATAGCTGAGGTCCAGAGAGGTTAAGAAACATGCCCAAGACCACACAGCTGGTAAGTGACAGACTAGGATTCAAGCCCTATCTGCCTGGCCCCAGGACTGCAGACTTAACAGCCCCACTGTCCTGTCTCTGTGTGGCAGTGACATGCCGATAATTATCTTCATCAGCATCATGCCCCTGGGGGGCTCCAGAAAGTAAGGACAGAGCAAAGGCCGGCCCAGCAACAGGAAGCAGGGGAAGCCGGGAGGAAGGAGAAGTCAGAACCCCATCCCTCACCTCAGCCTCCCTGAGTTGGGAATGTCTTCTGGTTCCTCTTGAAGCTGTCAGCCAGCCGACCTGGAACAAGAGTCAGACAGGTGCGAGGGGCCCAGCTTTCAGCATCCACTATGAGTTGTGGCCTGTCATCAGGCTGCCCATGTGATCTCTGGTGCTCAAGGATGCTCGGCTCCCTCCCACACAGCCTCGAAGCTGCTCTGTGGTCAACCCGCCCCCCACCCCCAGCAGCAATGGAGGAGAACTGTGGGGAAGGAAAGGGGAGCAGCAGAGTATTGGGGTGGGGGGAGGCAGGGGCTGCGGTGAGTGGGGTCAGGGACAGAAGTCCCACGGCCGAGGCCTGGGGGTGGCAGGCAGGGACCCAGCCCATCAATGACTGGGCTTCATAGCATCAGCATTCCCAACATGCCACGTGAATTCCTGCCGCCCTCTCCCACCCCACAAATGGCCCCTGGTGTCCCCACCCTCAACAGAGGCCAGTGCCCGGCACAAAAGGGCCCTGTTCCCTCAGGGAGAGGGTGCCTTATCCTGGGGGGCTTCTCGGGGCTGAGAGAAGATCAGGCACTCCTGGCCGGGCTCGGAGTGGGGCCAGGGCAGACCAGGGCTGGGAGTCAGCGAGCCCCTGGCACCCGGCTGCTCCGTGGGTCGCCCCAGGGTTGGAGCCAGGGTTTCCAAGTGGCTGCCTTTCCCGGCCTTGGGCGTCCTCTTCCCACAGACACAGACGCAAGCACAGTCAGACACAGGCAAATGCTGCTATGAGATGTGACAGATCCAGACTCAGCCCGAAGGAGCAGGCTCACACGACACTCACGCGGACACCCGGTCAAGGCCCTGCACACGGATGGGGCCGAGTCCCCTGTGCCCACAGAAGCAGCTCTGCACTGCCCTCCCTCCAGTCACGGCGCCCCTGGACCCACATGGCACGGCGTGCGGGCACACACCGACCTGCCTGCGCACCATGCTCACAACAACGCGTGGACCTGCGCACACACACCGGGGTATAGCTAAGGGCAGGCCCCCAACGTGCTGATGGACACATGGCAGATGGCGCCCTTGCACCTGCGACAGGATGGTACAGGAGAGGGACACGGGTGAGGGCCAGCCACAGTAGGGCAGGTGTGTGAAACAAGTATGAAGACCAGGCATTCTTAATGGGGGTGAAAAGCAGTTCTTGGGGTGGGGACCAGAAAAGTCTTAGCTATCACAGTGATTTGCGACTCTCTAAAGTGTCGCAGCACATGCACAGCTACACAGTCTGTCTGTGGCATTACAATTTTAGCTGGGGAGTGAGATTGGGGAAAACAGGTCTAAAAATTTTCCTTAGTGGAGCGTGATGAAAAAGAGGTTGGGAAACACTGATATAGGTTAAGACTCACCCAGGGGAGGTGCACACGCACGTGCATGTGTGTGCAAACACACACACCTGTTGTGTGCCCAGGTGCTGGACCGTAATCACTCACAGCCCACTGCCCCCACCCCCTCCCAGGTGGCAGGATGCAGGTGTCTGATCACCTGGGCATCCTTCCGCTCTTCACCCAGCCCCAGACAACTTCCACCCCGTCTGCTCCAAACCAGGGAGCCCTGGGGCAGCTGTTCCTGCACAACCTCCCCCGCAAGGGGTGCCGAGGAGGCCCTTTGTTCTTCCTCTCTGTTGGTTCTTCCCAAAGGCCCCTCACTGTGCCTGCCATGGTCCCAGCCCATCCCCAAAACAGTTCTAAGCATCACCCTCCCGCATCCTAAATTAGCGGCCGTTCACAGTGACATTTGTGACCCAGGCCACTTTGCCCGGCAAGTGCTGCTCTCCCCCATCCCCGGGTCCTCTGCTCTCCCCCATCCCTGGGTCCTCTGCTCTCCCCCATCCCCGGGTCCTCTGCTCTCCCCCATCCCCTGGGTCCTCTGCTCTCCCCCATCCCCAGGGTCCTCTGCTCTCCCCCATCCCCGGGTCCTCTGCTCTCCCCCATCCCCGGGTCCTCTGCTCTCCTCCATCCCTGGGTCCTCTGCTCTCCCCCATCCCCGGGTCCTCTGTTCTCCCCCATCCTCCGGCCCCCTCGGCTGCAGGACTCACTCGATGCTCTTGCTTCTGCACCCTCTGCTCCGCCGGCCCAGCTCGCATTCCCTGGCCTCCCAGGGTCTAGGCCCCCACTTGCCAGCCCCTCCTCTCCCCCCCGGGTGCCAGGGGCCGCCTGCCTCCAGGGCCCAGCTCCTCCCTGTCCCTGGGGGAGGGGGGCACAAAGGGGCCCTTGTCACCATCTCTGGAACTGGGCAGCCTGACGCCTGGGTTCTACTAGCTCCTTCCTGGAGGGGATGGGGGGCGAGTGCCTCACTTGCTCCTCTTCCCCCAGCACCGTGCACCCTGGCTCTGGGGCCCTGGGAGGGCATGCTCCTGTCTCTAGGAGTCTGTGGCTGAGAAGCAGAGGCGTTGTCCTCAGCGTCTAGGGCATCTTGGTGGCAACATTAGGTCTAACTCCAGTTCTGAGAGGCCACAGAGGCCAGTGTGGGCAGGAGGAGGAGACAAGACCTTCCAACTCTGGGCTTCAGTGTCACCTCTACCCTCTCTAGAGTCACTTCCCTGAGTCACCTTTAGGGCTGGCATCTGGTCTGTTTTCTTCTAGGCTCTCCTTGCCATGGGCAGCCACCTTATGCATTGACTGTCTCCTCTCCTGAGAGCATGACTCCGGGAGGCCAGGCCGTGCCTGCCGTTTCTCCACCTCTCTTGCGTGTTGAATGGCTCCTGGCACAGGGCTAGGTCATAAACGCAGAGCGGGGGCCTGAGTGTGTTCCTCAGGTCCCCCATGGCATTTCTGACTGGAGGTCTTTGCACCGCTCCTCCCTCTGGGAACACTTGTCTGCCCCAGCCCACCTCCCACACCACTGCAGCCACAGGCTCCCAGCTGGGATGTCGCTTCCTCTGGAAGCCCACCCTGCCCTTCTCTCCAGGCCAAGCCCCTCCATTTAAATGCTGCCTGGTCCTGTCCTCAGCACATGGGCTGGCCAACCTGCGCTGTCCACCAGCGTGGGAGATCTCAGAGGGCAGGCTTTCTGCATGTCCGCCTGTCTGTCTGTCCTGTTCACCTGGGTCTCTGGAATAGTGCTTGGTGCACAGAGAGTGCTCCACAGTGGCCCTCCTGCAACCCCAGCCCCTCCCTTTGGTCACAACCTCTGCAAGGTGGTGGGGGGAGCTGGTGGCGGTGTAATTAAGGGGAGTAGTCATTTGACCATGAGCTGTTCTGAGGGCATCTTCTGTCCTCCTTCAGGCCACAGCATGGGGCAGGAGGGAGGGTCCTTTCTCCCGAGGGAGAACCCGGCGTGGTGAGGGTTGAGGGGCGGGGAAATCCCTCAGCCCTGGGAGTGAGGAGTCAGAGAAGGCTGGAGGAAGGGGGAGGGGAGTCCCACCCCCACCTCGGGCTTCATGATGTCAGACTCTGCCCGTGCCTTTCCCAGCCAGGGACAAAGGCCCATTGAGAGTCGGGTGGGGCTTGAACGCCTGGGTCCCAGAGAAGACGGGGGCCTGGTGCCTGGGCTTCAGGGGAGGACATGACTGAGATCCTGGGGTGCTCGTATGTCACAGCCTTCAGCGTCAGTGCCAGCCGCCTCGAGGTCGTGTGCCTGTGCAGCGTGAGGTCCATCTCTCCATGTGTGAACAGAAGGCTGTCACGGGGGGCAGAGGCACAGCGGGGGCGTCCCACAGAGAGTGCTGGCAACTCTCACTGGAGTCTGGAATCTCGGGGCTCCAGACCACAGGAGGACTGGGAAGCACACATGGCCTGAGGCGAGGAGCCACACTCGGGCCCGGCTGCAGGGCTGCCAGACTGCCCCGTCCTTCCAGACCAGGCAGGTGTGGTGGCCACTCTGACAAAGTACCGCTCTCTGAGTGGCTTAAAAACCAGATTGATTACCCCACAGGGCTGGAGGCTAGACATCTGCTGTCATGAAGTTGGTGGGGTCCGTCCTTCTGAGGGCTGTGAGGGAGGGATCTTTTCCAGGCCTCTCTTCTTGGCTCCCAGACGGCCACCATCACATTCACACGGCATTCCACTGCATGCAGGTCTCTCTGCCCAAATTCCCCCTGTTTATAAGGAGACCAGTCCTGTTGGATTAGGGCCACCCCAGTGACCTCATTTTAACTCGATTATCTCTGGAAAGACTCTATCTCCAAACCAGGTCCCATCTGAGGTCGTAGCAGTTAAGACTTCAACATATAAATTTTGAGGGACAGCATTCAACTCCTAACAGCAGGAGTTCAGATTTTTATGGGAAATATCTTAATTCTTAGCCCAATTTTACCTAAAACACTGTGCAGACTAAGCAAAACTCATCTCGGAGCAGAATCGAGCACTCAGGCCCGCCTGGTTAATGCTCTCAAGCAGAGCTGCTGTGTCTTCCGACCACGCAGGAGGCACTGGCTACCCTCAGCCAGCACTGGCGGCTTCCCACCAGGAGTCCTCAAGTGTGGGACTGGGGCGGCCAGCAGCATCAGTGTCACCTGGGAGCTTGTTAGAAACGCAGGCTCTAGGGCCCCCCTCAGATCTGCTCCGTCGGGAGCTCCAGCCATCTGCATCTTGCCAGACCCTCCAGCAGACTCTGGGGGCAATCTGAAGTCTGAGTCCCTCTGCCTCTTGTCTCTAGGACCACCTGGAGAACTCACTAAGATGAGAGAAGAGCACTCCGGGTCATGAAATGTAATTAGGAATCTCACGTTGCCCGCCTCCCAGGTATTTACCGAGGAGTCTGAGAGGCCTCCACCGTCCCTGTCAATTCTGACCCTTTACATTGATGAGCCATTGGATGGTTTCCAAAACTATGTCACACTCACGCCACACTGAGCAGCTCAACAGCCCTGGCCAGAGGAGCTGAGTCCTGAGAGATGCTTCTCTCCTCTAACAGATGAGGGGCGGGGTTTCAGAGCCAGGAGAAGATGCCTGTGAGATCCCGCCGCCAATAGGGGGCCAAGATCTCCATCTGCCTCCCCCGACCCCACTTCAGTCTCCTCCAGGAGAAGCTCTCCCAGAGGAGAGCCCCCATGGATTCTGGGGCCGAAGGTAGAAGTTTATGGGGGATGAGCCCAGATCCCAGGTGGGTGTAGCTTGGCTCACAGAGTGTTGATTCAAAGAATCGAATTCCTTTAATCACTTACCAATATTTTAAAAATCAGGAAATTTCACATAAAATAACGATCGGCACCTTCTCTGGAAAAGTAGCTCCAGCCGTCCATGTTTGGCCTGCCTTTGGGCCTGGCAGCCACCTCTAGATGGGGCCCCAGCTTCCCCACTCACTATCTGCACATGACACGGAGGCCAGATGGCCAAGGCCCTTTATCATCGTGCTAATGCTCGTGTTTTCTTACAGGCTAACAAGATAGGGGAATATATCTTGTTTCTCTGTTTCATCCAAAGGGGGGAAATCGGATAAATTGAGAGGAATATAGCTTTTGAGAAGAAGGGGAGGCGCCAAATTCCTTGTGGAGGTGGACAGTATTCTGTGTGTCTCATGTGCAAAGTGTGTCCTTGCTGAGAAGATACAGCTGCGGATGCTGCTGTGAAGCACACCCACCACCCCACCGCTAACCGCCCCGTCTGGAAGGTCAGTGGTTCTCCGCCTTGTTGGTCCCAGAACCCCTTCTACTCTGCAGAATTACTGAGGACTCCAAAAAGCTCTTGTTTAAGTGGGCTGTGTCTATTGTTACCTATTGTAACAGAAAGGAAAACTTGGAAAATGGTAAAGCACAAGATAAGCAAGCACACGATCCATTGGCCGTCAGAGTGATGATGTCATCACGTGTCACAGTCTCTGGAAGACTCCCCTGCACGCTCACAGGAGAAAAAGGCAAGGGACGTTGCAGTGGCTTCCACTTGCGGAAGCCCAGGAGGTGTCCCCAGACCTTCCTTGGAGAACACTTGCCAGGCATTGGAATTTGTTACTCCTGTTTCAAGAAGACTTCAAGGAGAGGAAACTTTGTTAAACTTTGATTTCCTGCTGTTGCAACATAAATTCCAGGTTTTTTTTTTTTTTTTTTTCTTCTTCTTGTTCTTTGTTTCTTTTTGTTTTGTTTTGCTGAGGAAGGTTAGCCCTGAGCTAACATCCATGCCAATCTTCCTCTATTTTCTATGTGGGTCACCACCACAGTATGGCTGGTGAGTGGTGTGGGTCCGCACTGGGGAACCAAACCTGGGCTGCTGACGTGGAACACGCTGAACTTAACCAGTAGGCCATGGGGCCGGCCCCAAGAAAAGAAATAGGTCTTTTGAAGTGAGGAAAGAAGATGAATAGAAATCAAATTTCCTTCACCAGGCTTCCTTGCAGCCCCCTGTACATACCAACCCTGCACACCCGACCAGGGACTGGCCCTCAGAGGGCAGGGGCCAGAACAGAACGTAGGCCTTTGGCAGGGAGAAAGGGCAACAGACACTCTGGTTTGGAAAACAAGAGAGAACGAGCATTTTATTCCAAGACCATTCACCGAGCGAGCGTTGGAAGGCAGCAGGAATAAATAAGGAAGGGAGGGGAGGCCCGGGGCAGGGCGGGACGGCTCAGGTCTTGCAGCACCAGCCACACTTCTGTTTGTTACAGCAGCCGCAGCAGAGGGTGCAGATGGGGAAGTGGGTGTCTCGCCTCCTTAGCTGGTGGAGCCCAGGCTGTGGAAAGAAGGGAGAGTGAGCGGGCTGGGCTGTGGAAGGAGGGAGAGCGAGCGGGCCTGGGCACAGGGATGGGCAGGGGGGTTCAGAAGGCTCAGGTGCTCTCACCATCAAGCCGGCCGCTGCTCCAGCCATTCCAGCTGCGTCCTGGGTCTGGAGGTCTGCGAGCTGCCTTGTCTGGAAAGCAGAAGAATACGCAGATGGCAGGGGCCCGGCAGAGCCCTCAGACTTGCCCCCACCCCAGCTCCTCCCCGAGCGGCTGGCGCCCGTGGCTCGGGGGGAGTCCTAGGAGGGGCTGGCTTCCTGGCCTTTCTCGCCTTCCCACGGGCAGTTCTTCCTACAATGGCCCTAGATCTGGCTCCTTCTCTCTCCACAGCTGCCCCTCCTTCTCAGGACATCACCCTCCCTGGCCTGGATGCCAGTGCCCGTCCGTGACAAGTCCCCCTGCGTCTCGCCCCTTAGAATCCGTTCCCTACGCCTCGTCAGCCCCATCGTGGCTTTCTCCATTTGAAAACCCTGCAGGGCTCCCCAGCTGTGGAGGAAAACCAGTTTTTGCTCAGCTGCCCATGGGACGTGGTGTGACCCCCTCCCTCTCATCTCCAAGTTCATCGGCTTCACCCACTAAACCCTGGTCCTCGATAATGCCCTGCTCACCGTCGCCTCGGGCTTCGCTTGTCCTCTTCTCTTCTCCTCCAGGTCATAGGGCACAGAGCATTCTCTAACAGGACTCTCCTGCGTGACCACCAGCCCTGATCCCAGCTAAAGCCGCCCCCCACCGTGGGCGCTCCACCACCATCTTTTATGTTATTCCTGAACGGCATTTACTCAACACAGTTATCTTATTTATGCTTTAATTGTTCATTGACTAATTCCCTGACCAGGATGTAAGCTCCATGAGAGCAAAATTCTTCTCTCATCTACCTTGTTCACAGCTTGATCCCCACCGTCTGGACTAGGACTTCAGAGGAGGTACTCCATAAATAGCTGTGGCGTTAGAGCGGGGCCCCCAGTCTCTGCCCCTCGGGACCCCATCTCTGTACTTTAAGCAGCCACCTGGTCCCGCTTTCCCTGCGCTGAGCTCTGTGCAGTGCGGAGGGCTCCCGGCTGCCGTCAGCAGTCCCCTCCCGGGTCCTGGCTCTCCGGTCCTGGCCACCCTGCTGTGCCAGACCCCACGGGCTCTCACCTGGTGTGGAAGAACCGAGCCACTGGTCAGGCTGGCCAGGAGAAGGAGCAGGAGGCAGGCAGCCCGGATGTTCGTGTTCAGAGCCATAGTGTCGTCCGTCTGGCTGTCCTGCTTTGGCGTCCAGGACTTGCGCTGGTGTCTGGGGCCTGGTTTCTGTTGCTTTTATGCTGCCTACTGGGGGAGGTGGGGGTAGTAAGCCCCCTCCCCTTTGCCCTAACTCATTTCCAAGAAGGTGGTGGCGCCGAAAAGACGGGAGAGATAAGCGGGAACAGAGAGACAGGGAACAGGGTTGTGTCACCCTCAGCCAGCAGAGGTGTGTCCAGGGGGTGGGGCAGACGGGGCTGCAGACACACGCCTCTGCCAGCCACCTGAGAAACTTTCCCCAACCTGACATCACCCTGTTGTTCCCAGAAAGACTCCCCCTTTGGCTGCAGAAGCTGAACAGGTCCATGAGCAGGAGCAATTCCCCACCTGTCCCTGACGTCCCCATTCATGTGGAGGGTGGCTGTCACTCACTGGGCCCTCAGGGGTGCCTGGCACAATTCCCACTGCTTCAGGTTCTTGTCGCACGTGCGTAGGTTCTGGGGGGGACACCAGCAGCCAGACGCAGGAGTTGGTGTTGGCACATGTGGGATGTTTTCTAAGGACCAGAACCTGAGTATCAGATGTGGCCCTGTATCTGGAAAACGCTCCTGTGAACTCTGGACCGTACAAGATGGCAGGAGCAGTCCTGCTGACATCTGACGGCTGCGTCTTGGCTGCCAGCAGATGTTGTGACTCACTTTGCACTAATTCAGCCTGGGCCGCCCCTCGTCTGAGCGGCTGTGGCCTGCAGGGATCTGCTCTGGGTCCGGGGTCCATCACTGCCTTCTCAGCCACCGACCCGAGGCCTGGCTTCCCAGACCCTGCCCCTCTTCGGAACCCACCCCGCCCACCCCGGAGACTCGTTTTCTTCACTTTACAGGGGGACCAAAGGCAGAGATCGGGGCACTGCCCAAGCTCGCTCAGCCAGAGGCAGAGCTGGGATTCCAGCCTTGGCAGCCCGACTCTGCGGCCTGTGCTCTCGTCACCAGGCTTCCCGCCTCCCCGAGACACGGGAGGGCACAGTGGGGTGTGCTGGAGCTGGCTCTTCTTGGCTCAGCGGAGCTCACCGTGCACAGCTCACCCCCAACTCCACATCCAGCAGCCTTGTGTTGGTACCTTGGAACCAGCAGTGGTGGGAGTATTCACGCCACAGACATGGGCCAACACCACAAACCAGGGCTCTTTTTCTTGGAGAGGTTTCCCAGGACACCACTCGATGAGGAGATGAACCCCAGCTGCCTGACTGTGGCAGCCTCATTCCTGTCCACTTCCCGAAGCATCTTAGGGTGCACACAGCCCAGAGGAAGCACCCACCTTGACTCCAGAGAGGGGCCTCTGGCCATTTCGCTGCCCTGACTCACTCTAGGGCCATCCAGTGTCAACCCATCACTGGAGCCTGGGGATGACGCTGCTGAGGAATGGACACTTCTTCCCGGCCTGGAACCGCTGCCAGGACCCACTCAAAACCACAAGGCGGGGTGTCCCCTGGCACCTGCCTCCCCATTTCGTCCAACGCAGCTCCACCTGCCACACACTCCCTCATTCAGAGATGGCTACAGAGGAAGGGCCGGGAAAAGGAGACAGGGCTCTCAGAGAGAAGAGCCCAGCTGGGGGCATCTGGGGTGGGGCAAGGTGGAGAGCTCCGCAGGGTGGCCGGCCCAGCAGGCCTGGACCCTGGGAGCGGAGGGAGCTGCACAGGGCTGCGGGAGGAGGTGACCTGCAGGAAGTGCTGCACGCTGGGCCCAGGAGACGCCACAGCATCCCCCAGCACTGCCAGGCACCACTGCATCTCGGCTCAGGCCAGGTTTCATCATCAGCCAGGGGCAGGGGTCACAGCACAGGCGCCAGAGCTGCGGTGCAAGGCGACAGGCTGACGGGCCAAGCCTGGCCGCCTGGCCATCTGCCCTTCCTGGGGGTGGGGGGCTCAAGGCCAGGCCCACCATTGGCTGCTGTAGAGGGGAGGGCTGCAACCCCAAAGCATACGGCCAGGAGCCAGTTCTGTTTTGAAGAACTGGTGACATGGGAGACCCCAGCCTCTCCTCCAAAAACATGGGACATGTCCCTGACCCCGGCTCCCCTCCCCCCACACCAATATGCACACCTGGGGCCTCCAAGAGGATATTCCCTCCTTTACTCCTCCACCCATCCAACCAGACTGGACACCAGTGATGCAGGGCCACAGGGCTGGGACACAGCCACGGACACCACAGCTGGGGCCCTGCCCAGACCCCGGGCCCCCTCCCAACACCTGAGATCAACAGATACACAGAAGGACAAGGCGGGGCCACATGGGGCCAGTTTATTGCAGTTAAATACCTCTCTCTCTCTCTCTCTATTTTTTTTGTCCATTTTTCCATAAAGAAAATTAAAACACACACACACACACCCAAAGGGGAGCAGGGATCCAGAAACAAGAGGTGGGGTGGGACGTGGCCCCCCTGCTTAGGCCTAGGCCCCAGGGATGGCCCCCCACAGGCTCCCTCCCTTCCCGTAAGCACCCTGTCTCAGTAGCTCCAGAGATCGGGGAGGCAGCGGGATGCGGCAGGGCTCGCCTCCTCCCTCGCCTCCAGGGGAGCCGCTAGAAGTACGGGGCTCGGGCTTGGTGGGGCCAGAAGAGGGGAGGAGACAGACGGGGCAGGGAGGATCTCATTTCCACGTCGAGGAGAGCGGTGCGCGCTTATCCACAGAAATGCATGATTTCTCCCCGTTTTTGTTAAAAATCTACTATAAAAAAACGCAGCTGGGGGAGGGGCATGTGTCCCTCTCTGTGCTAAGGGCTGGGGAAGGGGACAGCCGGGGCCGGCAGCACGGCGGGCGGGCGTCACTGCCGCGTGCTGTCGCCCACCATCTCCAGGTTGTGCTGCTGCAGCTGGGCACGGAGCACGGCGTTTTCATTCTTCAGCTCCTCGATCTGCAGGCACGACAGGGACAAGGAGCAGGGGCTGGCTCGCCGCCCCTGGGGGCTCCTGGGTCCCCCAGCTCCTGGTCCTGGCACCCACCTGCTGCCTCAGGAGCTCATTGTCCATCTGCAGCCGCTCGGCCTCCTTGAAGGTCTCCTGCATGCGCTGGTTGGTCTGGCGCAGCTCGCGGATGTAGTCGCAGGCCTTCGACAGGATCCCTCCTTTGCTCTGGGGGTGGGCAGAGCATGAGCCAGCACTGCCCGCTGGCCCCTGCCCGCTGGCTCAGCCCAAGACACTGCCTGCGCCCAGCCGTCAGGCAGCCTTTCTGGACGGGGCTGGGGGACTGGGCCCTGGGCAGCACTGAGGGCCAGGGGGGCCAGGGGCACTCACCGCTCCCGTCTTGCTATTGTCTGCGTTACAATCTGGAATGATTTTTGAAAGCTGGACGATCCAGTTGTTGATCTTGTCCCTCCGCCTCCGCTCCACTGTAGGAACAACAGGGATAAAGACGGCTGGGTTCACATCCCTTTCTGGGCACCCGGGCCATGAACATCCCGAGGGAGAAGGTGAGACCCACGGTCGCTGAGGCACAGCGCGGGCCTTGCCCAGGTCACAGTGCCGGCAAGCGCAGACCAAGCACAGGCAGCTGCCTCCATGCCTGCTTCGCACCGCTTCTCAAGAGGAACAAAGAAATCCTCACCCTCGAGGGCCACACACCCCGAGAGCAGAATCTGGGGACTGGGTTCATTTTGTTTATCCACCCAGCATATTTTTAAAAATCTGAGATTAAAAATAAATAAATAAAACAATAATAAAACTTTAAATAAATAAAACTTAAAAATCAGGCAATTTCACATAATAATTGGCATCTTCTGAAAACTGGAGTTGTAGCTTCAGTGGGCATGAGTTCCTGGGAAGCAGGGACAGGCCAGAGGCCCCTCTACACAGGCCCCGGGTGCCCCTCCCTGGTCCCCACAGGCCCCGCATGTGACTCTCCACAGTCCTCGTGTCTCCCCAGAGCCCTGGCCCTGGATTCTGCTCTCCTCTTCATCTTTAAGATCAGTGTGACAGTGGCTCACCCCTGCAAACCCTTCTCCAGGCCCAGCAGCCAGTCCCAGCTCCCCCGGCTGGCGCACGTGGCTCTCAGGGGCCTGGCCCACCCGGGTACTGGGGCACGCAGGAACAGCATGAACCCCACCTAGAATGCCAGCATGGCAAACTAATGGAAGATTTTACTTGAAAAATCCAGATTTGTGACTTCATTTCCTAAAACGCCATAATCTCACTGTCAGCTGAGCTGAGTGGCCACTGCCCCCTTCAGACAGGGCATGTGTCTTCTCTCTGGCGCCTCATCTGGCTCACATCACGACCTCATGACAGCTGCCTGGGGTCTGCGGGCACCAGAGCTGAGACCCTGGCTGGGGGCCCCCTGAAGCGAAACCGTCCCAGCCCTCCCTGCCCAGCCAGGCAGAGTCCCAGGCACTGGTGGGAACGCCCAGGAAAGCCCAGTCACCCCCAGCTCTCACCCCACACCCTCATCCCCCTTCCAGGACAGTGCGCAGACAAATGCAGGCGGTGTCAGTGGAAGACAGGGGCCTGGGTGTGTGGTGGGATTTGGAAAGGAGGGCAAAGCAGTCTTTTCCCAGGGTTGGGCGGCACTGCTGGGAGACGGGGGAAGGCTCCAAGTGAGAGTGAGAAAGGAGAGTGGGCCAGAAGCACACCCCACCCCTCCGGTCCTGTGAGGCCAGCATCCCCCTGGACCCCGCTGTTCCTTTAAGGAATGCAGCTGGCCACTACCAGGCACGTGCCACTGCCTTCTCTCGGCACCTGGTTTTGTCTATTCATTGCTGACCACCCCTTCTCCACCTCCAAGGGCCCCCACTGGGCCCTGGGTGACAACACCCTCCTACGCGCACTCTCCTCCTCCCTGGTCCCCTCTCTCGTCCTCGCTCTCCTCTCTTGCCCAAACCTGGGCCCCATCGCTGTAGGGGTGAGCTGAACCCTCCCAGTGAGGACAGCCACGTCTTATGACCTTTGGGAACTCTGTGGCCACAAGCAGCAGCAGAGCTAAGAGTCCAGCGCAGGCCTGGCGGCATGGCCCACTGTGTCCCTCGGCCGCATGCTCCACCCCCAAGGATTGACCTGAGGAACCTGACGGCACGGGGCTCCCTGGTGTCCTTCTCCCCGCTCGGCAGCCCTACACTGCCTGGGCTCCATCACAGCTGCAACTCATGCATATTCCTCATTCCCAACCACCAGGGGACGGGGGCGGGTGTGTGGTGCAGCTCCAGTTTACATTTACTTTGTAAAAACGTACTGCCTGCTCTACTGTGTGCTGGGCACCCCAGAAGGCCAGAGTCCACGGTGGGCTCGTCAGTCCTGCTGGCACCACTGTGACAGGCACATGAACAGGGCACACTGACACCAAAGGATATATGGCCCCTGATGATGGTGCCAGGCGCCTGGGGAAGGCCAGGGCGGAGTGCTGACCTCTGTATGGAAGCGGGCTGGGTCTATCTTCAGAGAAAGACTTACGAAGGAAACATGGGGCTGGTGTCCGAGGGGAGGGGCACTGGGCAGACAGGTGGCAAGACCCCAGAAATTCTAGGGGGAGAGAGGAGCGCAGTGGCAAAAGAGGCTGTGAAGGCCCTGACTGCCCTGCCAGCGAGTCTAGACCTCGTCTCTGCCCCCAGGGTGCCGGCCCTGAGCCTGGGCCTTTCACTGAGCAGCTGCGAGGTTCAGGCCCAGGGCTGGGAAGACCACGTCGGTACATTTGAAATAGACGACCAGCTAGGACCAAGGCCACGTCCATTTCACAGAAGTGCTTCAGTTACACCCACGTGACATCAAAACACAATTTAGAAGCCAAATCTGCCAGGACCGAAGGGAGAAATGGACAAAGCCACAAATGCGGTTGGAGACATCAACACTCCTCTCTCAGTAGCTGATACAACAAGGAGACAAAAAATCAGGAGAGAAACCAGAATGCCGTCAGCCAAATCGACCTCGCTGACGCGGAGGGACACGGCACACGCAGCGGCAGCAGACACGTGTGCTGTTCCAGGGCCCACGGAAACTGACACCGAGACAGACGGTATTTGGGCCCGTAAACTAAATTAAATTCAGTAAATTTCAAGGAACTGAAACTATAGAGAGTATGCTTCTGATCACAACAGAACTAAATTAAAAGTCAATAACAAAAGGATATCCAGAAAACCCACAAATGTTTGGAAGTTACGCAACACACTTTTAAATAACCCATGAGCCAAAGAAGAAATCACAAGGACAATTGGGAAAACCCATCCAAATGGGACGTAGGTAATGCAGCCTCAGCGCGAAATTTGTGACTAGAAAGGCTTGTGTTAGGAAAAAAGAAAGGTTCAAAATCATCTTAAAAAACTAGGGAAAAAAACCCAGAAAATTAAACCCAAAGTAGAAGGTATGAAAGTAACATTAAGAGTGGAAACTAATGAAACAGGAAAAGCAATTCCATCCGGCACTGAAAAATCAGATTTCACATGAAGATCTGGATTTCCGGTTTCTCGAGGTTCTGGCAACAGCGGCCCCAGTTCTGACCTGGCAGCACGGAGCTGGCGCTGCAAGGCTGCCCTCCAGCGGGACTCGGGGGCCCCCTTCACCGTGGGGCCCCGTGTGCCCCTTCTGACAACCAAGTGTCCTCACTCCCTCAGGCCCCCGAGTTTGTGACCCAGAGATGGGCTCCTGTGGTACCAAGAAAGTGTGGGAAAGGGGGAAAAGGAGGAACAAGAAGCTGACAAGTCCACTTGGGCACAGAGTCTCAGGGCTTGCGGGTGTGACGGAAGGAGAAGATGGCAGTCGACGGCGCCCTGGCCTTCGTCTCCGGCTTGGGTAACTGTGGCAGGGGCGCCTCCGCTGCTCTGAAAAGAGAAACGCTGCACGGAAACCTTGGCGGCGGGGGACAGCAGCTCCTGCTTGGACAGGCTGAGTTTCAGATATCTCAAGGACACCCAGAAATGGAGATTCAGAATGGGCAGTTCAAAATACGGGCCTGATGTTCAAGAGAGGAGCACGGAACAGAAGCGCAGCTTTGCACGCTGGTGGCACTCAGGGTGCGGGAGAAGCCCGGGCAGACAGCGTGTGACAGTGCCCACCTTCTCAGAGTCACAGGCTTTCTTCTGGAGAAAGCCAACAGACCCAGAGGATGACGAACACTACAGCTGCGGACAGGGTTTGGGGATACTGACCACCCCTGGGCCTTACGTTTGACTCTCCTGAGGCCGACGGAACAGGGGACCAGACCCTACGAAACACCAACAGGCGAAGCGGCTCCCCAGCTCTGCCCACTGTGAAGAACTTGGGGAACTTGCTGAACTACAGACACCTGGGCCTCCCTGACCTGCCCACTCAGAACCTCTGAGGATGGCCCCGGAGACCCTGAGCGTTAACAAGCTCCCCGGGGCCCCGAGGAGCAGGCCGGGAAGCAGAATCAGAGTGGGGAGGGCAGAAGGAACATTCCCGAAAGGAGGAACAGGCAGGGTCAGATGCTTGGAGCACACACAGGGAAAGAAGCCAGCGGATTTGGCAATGAGGTCGTCACGGGTGACCTTAAACGGAGACTTTTCGGCAGAGAAGTGAGCCAGACTGCCCAGGGAACAGGAGGGCTGGGCAGAGGGTGGGTCACACACTGCAGGTTAGGAGGGAGGGTGGGGTGGGGGCAAGGTCACGAGGAAGACTGCTCTCGGCAGGATGCGAAGATCAAGACTGTCTCGGGTGGATGAGTCCAGCGAGAGGCAGAGAGAGAGCGGGTGGGAGGCTGGGCGGGACCCCCGTGTGGTTTACTGCAGTCACAGTGGCTGGCCCGCCACACCGCTGGCAGCTCAGACACCTCAGCTCACTGAAGCCTCGCCATGAGCCTCAGCGGTCGTCAGGCCAACACGGATCCAAAGGACCAAACAGGTGCAGAGACAGAGCCAGCCTCAGGTCGCCCTGCCTGGGAAGCCGACCACAGCCCCGCAAACCCACAAGGCTCGGACACACCCCGCCCTTCAAACCCCCCTGACCTCATCACAATACCCCAATTTGCAGCCTTGGGCTCTTCTCCCGCAGCCCTCCCACTCCGAGTCCTATCTCTGGCCCAACATCCACGGTCACCTCTGACCTTCCCAGCCTCTGGTGTCCCAGCCTTACCATCCAGCCTCTGCACACAAGCCCCTCTGCTGGCTGCCCCACAAAATGGCCTAAAAACCCAGGAGCAGGGATGCTGGAAGGGCCTCCTGCGAGGCCCCGTGTGATCCAGCGCTGGGCAGCCCTCCCGCAACCCCGCCAACTTCCTCTGCCCTTTCCTGAATTCTGCTCTGCTTCAAGGCCTGCTGTGGGCCTTGCTTGTCCCTCTGTCTGGGACTCTGCCCCAGACACTGGGCTGGCCCATTCAGGCCTCAGCCCATGGAGCACCCTGCCGCCATGTGTCTCCTTAACCTACACGGCCTGAGCTGCTTCCTCCCTGTGACACCACCTGACGTCACCAATATAGCTTTGTGTGATTTCTGTCTCTGCCGCCAGAACGAACACTGAGCACCAAGATCTCGCTGCACCCGAGGGCCTGGCCCAGGTGCTGGGCCAGCAGGAACGTGCTGAACGAACGCCTGAGCTCAGGGAGCTGCTAGGTCACAGGAGGCTGCACAGGCCCGCCCCACCAAACACCTCAGGACGCTGGGGCCTCAGTTGACACTCCAGGCCTTCCTTGGCCTCCTGGCTCCCCTCCAAAGCACTGCACGTGGAACTTCTGCCACTACCACACCAGCTCCTTGAAGTAACTCCACTCCACTCCACTCTGCAGCCTGTGCTCCATTCTGCCCGACAGGCACTCCCAAAGGCCACCTCCCTGGGGAAGTGTCATCTGATCCCCCGGTCAGGGCCGAGCCAGACACCAGCCTCCTTGACACACGGGACCAGGCCCCACACCTGGCACAGGACACAAGCTGCCCAGCCCGGAGTCCACCTTCAGGAAATATCTCCTGAAAAGGTGTGTAAGTATTCCTCCAGACTCGCATGCTGCTATGCCCACTGCAGTGGCTACTCACTGGGGGCAGGGGTTGGGGGGGTGGGGGTGGGGTGGGCGACAGCACTAGGGAACAGCACGGAGAGCCAAGAGCACCTTAGGCTGGGAGGCGGTGTTTCTGGGAAGGGCAGGATACTCCAGCATCAGCCAGGGCACAGCCACCTGCAGTTCAGCCCCATAGGGGCTCCCTATCAGACCAGAGCAACTTCTGCAAGCCAGGCGGCCAGAGAAGGAGGGAATCGAGCACAACAGCTGCCACACGGAAACGCGGGTCCATGTGAGCCAGATCAACCCAATTCTTCAAGAAGTAGAGAAAACCCACTGAATATGAAATTTACCATTTAGATGGTGGCCACTAACTCAAAATCACCAGCCAGGATGACAAGACACACCCCGGATCACACCTCCTGCCCATGTGTTCCTGATAATGAACTTCCCCTGACCCGTTTCTACTTTTCTAGCATTCAACAAACACCTCTCATGGCCTGCAGCACGCTTGGTGATCTGTGACTCCGAGCCCCAGGCCTGGCTGTGCCTGTGGACCCAGGAGCTCTGCCTTGACCTTACCCTCGTTGTGCTGAGCTCTCCTTCTTTCATCCCGTGGTGTTCTGGTTCCATCAATTTTCCTGGAAGTGGGAAAAAATGAGCACGTGTTATCTTGGGTCTCGTCTGCCCAAACGTTTACTAAGGAATCAGACCTGAAAATTATCTTTGTCAGATAAATCCATATGCAGAAGAACAGAAATGAAAATACTATTAACACCAGACAAGCAGAAACAGACGAAAAAATACACCGACTGCCTGCTGTGTGCTCAACTGCTTGGCTCTGCTTCCAGAAAACCTCCCCTTCCTGTAGCCCCTGCACGTCCTCTGTGCAGGCCCTCCCAGTGTCCCCTGATCCTGAGAGCAGGTCTCCTGCACGTACGGGGAGTAGGGGTGTGTCCGGGGTGCGATCGTCCTCTGCGTTCCTGTCTGAAGCACATCCTGGGGCGTCATCATGACGTAGAACTGGCCTACAGGCAGAGCAGGGGTCAGTGCCGAAACTAGGGGCGCAGTTGGAACTGGCTGTGGGCTTCCCCGCCTGCGAGGCCTGTTGTGTCCCCTGCCTCCCCCTCCTGTTACCTCCGGCCTGCAAGCTCTGGTCTGTGGTCTGTACTGACACAGCCGTGGTATCCCCCACACTGGACGCAGGGAAATAGGCAAATCGTGCCTCCCCACTGACAGCCTCAGCGGCGGGGCTGCCGCCATTGCTGAAAGGATTCTGGATCACAGCCTGGCAGGAGGAGGACACAGAGGCCATCCTCAGCCATCTCTGCACCCCAACCCATCCACCCATTGCTGCCCTGGATGACATCTATTGCATTCTCTACGGCGGGTGGCGACCCCCTCTGTATGTGCCACTCTGCCCTGTGTCTCACATAGCCCTGGAACTGGGAAGATACTCAGCAACCACTTAGCGACCTGATCCACTTCTACGTTTAAGAGATTTCCTGTTACTGTCATCCCCACTTTACAGAAACAAAAATGACATTCCAAAAATCTTGCCCCAAGTTTCACCGCGCAAAGCAGGGATCTGACCCACACGGCCTGAGGGCCTGAAGGCAGCATCCGCGTCCCGCCTGACCCATCGCCTGGGGATCCCCAAGAGCAAAGTCAGTGACCCCTCTCCATCCCCCCAGGAGTTGCTGGGCACCTACCAGTGGGAAGGGCGCTGCGGGACCTGGGGGCACAGAGGCAGCAGCGGGGCCAGGGCGCTGGGCTGCCCCATCCACACCCACCTGGGTCACAGCCTGCTGCCCCCCCGCGAAAGCAGCCGTAGACACCACACTGACGGCGCCTGCTGTGTCGCCCTGGCCGTCCAGCTGACCATCAGTCACCTGGACTACGCGGTATGTCACCTGCAGGGGGCGGCAGAGCAGCGAGACCGCGCTGGGGCCCAGGCAGGGGCCGGGTCCGCGCCCCTCCCAGCCCGCCCGCCGCCCCTCGCTCGGCCCCGCGCTCGCCGCCGGCTCCGGCCCGCGGCCTCACCTGTCCTCCATTATTCTCTGTGCGGAACTGGTACTGGATGTTGTGGTCGCCGAACGCCGCCTGCTGGACGCTGGCGATGGCCACCGCCGTCTGCTCCTCCGCCCCCGGGCCGTCCCCGCCTGCAGCCGGCGGGGTAGGGGCATGGTCAGCGGGGGCGCGGGCGGGGCGCCCCCGGCCCCCGGGCGCAGGCCGGGGCGCGGCGGACCCGCGAGCACTCACCTTCCTGCAGCTCGACGCCCTCCTCTGCCTCGGGTCCCTTGTCGTGACTGCCGGGAGGACGCGGAGAGGAGGGGGTCAGCGGCCCCGCGCCCCCGCCCCTCCGCCCCGGTGCACGGCCCCCGTCCGCCCGGCCCGGCCTGGGCTGCGGCACCCCGGGACCCGGGGCCGGGGGCGCCACGCGCCGGGCCCCCCTCCCTCTCGGCCTCCATTTTGAGCCAGGCCCGGCGGCCGCTCGGGATCATGGCGGCCCGGCCGCCAGGCCGAAAGGCCGGGGCCAGGGCGCGCGGGGGCGCGGCGGGCCGGCGCCCTTACCTGGCGGCGGCAGCAGGGGTGGCCGAGGCAGCGGGATCCAGACCCGGGTCCAGCATGTCCATGGGGGGGTGGGGGCGGGGGGGGCGCGGGGCCCGGGGGGGAGGGGAGGGGAGGGAGGGAGGGGAGGGAGGGGAGGGGAGGGGGCGGGCGGCCGGGGGGGCCCCGAGCCCGGCGCTCACGCCGCGCGGCAGGAGGGGACGGAGGAGACACGGGAGCCGCTCGCGCTGATCACGGGGACAAACAGTGGGGTCATGTGAGGAGGAGATGCCGCCGCCGCTGCCGCCGCCGCCGCTCCTGCAGCCGCCGCCGCCGCCTCCGCCCGCCCGCCCGCCGGCTCCCGGCGGCTCCGGGCTCCGGGCCGCAGCGCGGCCGCCCCCCGCCCGCTGCACGCGGCCCTCGGGCCTCCTTCCCTGCGCCGCCGCCGCCGCCGCCGCGACTTTTTGGTAACCCGGCCCGGCCTGGACGGCCGCCGCCTCGCCCTGGGTCACCGGCCCGCGAGCCCGCCGCCCGGCTGGCCCCGTCCGGCGGCGGATCGCTGCTGCAGCCGCCGCCGCTTTCTATTTTTTCCCCCCTTTTTTTCCTCCTTTACTTGAGCTGCGCGCGCGCGGCGGCGGCGGCGCGAGCCCGGGCCCGACGCGCGCGGGGGGAGGGCAGCCCCCGGGGAGCGCGCGCGCTGTCTCCGCTGGCGAGCGGGCGCGCGCGGCCCGGGGCGCGGCGGGGCGCGAGGTCGCCGCCACCGTCTCCGCGGCTGCCCGGCGCCCACCCGCGGGCGGCCCAGGCGGACGGCCCGGACGGCACGCCGGGGCCCCGGAGGACGGGCCCTGGTCGCCGGGGACGAGGCCGGCCGCCGGGTTTGGAGACTGGAAAGTAGGTCGGGGGGGAGGGGTGAACAGGGTGGAAGGGAGGAGAGCGCGCACGCGCGCCCCCGGCGGCCGGGCTGAAGTGCGCGGAGGCGGAGGCCCAGGCGCATGCGCAGGTCTGGGCGAGGCCGGGGCGCGCACGCAGCGCGGGCGGAGCCAGCGTGTGGCACGTCCTCCCGGCCGGCAGGGCGGAGGAGGCGGTGCGGGTGCTGCCCTCGCGGCCCCGGACGCGAGTCCCGGGAGAAGCTGGGCACACACACACACGCACTCCCACACACGCACACACAGCTGCTGTGCCGCTCCCCACCTCGCGCAGCAAAACAAACGCTTCCCTGCAGACTTCGGCCTTGTGGTCATAAATTTTATTAGACTTAGGAGGGGAAGATTATCAGGAGTCCCTAGAATTAAAACAAAAATAGTACAAAAGCTACATACAAAACGTGAGCTCAGACGACTAAACTTTCCCGACTCAGGGCCAGGTTCTGTAAGGAAGAAAGAAAGAAAGGGGCGTGTGAGCCGGGGAGGGCGGGAGAAGAGCGTCTGCAAGGTCTCGAGCCAGGGAGGGTGTCCGCTCACCTTCTTGAGCCTCCGCTCCCGGGAGGCCTGGGAGTCGGTCTCGGAGTAAGGGGGAGGCGCTGGGGGATAGGAGGCCTCCTCCTCGTCCTCTTCCTCCCTGTAAGGTCTCCTCCTCTCCGCTGGCCCCTTTTTCCTCAAGGCCTCTTCCAGGAGCCGCCCATCATACTGGGGGTCCCCGGACCTGGAGCCATCGTCCCGAGGGTCCCGGGAGCGGTGGTGGTGGGACCTAGGGTCAGCGGGAGGGCGGTCTCTAGACCTGAGGTCGTCGTAGTGGGCATCCCGGGGGTGTGGAAAGTCCCTCGGGTCATCTTGGTCATAGAGGTCATCACGGCTGCGGCTCCGGTGGGGTGCGTAGGCCCGGCCTCTCCTCCCGCTACTTGGGGGAGACCTCCCCGATTCAGCAGAGCCCGGCCGGGTGAGGTCATCCAGAGCATCCACAGAGCGGGCCCGGGGCCGCCGGGCCCCCCAGCCACTCCCTGGCCGCTCTCTGGGGGGCTCTTGCTCCCACCTCCTAGGACTCCGCGGAGAGTGGCGGCCCCATTCCTCATCCCGGATAGGGGTGAGGGCAGGGCCCCGGGAAGGCCGGGATCTCCAGTCGTCCTCGTGGAGGGAGGTGACTTCACTCATGGCTGCAGGGAAGGACGGTGTCAGGGGAGGAGGTCAGGACAATGTCAGGAGTCCTGGGGTCCAGCAGTGTCACCCACTGGGCCCATACACTCTCTAGGGGGCGCTAGGCTTCCGGTCTATTAAGTGATGATATGCAGGGTCCTGCACACCTCTCACTGTGGTCACAGAAGGGGAGGGACTGTCCAGGGTTTGCAGCAAGCATCCCTGGGGCAGATGTCAGGGAGAAGTGCTTCCCCCTACCCCCTCAGGAACCCCTCAGACCCCACAGCTCCTGCTCACCCCGCTCTGCACGGCTGTTGGGAGGGCCAGGTCGGGAAGGGTCAAAGTTGGCCAGCTCTTTCTCCATGTAGTACAGGACCCGCATGGAGTCGTCCTGCTGGCTGGCCTGAATCCTGTAGCCGCTACGGACTTCTGGGGACAGGAGGTGGAGGTGATTGGTTTGGGGGGGGCAGATGCTAACCCAGCCCCCTCCCCTACGGGCATGCCCAACCTATTACAATTGGTTCTCACCAGAGGTCACACTGCTGTCTGTGTCACGAAGCAGGGGTACCTGGGAGCTGTGGCCGCCGACTGGGGGAGATGGGCTGTCAGTGGCTGCCCACCTAGAGCAAAGTCCTGCATTCCCAACCCCCTCTCCCCTGTCCCGAATCCCCTCTTTCTTCCAGCCCCAAATGCCCAGCCTACCCCACCCCAGCTGCTCCTGGCTCCCCCAGGCCTCACCTGAGCTATTCCTGTCGAAGTCGTACCCGTTGTAGACAGGACCCATGGGAATCATGGCTGGTGGGGGCGGTGTCTTGGCAGGGGAGAGGTGAGCATAGATGCTGGGAGCATAGATGCTTGGGACGCCTGAGGTGGCTGCTTTGCCAGCAGCATACACTGGGGAGGAGACACAGCGTGAGAAGGCACCCAGGAGCCATGCTGCCCTCCACCATGACAGAGGGGCTGGAGGGACATGTGCCTGGACCTTCCCAGCCCCCTAGCTGTGGAGCTGGCCCTTGGTTGGTTTCTCGAGGGTCCCTGAAACTAGGGGCCATCAGCTTCCCGGAGTCCACACCTCCTGTGTGATTGCTCAGAGGTTTTAGGGCGGGGGAGTACACTGGCAGGTCAACATCTTTGTTTGACTGTGTGACAGTTTGACAAAGTTTTACATCAAATCCCAACTCCAGCGACCTTATCAGATGAGGCCACCCTGGGCCGGTGTTCGTTCTTAGCAACAGCGGGCAAAGATGCCCCTTTAGATAAAACCAACGGGCTGTGGACCCAGAATCCAGAGTCAAGTATTCCTGTTGGCAGCTGAGGCCCTGTTCTAGAAAATGAGTCATCTGGGGGATCCCATGCCCACCTCCCCCTCAGGCCACCGGGTCCAGACCCAAATGTGATAGGAATCAGGCTGAGGCAGGAGGTGGGGGCATTCAGAGTTCCCAAGCCTGGGCCAAGTGGCAAAGTATCTTCTCTAATGTTTCCAACTTGTGGGCTGCACCCACTCCCACCCACGCCTGGTTCTAGGCCTGACAGCTCAAGGGCAAATGCTCCTTGCTGCCTTCCTCCCCAGGCCAGAGGCTGGGTGCTGGTGGCTATTCTGTGGCAGAGTCACTGGGCCTAGGCCGGTCACTTCCCCTTGGGACTCAGACAGGAAAACAGCGGGGAGACAGGCTCAGAGAGCTCCCTTCGCCTCTGATTCATTGCAGAGGCGGCAGGCTCAGTGCTCAGCCCCCCAGGAGAGGCCCCTCAGCTCAGGTGACTTGCTGTTTTATCATCAGCCATGGGACTGTGCTCCCGGCCAGCTCAGCAGGGCTGGGGCCATGGCAGAAGTACAGGGCCTCCGACAGTGAGTTAATGGGGCCTCAGTTTGAGGGGGTAACAGTCTCAGGATGGAGGGAATAGGGCCTTGGGACAGGCATTTGCAGTCCTGGCCTCAGCCTTATTAGTCATTGCAAACTTGGCTGCATCCCTTGGGGGTCCCTTTTCACCCATGAAATGGACTAACACCCATGGCCTGAGCAAGAAGCTCTAGTAAAAATGACGCAAGAGAGAGGGGACAGCCAGCATAATCTTCCAGAGAGCAGTGGACTTTTCCAGGGGAATGCTATTTGAGGAACCAGGTTCAACGACTACAACATTTGCCAGCATGGACTGAGCAGTGGCCCTGTGCTGGGGACTCACACACAGTCCTCCCTTAATGCTCACGACACCCCATGAGGTTGGGACCATGCAGAGAAGAAAACAGGCTCAGAGAGGGACTGCTACTCATCTGAGGTCACTTGGTGTGAGTGGCAAGGCGCTGACATGCTCCCTGGCCCTCAGTCATCACCGACGCTGACAGCAGCAATGTCCAGCGGCTAGTGGGTGTGGAGCATTTTCTGTAGGCCAAGCCTGGCACTAAATGCCGCACACGACAGTCGACCGGACCCCCTCGACTTGCCCTGCCTAGCGGGCTCTGCGGTGGCCCCATTTCCCAGAGGAGAAGACTAAGGCGGAGAGGTAGTCCCTCGCTTGCCTTCTAAGCAGGGGAGGCATCGAGCTGAGCTGGGCCTCGCACCTCCGCCTGCCCACGCATGCAGCAGTTGCCTAGGATTTTACTGTTAACGCGGCTTGGGCCGTGCGGGCTGCTGGTGGACGCAGAGCCCCTGTGGAAGGGACCAGGAATCTGGCGACAAAGGAACACTGTGGGCCCCAGGAGGGGAGGCGGGCGACAGGAGGGAGCCTCACTCTCCTTCTCTCCTGTCCCGTTTGATTTGCTTCTTTCCCGCTTCATCCCTGGCCCCACTCCCATTCCTAGCCCTCCATGTTCCCTCCCTGCGGTGCCAGCCGTGTCCCTAAACAGGAGCCTTGGAAAATCCCGAGTGCTCGCGTGGATGCGGCTTTTTAAAATTGGCTTAAATTATAGAGTGCTGTAAACCTTGTTTGGTTTCTTAGATTTTTTCACTTAAGATTTTGCCTTTAAAGGGAGCTTTCCTTTCCAGTGAATATTTTGTACTATTTGAATTGTTTTTTTTACCATGTGCATAGATTCTACTTCTAAACGGAAAAACTCAAAGTCAATGAAAATTAAAAGTAAATGAAAAGGTGAAGTATGTCAGTGATAGCCTAACACGGCAGGTCCTCCCTGGCCCACTTTCTCGCAAACTGCTCACCTTGTCACCTCCAGACCAGCGGCACTGTCCTGGGAGGCAGGCAGGTGGCCACCTCCTCCCTGGAACCCAGGAGGTGGTGGAGCAGGGTGGTCCGCAAGGGGCGGTCCATCCACGAAGGGTACTTACGGGCCTCAGGGCAGCAGCACTTCTCGGGGCAGCAGGGGCACCTGACGTAGCAGCAGCAGGTATGGGGGCAGCACTGACACCAGCAGATGCCCAGGAGGAGGAAGAGGAGGAAGCCGGCCAGGCAGACCACGACCACGAACAGCCAGTCTGCAGAGAGACGGGGGCAGGCCCTGAGCCGGGCGGTCTGGGAAGGACGGGGACACGGGGACACAGGCACGGCGGGGCAGAGCAGAGCTGGGGATGGGGCGAAGCTGTTTGTAAAGCCTGTCGGGGAAGCCGCGGCCCTGGCTGGATTCTCCACAGCAGAGGCTGCGCTGCACCGGTGAAGGGACACCCACTCCACAATGCAGGCCAGTCCTGGAGTTAGGGGACTCGCCCTGCGCTCATCCAGACAAGGCAGACAATGAGAGGCGACCCGGCCAGAGCAAGACAGGCTGCCAGAGAGGGACAGAGAGCCAGCTGCCCGGATCCCACGCCCCAGAAGAACACGGCAGGCACCAGTCACAGGAGCCCCTGCCTACACCCCTGGCCCCTCCTCCGCCAGCCCAGCCCAGAGCCCAGAGCCGGGTCACCAGATGCCATGGAGTCGGAGTCAGGCGGGGTTAGTGGGGGTCCACAGCAGGCGGTATTTGGGGTAGGGGAGAATACTTAAACAGAAGTGGTGTGTGGGGGACTCCACCCCCGTACCTTCCATGGGCCCCGCCTGAAAACCAGGTAAGAGCTCAGCCACCCCTGAGGTCCTCCCTGGAGGGACAAAAGAGAGACAGATTATGCTGGCAAGGACCAGCCCAGGCCACCCCTACCCGGAAGCCCAGCTCCAGGCTCCTCACGGCGAAGGTGTGCCCTGAAGCAGACGAGGGGTCTGTGACTTAGGAGGCACCCAGCACGTGTTCCTGCCCTCCACCCACCCCATGTAGGTGCGGTTTTCCAGAAGGCCCCCATCACATAATTCACCCACTTCCATGCTATTGGGGATTCTGTTGCCCAGAAGTGTCCCATATCCCATGGGCTCTGAAGGTTCCTCCTCAGTTTGGGTGCTCTATCTTCTCCACATACGTGGGTCCTATCGCCCTAAAGGATCCCATCCCATGTCACAAGGACAGTCCTGTTCCATCAGGCATAGTAGGCACAGTGCCTGATGGCCCATGAAAAGGCTTTAGTTTTACTTTAAAATCTGAAGAAAAAAAGTACTACTACCGAATCATGAATTGTCTTTATAGCAACACAATCAAAATCTGTAATTTTTTTATACTGAGGAAGAGGCCCACGAAGACCAAAGAGCCTACAGCCCCTAAGAGTCACAGTAGGGCCCTGGCTCTTCGGCCCACCAGGGTCCCCATGAGTCCAAGCATCCTGTCCACACCACATCTCACGGCCCAGCTCATGCGTCCCCTTAGGTGCCCGAGAGCGCCGTTATCCGGGGGCAGCCACGGCCATGTTCTCCACCAGCGAAGCTCTCTCCACAGCTCATGCACCCCGGGTCACAGGCCCTACAAGGGGCTACCAGCACACAGGCCCGCAGTTCCCAAAGTACGGTCCCGTCCTCGACAACAGAATGGCGTCCACAGTAATGCTAACCGCTACTGGCCTTTTCCACCCCGTTCCCACGTGGGTGGATGCAGGCACTTTCCAGAGGCTCTGTGAGCCGGGACAACATCATCCCTCCCATGGTAAGGGATCGATTTTGTGTTTGTGTACCTTGTGCTTTCAAAATTTCCCGGTTTCAATTTCCAATATGTTAAGCAACTACAGATAGAACGCACAAAAACTTCAACAGAAACTCAGAGATCCTCAATAATTGTTTAGAGCATAAGCAGACCCTGAGAGGAAAGTCTGAGAAATCCTGATGTAGACTGTGCATTTTACCAAAGGGCACAGAGTTCTCTGGGTCACTGATGCACGTGATCAAACGTAAACTCTGTCGCGTGACCCGAGCACCCCAGAGCGGGCTCCCCCATCCTCATGCTCACTCACGCGTGCGTTTCCTTGCATCATGCGTATGATGATGGCAATGTGCGGCCCAGCAGCGTCCCACATACAGCACAGGCCCCACGAGACTACATGTGTGGGCTGAGAACGGAGAATCTGGCTGATGGCAGCATCCCCCCACACATGGCAGGGGCCTCACAGCCAAACAGGGGCTGCAGGTGGCCAGCCCACCCTACCCCTGGGCCTGTGGAGGCGGCCCTGCTGGAGGAGGCACTCACTGTGAAGCCACCAGCGCCATCCCCACAGGGCCAAGGGCAAGGGGCCTGTGCTTTGGCAAGGGGCTGGGGTGAGATGTGGCCCTGGGGATATGGCAGAAGGTGGGTCCAGCCTCCCCATCAGCCCTCCTCACTCGCTGCCAATCCACTCTGACTACTTCTTTATTGCTAAAAGAGGTTAGTGGGACGAGGTGGGGTCCCCCATTCTCTCCACTCTTAGTCTGGCTCTGGCTTATTTGAAATGTCGTGGAGGGAGGGGCCCCTGCCTGGGGTGTGGGGCACAGGTAAGCCCAAATGACTGGCAGTGCCGTGATGGGACAGCAAAGCAGGTGACAGAGCCCAGAGAGCAAGCAGGAGGGCAGAGGGCAGACACACAGAAGTGGCAGGAGAAGAGGCCCCCCTCCCAGTCCCCAGGCCCTCAGCACCCAGCCCACTCACCCAGGACGATGAGCTCTGCGTAGGCCTCGTTGTTCCCCTGAAGGTCCTGGGTCGAGACCACGGAGCAGTAATACACGCCACTGTCCCCCCAAGCCGTCTGGTCAAAGGTCAGGTCAGCATCTGCATCAGGAGACCAGTGAGGGTAGCAGCAGGGCAGCCTCCCACAGGGACACCAGGGAAGGGGGCAAGGGGTGGGGCTGCAGACGGATCGAGGGAAAGTTAAACAGGTCATCCAAGGCTGTGCTACCTCTCAGGCTCTATTCAGTCTCTGTGCTGGGTACTGTTATCTTCCTTTTTTTTTTTAGTGAGTAAGATTTGCCCTGAGCTAACATCTGTGGCAATCTTCCTCTCTATTTTTTGTACGTGGGACGCTGCCACAGCATGGCTCGATGAGTAGTGTGTAGGTCCGCGCCTGGGATCCGAACCCGTGAACCCTGGGCCGCTGAAGCAGAGCACACGAACTTAACTACTACACCACCAGGCCGGCCTCTCTTTCCTGTTTTCTAGATGAGAAATCACCTAATCCGCCCAAAGTGAGACAGCTCAGCAGTGGGGGAGCCGGGACGGTCTGACTTCATACTTACAGCCATCCTTTGCACCACCGCGCAGAGCAAGTTACCTCCCCCGACATGAACCACCCTGGAGCCCAGTGCAGACCCTGGGCGTGGGTCCAGGGTGAGGAGGCAGAGATAAACAGGCCAGATTCCAGGAATCAAGAGATGCCCCGGCATGAGATGGAGTGGGGGTGGGAGGGAGACTAGGACTGCCCCAGTTCTCTGGTCTGCCCACCCACCATCAGCCCCCATATTCCAGGTCAGGCCCAGGGCTTGGGGACGCTCCAGTCTGAAGCAGCCCCAGGCAAGGAGCCTGTTAATCGCTCCAGTAATGAAAGCCTTTCAGCACATCCGGTTTTCGCCCCTCTCCTCAGGCCCTAATTAGTTCAATCCCTTCAGCCACCCACCTGTGTGGACAGGGTAGGACCCACTGGGCAACTGGCCTTCGGCCCATGGAGGACAGCAGATGGGAACAGCCCGGAGAGGAGCACCCCATAGCCTCCCAGCCACTTTCTTGCCAACTGCTCTGGCTCTCAGCCCCCACTGACCTGCCTACCATCTTGGCCCACGTACCCACTGCCCTTCTCCATGGCAGCTCTGGGGGCAGTGACTGTGTGTGCCCCAGCCTGCAGCAACTGGCACCCACCAGGGCATCATCAAAACCCTTCCTTCTTTGGAAGACCTCACGTCCATAGAAACCCCCGGATCATCAACGTCTGTCTACACCATCCCAAAAGCCTGACCCGACCCGAGACCCTCGGCATGATCTGGCCACTGAGGTACCACGCCAGCCTCATCCCCACCATTCTCCTTCACTCACCAGACTCCAGACACACCAGCTCTTCACTATCCCGCAATGTGCCGGGTCCGCACCTGCCCCGGCTTCCGCTCATGCTGTTCCTGCTGCCTGGCACCGTGTCCTCAGACCCCACAGCGCTGGCTCCATCCTGTTCGCATAGCTCTCCCACCCAAATGCCGAATTCTGTCGGGCAGCTTAGGAGCTGACCATCCGTGATCCCATCCCCAGGAGAACCTGGGCTCCGTGCAAGCAGAACCTGGTCTGTCCTGGCCAGTGCCGAGTCCCCAGTGCCCAAGAAAGACCTGGAAATGAACGTCTTCCCTCCTCGTGCTGACCTTCCTTAGATTTGTTGTCTGTTCCAGTGTCTGGGCACACGGCTGTATGCAGACAGGCCCTTGACACAGTCAGTCAACATGCACCACGTAATCACCGGGTGCACCTGTGTTGCAGGCAGCATCCGAGGCTCCTGGTCAACTAGAGAGCAACCAGGGGACTCGGCGTGGCTCATGGACCCTGCGGCCCCCGAGGCCTTTTCAGGATGTCCCTGAGGTCAAAGTTATGTTCATAATACTACTAAGATGTCACATGCCTTCTCCACTGAATCTCTCTCAAGTGTCCCCTGGAGTGTCCCCAAGGCTCGTGACATGTGCCATCACAGTGTACGTTGAGAAGCAGCTTATTCCATTTGGCCCGACCCCGAGGAGACGGGCAAAAATATAAAGCCGCGCCCCACTTTCCATGATCGTTTGTTTTGCTTTGTTTTGGAAAATATGGTTATTTTTCATAAAAAGTATGTTCTGTATATTAGCCCATAATGAGTTTATTATTGTGATTTTAAGTATTTTTAAAAAATTTATCTTTGCCTCCTTTTCAGCCAAACCATTTATTAATTAGGTTGTTGAAATTAAGATTTTCAAATAACTTAATGTTATTTTTTTTTTCTAGTGAGAAAGAATTCGCCCTGAGCTAACATCTATGCCAATCTTCCTCTATTTCGTATGTCGGGTGCTGCTACAGCATGGCTTGATGAGCCGTGTGTAGGTCCACGCTTGGGATCCAAACCTGCGGACCCCAGGGAGCAGCGCGCGCAAACCCAACCACTATGCCACTGGGCCGGTCCCCTAAGTACTTTTTTAACTTCTCTCAGTTAGCTGGCTCTAAAAACTAAGCTCTTTGAGGACCTCAGGAATTACAAGTGTAAAGAGGCCCCAAGATCCACGTGTTGGAGAACCAGATACAAACGCTGTCCTGACAGAGCTCAGAGCCTAACTGGGAGAGAGAGACAAATGAAAAAATGTAAATATATCGCATACCAATGGTGGTAAGCAGTGTGGAGAAAACGCACGAGGGAAGGCAGACAGAAAGCGCCAGTGTAGACACGGGGGTTGTGCAAGTTCAAGTGCGGTGATCAGGGAAGGTGACCTCTGGAGCAGCTGTGAAGGAGCGGAGGCCCCGACTCCCTCCGTGGTTGCACTTCTAGCCACTGACGTGCGGGGCCCTCTGCACATATTCTTTCACTGAATCCTGCGAAAACCCTGAACTGCCTTCTCCTCTCTCCTCCGGATTCTCCATCACCCCCTCTCAGCCTGCATTTTCCCACCTGTGTCTTTAAGTCAGACTCTGACCGCAGGTCTCCAAAAGCAGAGCTCGAGAGCAGGTGCCTGCCCGAGGCTGCACAGGTGGACGTGAGCCCCCGGCCACAGCACAAGTTCATAGTCAGGGGCTCAGATCTGGGCTCCTGAGGGCTGGATCCCGGCCTCAATGCGTCCTGTTTGGCGTGTGTGATATTTTCAAAACCCACAAAAAATACGGCTTTCCGGCCTCTTTTGATCAATTCCAAGGCCCGGGCCCACCTCCTTCCTGCAAGGCCCACCCTGTTCCGGGTCCCCGTCGGGTCCTGACAGCACTTGGGCCAGGCATTGCTCTGACTGTTTATGTGCCGGGAGAAGACGCTGAGTCTCCAGTTGGGAACAGAAGCCAGGCCTCCTCATCTCTGGGCCTCTGGTTCTTTATCTGCACCAGCAGAGGTGGCCCTCATCCTCTCAAGGGGTTCCAGGGGCTCCTGGGCCCAGTGCTGCTGAGAGTGGGAGGCACAGGGGCCCCAAGCAGCCTAAGGAGGCAGAAACGAAGCTCCCATGCAGGTGCCCACGTCACCCAAAGCAGGGAAGAATGGAGGGGGAGCAGGACCCACCTGAGCTGAGGGACAGCGAAGGGCAACAACCACTCTGATTTGCCCAGGACTACTTTCATTCAAAACTGGGACGGTTGGTGACCCTCAGGAACACCAAAGGGAAGTCCACTTTTCTCCATCCTCAAAGCTGAGATGGAGGAAGCTCCAAGGCTGCTGGGTTTCCTGAGAGGACATACACACAATGGGTGTTTACAGATCAAGGCCTGTATCAAACGGCCCAGGTCAGGGCAGCCTGAGAGACCCGGGCCTGAGGCCCTGCAGCATGAAGAACCCGCCCCAGACGCAGCCTGAGGGTCACGCTGGAGTGCAGGACTCGGCAGAGCCCCGATTCCAGCCAGCCTCAAGGGCACTCCCAGTCTTCGGGCTGTCCTGAGGGCTGCTGGGCAGTCACGCCTGGCCCAGGCCGGAGAGGTCTCGGGTTATGGGGGAGGGGGCCTGGACAGGGTGAACCCCCAAGACGCCCTCTGTCCTCAAGAGCAGCAGGATGCTCCGGCTGAGCTGCCCGTGGAAATTTAGGGCAAGCAGTTCGGGTCCCTCCCTGGAACAGGACTGACAGGCTGGGTCCCTGGAACCCTGCCTTTCATCTGCCGTCTAGAAGGCATGTGCTCCATGGCCCAGTCTCCTGGGGTCTGCAAATGACCTCCCCTCCCCTCCCCCAGCCCCAAGCCCCAAATTAAAGCTCTAATCCTGTTTAAGACAGTGAAAGGATAAATCCACTCAGTGGGCAAGCCTCCATCTCGCCCACTGCCGCCCATCACCTTCCTCTCTGCCTCTCAATTCCTCAGGGCCCAGTGCCAGTGCTTCCTCAAACCTCGTTCGCGGGTCCGAAGGTGTGCACCCCGGGATCCCACACAATGCACTGCCCGAGTGGGTGCTCTCTGAAATTCTCTTTATCTGCTTGTTCACTGCCTGTTTGCCCCACGAGCATGTCACCTGAGGGCAGGGATCTCAGCTGTCCTGATCACCACTCCATCCCCAGCACCTACAAAAGTGCCTGGCACTTACTAGATGCTTGGTAAATATCCCGGATGAATGGATGGATGAATGAATGACTTCCCCACTGCCCTTTACTTCATCCCAACAGGCAGTTCCTATTGGCTGGCAGCACTGTGGTCAGGATGAGGGCTCTCAGGGTGGCCTGGGTTCAAATCCAAGCTCCAGCCCTTTACTAGCTGTGCGCCTAGATGAGCTACTTAACCTCTCTGTGCCTCAGCTGTCATGAGTGTAAAATGTGGCCATGAGGACTCAATGGGAGAATGTATGTGGAGCACCTGGCAAGTTGTAGACTTTCTCTAGTAAAATCTCTGCCCCTTCAGTTCACTCAGGTGACCTCTTCATGAGCCCTTTGCTGACCACCTTGGGCAAGCCAAGGGGTGAAGAGCTCGGAGTCCAGACCCAAAGTGGCTGACTTAGAATCCCAGCTCTGTGACCCTGTGCAAGTCACTTGACCTCTCTGGGCCTCTGCAAAATGGCAATAATGGAACCTCCTCACGCAGTTACTGTGTGGTCTCTAATGAGTCAATCCATGTGAACCTGGATTCAAGCCTGCACAGAAGAGGCCCTTTCTCAGTTGCTATTTATATAAATTGTACTTATTATTGCTGGTATTGCAGTCTTATGGAACCCCGGCCTCCCTCTCCTTGACCCACTTGTCTTTATCTCCAAGCACTCAACAGTATGTGTTGTGTTGACCTTGTCCGCCTCCCCCGCTGGAGCTGGAGCCCAGGAGGGAAGAGGCTGGCGATTCTGCTCGCTGCCATCCAGGGCCTCATATGGCACATGGTATATGTTAGGCGCTCAATCAATCTTTGCTGTTAAATAAAGGGATGGACAAAGGGATGGACAGAGGGAAGGATCCTTCTCTTTGTCAGTCCTTTCAGACCCTGCGCTGATGAGCTTCCAGGTGGGGACCCCAGGCTGGGCACCAGGGAGCCAGCGCCCCACCCAGGGGAGCACAGCCCCGCCCCCACCTGGTCCCCGCCGAGCCACCCAACATACTTCCGGTGATGGTGATCCTCCGGCCTTGGTAGTAGTCTCCCAGGGTCACGGTGTTGCCCTGCTTGGTGGCCACCATCCTGACGGTGCGCATGCTGTCCTGGCACTCCACGTAGGGGTTGTAGCCCGGGTTGCCGGCCGCCAGCTGGGCATTGATCTGGTTGTCGACGCTGGCTGGGGAGAAGGCGTCAGCGATGCGGTCGCGGCAGAAAGACTTGTACTTCCAGACCACGATGGGCGGCGTGGGGGTCGTGGTCATCTGGTAGGTGCAGGGTAGGGTCACGGGCTGGAAGAGGATCACGACGTGGTAGGGGTCTGACACAGTCACCTGGACAGCGCTGGCAGGGGCTGAGGGCAAGAGGAGAGACAGCAGGGACCACTGTGAGCCCAGGGAAGTGTTTCAGCAGCAACGAGCGACATCACTGTCACCAGCTTGACACTTCAAGTGTGTGGCTTCAGGGAGCGCCTGGCACTCCTTGTTCCTTAATCCCCAGGATGGGTGAGGTGGCTCTGATAATCGTGCCCATTTTATAGACCCGTGCCCATTTTATAGACCCACAGGGCAGAAGGGGCAGGTACAAAGCGACACAGCCAGATTCCTCAGAACATCCCGTCCATCCCTCTTCCCAGAGGGTGGCCTCGGAACCAGCCGGCCCCTCTTCCCTTGGCCATTCTCTCATGGGAAGGGCCCTCTCCCTGGGCCTGCAGAGGCAAGCCCAAGTGGCCACCGCAAGCCACAGTGCTCGGGGCTCCGCTTCAGACACAACCACCAAGGGTTCCAGGTTACCTCGGGTTTTGAGAATTTGGGGGAAAAATTTTGGAGCTTGACCGAACTGCTTTGCCATGGAGTAGCTGAAGCCCTCATGTCTCCATCAGCCCCACTTCGCCCTACCCAAAGCCATCTCAAATGAACAGGCCAAGAGCCCTTCCTGAAAGGTAGAGGCCCCTGGCCCCATGCAAACAAACGTCAATCCACGTGAAAGCTTGCCAACAGGGGGTTCAAACCAAGTCCACAAGTCCATCCCCTCTGACTCTCAGGCACAGATACTCCGGAGCCGCGCGAGACGGCGTGGGGTTGCGGGTTGAGCAGTCCCCAATTCCACACCCACCGAGGCCTGGGAGCTGTTTCTTGATCTCCTCCGGGAAGCGTCCGATCCAGCCCTCGAGTGCCCTCTCCCCGGTACCCCAAGACTTAGAGATCTCGGGGTGCGCCCAGGTCCCCATCCCGGCTTTTCCCAGTGATCGGGTGGTCCTTCAGCCCTACCCTACAAAGGCCTCCATTCTCCTGGCCGCTCCAGGGCTCCCGCTCCGGGCAGTTTCACTTCCTGCTCTCTCTGAACGCGGTCGGGCGGGCGCCCCAGACACGAATGGGAATTCCCCGCACTGTGGCACACCGGGATCTCCAGAGACCCCGGGGGACCGGAGGTCCTCGTCTCCGCGCGCTCCCTCCCCCAGCTCCCCTGCCTCCTTGGCGGGGTAGAACTCCATTCATCCCCCTTCTAAGCGCCCTCCAGCCATTCCGCGGCACCAGGGGCTCGGCTCTCCGTACCTGTGCAGAAGGTGCTGAGAAAGAGCCACACGAAGACGACCGCACCCCAACCTGGGGTGGCCGGGTAGGAGCCCGGCCCCCAGGAGAGCCCGCGGGCCACAGGCGCCATCGCGGCCGTCTGGGCGCGTCCGGCCCGCGCCTCCCCTCCCAGGTACCGGGAGGGTAGGGGGCGCGGCGCGCACCAAGGCTGGAAAGAGTGCATGCTCCTCCCCTTCCCGCTTCCGTTCCTTGTCCCTATTCCAAGCCCACCCAGCCCTATTCGAGAATTTGAATGACCGGAAACAACGTGAAGAGCACGCTTCCAGCTTTTGGAGAGAAACTTGCTGGACCCACCGCGGTTCTCCGAGCCACTCCACCCCCCGCGCGCTCTGGGGAATGGATCGGCCCAGGTACACGGGGTGAGAACACAGGGCTGGGCTGGGGAGCGGGCGGCGGGAGGGGCTCCTCCACCTCCCTCCCCGGAAGTGGGCTGACCCAGGTGCGCTCCTGCCCCGAAGGTCCGAACCAAGTGACCAGCTGCCGGGAGGGCGCCTGCAGACCAGGGATCCTGTCCCGCCCGCTCCTGCTCGGGCCAAGCCGAGCGGAGTGTGAGTCACGAGAACTGAGACTCAATTGGGTGATTCACCTGTCGAGGGGGGGCGGGTCCCGCCGCGCACCTGTTCCCTCTCTGCCCACACCCCTCTCCCCGGCTGGCTGTGGACCCGCCTAGGTACACCCTTCGGGGAGGGGCGAGTCTAAGCGCTCCCTGGGCTGGCTGGGAGAGGCTGGTCGGTTGCGCCTAACTTTTCCACTAGCTCTGGGGCTGCTGCCGTCCCGGCGGACGGAGGCTCTGCAGCCTTCCTGTGCCTTCTGCTTAGATACCTTAAAAAAACGAGAGAAGTTCCCGGAAGGGAAGCTCTGCCCCCGTAGGGACGCCCGCGGGGAATCAGGCCCAGGAAAAGTTGAGATTCTCCTTCGGAAATTTTCTCCGCTTCCCCCCATTCCCAACTCGTGGTTTAGCCCCGGGGCATCTTTCGCCCCCGGTCAGGCCTCCGGAAACTCTGGCTCTTAAAGGGGCCGTGCGGAGGCACGGGACAAGGGACAGGTTTCCGCCTAAGGATTCCCAGAGACTGGGCCACCTGCGCCCTAGGGCGGGGCGGGGCGGGGCAATGGGAGCGGGGGGGGGGGGGGCGCTCAGCGCGCCTCTGCTGCCTCCCGTGGCGGCTAGGGGAAGCGCGTCCTGGGGAACACGAGGCGCTTCCTCCGAGGAGAGACCTCCTGGAGGTCGCAAACTGACCACTGGCTAGCAGGTTCGGTACCCAGGGATGTTTTGTTCGTCTGCATCCTGTTGAAACTAAAGTCAGACCACGTACCTCTTCTCAAAAATTTTCCTGTGGCTCCTCCCCTCAGCAGAAACCAAAATAATTCTAGTGGCCTGGTCCTTGTCTGACCTCACCTCCCTCTCTCCCCCTGGCTCTCTCAACTTCAGCCACACTGGCCTCCCCCCTGGTCCGGAACGTGCCCCTCACACTCCCACCTCAGGCTCATTGCACTGACCTCTCCCTCCGCCGGAACACCCTTCCCGCACGTGGCCACAAGGTCTTCTACCTGTTTTAGGCTTTACCTAAAGGTCACCTTTACGGCGACACCTTACTTGGCCACTTTTTACAAAATTTCAGCCAGTTCACATCCCTCCTACACTTCTTTTTCTTTAAAAAAAATATTTTTGTGTGTGGTAAAATATACGTACCGTAATATTAATGATTTTAGCTATTTTAAGTGTTCAATTCACTGGCATTAATTACATTCACAATATCCTGTACACACCACCACTATCAATACCCTAACCTTTTTCATCACCCCAGTGTAAACTGTACCAATTAAACAATAACTCCCCACTCCCACCTGCTTCCGGTCCCCGGTAGCCTCTCTTCTACTTTCTGGCTCTATCAAATTGCCTGTTCTAGGTGCCTCATATAATTGGAATCTTATAGCATCCTTCTGTGTCTAGTTTATTTCACTAAGCATAATGTCTTCACGGTCCATCCATGTTGTAACAGATATAACAATCAAAATTTCATTCCTTTTTATGGCTGGATAGTGTTTCATTGTATGTATACACCACATTTCGTGTATCCATTTATCTGTTGTTAGACACTTCGTTTCTTTCCCCCTTTTGGTTATTGTAAATAATACTGCTGTGAACATTGGTGTATAGATTGCTACTTTGAGTTCTTTCGGATGTACACCTATGAGTGAATTGCTAGGTTATATGGTAGTTCTGTTTTTAACCTGAGCAACTGCCAAACTGTTTTCCACATTGCTGTACCTTTTACATTCCCACCAACAATGAACCAGGGTGCCAGCCTCTCCACATCCACCCCAACACTTGTTATTTTCCGTTTCTTGATTATAGCCATCCTAGTTGGTGTGAAGTGGCATCTCACCATAGTTTTGCTTTGCACTTCCCTAACAATTAATGATGTTCAGCATCTTTTCATGTACTTTCTGGCCATTTATCTATTTTCTTTGGAGAAATGTCTATTCAAATCAGCCCATTTTTTAAATTGGGTTTTTTTGTTGTTGTTGAGTTGGAGGAATTCCCTTTATAGTCTGAATATTAATCCCTTATCAGGCATCTACTTTGAAAATACTTCTTCCTAGCCTATAGATTCTTTTCACTTTCTTGATAGTCCTTTGATGCACAAAAATTAAGTTGATGAAGTTCAGTTTATCTGTTTTGTTCTTTTCTTGCCTGTGCTTTTGGTGCAAAAGCCAACATCATGAAGATTTCCCCAAATGTTTTCTTCTAAGAGTTTAATAGTTTCAGCTCTTAAGTTAGGTCAATTTTGAGTTCGTGTTTGTATATGGTATAAGGCAAGGGTCCAACTTCATTCTTTTGCATGTGGTTATCCAGTTTTCCCATCACCATTTGTTGAAAAGACTGTTCTTTACCCATCGAGTGATCTTGGCACCTTTGTCAAAAATCAATTGACCATAAATGTGAAGGTTTATTTCTGGATTTTCTATTTTATTGCATTAGTCAGTATTTCTGCCCTTATGCCATGTCGGCTGACGTAAAGAATCTAGGCAATGGTTAAATGGAGGAGTTTATTCGATAATCAAAGTGAGGAATTTGGATCCCTGGAAACAGTCCAACAGAGTTTTCTGAGGAACTGCCCTGAGGTCTACAGCTCTGAGTGCAGTTTTTATACTTTTTAACAAACCGGCGTCCATGCAGGAAAGGGCGTACACATCAGTAGTCATCTGCTTCAAGGAGAACATAAACAAGAACCTTTTGATTATATTTCAAACAATGCTTGTAATGTTGGTGTTATCTATGCGTGGAAGGAGGCAAGGACCAGAGTCATCACTTTTCCCTCAATCTCTAAGGAACGTAGTTGGGAAATGTGAGAGCGAGGTATCCGTTATCTCTTCCTGTTACTGATTCATCCCGCTGGCATCCTCAGTCCTGAGACCAGGGGCTTCGAGGTCATTTAGACACAGGCTTAGGAGGCCTGCGTGGCTGCTTCCGGTACGGCGTGGGTTTCTGTTGTACTGACTTTAAGCCTGTGCAGCTCGCTTGCTAGATTGCCTGTTGGACCAGGGAGAGGGGTCCTAGTTTCATTCACAGCCAGTACCATGCTGTTTTAGTTACCGTAGCTTTGTAGTAAGTCTTAAAGTTGGCAAGTGTGAGTCCTCCAACTTTATTCTACTTTTTCAAGGTTGTTTTGGCTATTCGGGATCCAGTACAATTCAGATGAATTTGAAAATTTGCTTCCATTTCTTTGAAAAAGGCTTTTGGAATTGGCTGTGCATTGTATCGAATCTGTGGATCGTTTTGGGTGGTGTTGACATCTTAACAATGTTAAGTCTTCCTGTCTGTGAGTACAGGATGTCTTTCCATTTATTTAGATCTTCTTTAACTTCTTTTAGCAATCTTTTACAGCTTCAGAATACAAGTCTTTCACCTCCTTGGTTAGAATTAATTCTTTTAAATGCTATTGTAAATAGAATTGTCTTAATTTCCTCTTTGGATTGTTCAATGTTAGTATATAGAAACAAAACTGATTTTTGTGTGTTGATATTGTATTCTACGATTTTGCTGAATTCATTTATTAGCTCTCGTGGCTTTCTTGTAGATTCTCTTAGATTTTTTATGTATAGAATCATGTCATCTGAGAATAGGGATAGTTTTACGTCCTCCTGTCCAATTTGGATGGCTTTTACTTCTTTCTCTCCTCTGATGGCTATGGGTGGGATTTCCAGTACACTGTTGAATAGATGTGGTGAAAGTAGGCATCCTTGTCTTCTTCCTGATCTTAGGGGGAAAGCCTTCAGCCTTTCACCATTGACATGATGTTAGCTGTGAGTTTTTCATAATACCCATTATCATGTTGAGGAATTTTCCCTCTATTCTTAGTTTTCCAGGAGTTTTTATCACGAAAGGGTAAATTTGTCAAATACCTTTTCTGCATCCATTAAAATGATCATATGCTTTTTCCCCTTCATTCTATTGCTTTTATGTTGAATCCTCCTTACATTCCTGGACAAATCCCACTTGGTCGTGGTGAATCCTTTTAATATACTGTTGGATTTGAATCGCTGCTTTCTCGTTGAGCATTTTTGCATCTATATTCATAAGGGATATTGGTCCATAATTTTCTCTTTTTGTGATGTCTTTATCTGGCTTTGGTTTCGGGGTAATACTGGCTGCATAGGATGAGTTAGGAAGTGTTTCCCCCTCTTCAATTTTTGGAACAGTTTGAGAAGAATTGGTGTTAATTCCTCTTTAAATTTTTGGTTGAGCTAATTTGTGAGACCATCTGTTCCAGGGCTTCTTTGCTGGGAGGTTTTTAATCACTGGTTAAATCTCTTGTTATAGATCTGTTGAGATTTTCTATTTCTTTTAGAGTCAGTTTAGGTAAATGTGTGTTTCAAGGAATTTGTCCATTTCTTCTTGGTTGTCTAACTTGTTTGCATACAGTTGTTCTTAGTATTCTCTTATAATGCTTTTTATTTCTGCCAGGTCAGTAGTAATGTCCCTACTTTCACTTATGATTTTAGTTATTTGTGTCTTCTGTCTTTTGTTCTTTGTCAATTTAGCCAAAGATTTGTCAATTTTGTTGATATTTTCAAAAAACCAACTTTGGTTTCATTGGTTTTCTCCATTTTTTTCTATTCTATATTTTATTTATCTCTGCTCTACTCTTCATTATTTCCTTCCTTCTGCTAGTGTTGAGTATAATTTGCTAAGGCGTAAAGTTAGGTTACTAATTTGAGATCTTCCTTCCTTTTTAATGTAGGCATTAACAGCTATGAATTTCTCTCCGAGTGCTGCTTTTGCTGCATCCCATAAGTTTTGGGATGTTATATTTTCATTTTCATTTATCTCTAAGTATTTTCTAATTTGCCTTGTGATTTCTTCCTTGCTCTATTCTTTAAGAGAGTGTTGTTTAGTTTCCACATAGTTGAAAATTTTCATTTTCTTTTGTTACTGGTTTCTAACTTAATCCTTTTGTGGTCAGAGAAGATACTTTGGATGATATTTATGTTTTAAAATTTCCTGAGACTCCATTGGTCTCAGGATATAATGGCATATCCTGGAAAATGTCCATCTGCACTTGTATTTTGTTGTTGAATAGAGTGCCCTGTGTAAGTCTGTTAGGTCTAACTCATTTATTGTGTCGTTCAAGTTCTCTGTTTCCTTACTTATCATCTGTCTGTTCTGTCCATTATTGGAAGTGGGATATCGCAGTCTCAAACTATTGATGTAGAACTATCTGTTTCTCTCTGCAGTTCTGTCCACATGTTTCATATTTTGAGGGTCTGTTGTTAGATATATGAATGTTTATATTGGTTATAGCTTGCTGTTTCAAGCCTTTTATTAATATGTAATTCCTTCTTTGTCTCTTGAAACTATTTTTGATTTAAAGTCTTTTGTCTGATAGGAGTACAGCCATCCCAGCTCTCTTTCAGTTACTATTTGCATGGAATATCCTTTTTCATCCATTCACTTTCAACCTATTTGTGTCTTTGAATCTAATGTGAATCTCTTGTAGACAGCATATAGTTGGATTATGTTTTTTTAATCCATCTGCCAGTCTCTGTCTTTTACTTTAAATAAATTACTGATAAGGGGGGACTTACTTCTGCCATTTTGCTGTTTCTTTTCTATATGCCTTATAGTTTTTTTGCCCCTCCTTTACTCCATTACTGCCTTCTTTTGTATTTAGTTAATGTTTTTGTAGGGACGTGTTTTGATTCTCTACTCATTTCTTATTGTGTATCTTTCTTATTGTGTATATTGTGTATATTTTCTTTGCGGTTACCATGGGGATTACTTCACATCTAACTCCCTAGAGTCGTAATACTTCAATTTGCATTTATACCAGCCTGACTTCAATAGCATATAAAAACTCTGCTCCTACACATCTCCATCACCTCCTTTCTGCTACTGATGTCACAAATATATTTCTTTATACATTGTTTGCAATAACAATGTATATGATAACAAAGATTAGTAATTACTTTTATGCATTTTCTAAGTCATGTAGACAATTAAAAGTGGATTTTAGTACAGTAATACTAGTTTTTATAATTGTCCACATATTTGCCTTTTCTAGAAATCTTTATTTCTTCATATGGTTTTGAGTTAGTATCTAGCATCCTTTCATTTCAACCTGAAGGACTCCCTGTAGCATTTCTTGCAGGGCAGGTCTAGTTGTAACAAACTCTCTCAGCTTTTGCTTACTTGGGTATGTTTTAATTTCTCTCTCGTTGTTGAAGAACAGTTTTACTAGTTATAGAATTCTTGGCTGAAAGTTTTTTTCTTTTGGCACTTTGAATATTTCAACCCATTGCCTTCTGGCCTCCAACATTTCTGATGAGAAATCAGCTGATACTCTCATTGAGGATCTTTTTGTGTGACAAGTTGCTTCTCTATGGCTGCTTGCAAGATTGTATCTTTGTCTTTTGACAGTTTGATTATAATGCGTCTTGGTGTGCGTCTTTTTGGGTTTATCCTATTAGAGTTTGGTGAGCTTCTTGGGTTTATAGATTCATGTCTTTCATCAAATTTGGGGAGTTTGGGGCCATTATTTCTTCAAATGTAGTTCTTTCTGCAGTTTCTCTCTCTCTTCTCCTTCTCCATGGCTCTCCACAAATGCCTGGGACTCCCATAATATGTATGTTGGTCCATTTGATGGTGTTCCACAGGTCCCTTAGGCTCTGTTCACTTTTCTTCAATGTTTTTTCCTTCTGTTCCTCAGACTCAATAATTTCAATTTTCCTATCTTCAAGTTTGCTGATTGTATCTTCTGCTTGCTCACATCTGTTTTTGAACTCCTCTAGTGATTTTTTTCTTTTTTGTAATTGTATTTTCAGCTCCAGAATTTCTCTTTGGTTCCTTTTGATATTTTCTACCTCTTTATTGATATTCTCATTTTGTTCATATACCATTTTCCTGTCTTTCTCCAGGTCTTCATTAGCTCCTTGAGCATTTTAAGGCAATTGTTTAAATCTTTGTTTAGTATGTCTGCCAACTGGGCTTCCTCAGGGATGGTTTATTATTTTTTTCCCTGTGAATGGGCCATACTTTCCTGTTTCTTTATGCCTTATGATTTTGTTGTTGTTTTTGAAAATGGGCATTTGAATCTTGTAATGTGGTAACTATGGAAATCACATTTTCCCCCTTCCCCAGGGTTTGCTGGGGGTTTTGTTGTTGTTGTTGTTGTTATTCTTGTAGGGTGTCTCTGTGCTGGGGATCAGCCTGAAGTGAAAGCTTAAAGTCATCTCAGATCTTTTCTGAGCTTACATCTTCCCCTGGGCTTGTGAATGACTTTCTAAATTCCCCTGTCTTGTGTATGTATCAGATGCTTTTGAATGTCCTAATCCCTAAATGTCTGGCTCCCAAAAGGGGAAAAAGGAGAGAAAACCCAGAGGCTGTCCCTTTAAATCTCTTGGAAGCCTCTTCAGCCAGTGGGGGTTGAAATAACTGTGGCTGCCTATGTGTCTGCACCTCTGTGATCAGAAGCAGTCTAACTGCTTCATTCTAACTGAATTACCTCGTTAAAGGCCCATCTCCAAGCAAATCACATTCTGAGGTCCTGGGGTTAGGACTTCAACATATGAATTTGGGGGGACACGATTCAGCCCATAAATGTCTTTATTCCCAGTTCTCTTTCCCCAGGTTTTTTTTTTCTTCAAAGCACTTACCACGACCTGATGTTTTATCAGTCATTTATTTGTTTACCATCTGTCTTCCCCCAAGGCAAAGACAATATTGCTTAGCAAATATTCCATGTGCTCACCTACATTTCCCAGACCCTCTGAAGTAAAGTGGGGCTATGTGATTAGTTCTAGTTAATGGCCTGAAAGCAAAAGTAATGTAGATCCCGCCCAGGCCAGAGCATTTAATTGCCAGTGCATGACTCACTATCCTCCCTTCTCTTGCCATAGCAGCTAAAGATGTTCAGATGGTCCAGCCTCCATCAGCCATGGTGTCTGAAGGGACTGGGTGGAGTAGAGCTCTCCACCAACCCACATGGACATGTAGCATGAACAAAAAGAAAATTTTGTTAAGCCACTGAGATTCCAGAATTCTCTTGTTATATAGCATAACCTAACTTATCCCAATTAATACATCCCACTAGAATGTAAGCTCCAGTAGGGCAGGGACTTAGCCTGGATCCTTAGTTCCTGGTGCAAGGTGAGTAAGCAATTCTTAGTTATGGAGTAAATGACGGTGCCGGGCACAAGAAAGTGAAGTTTCTGGGCCAAAATTACTCTAATAAAAGGTGGATCAAGAGATGAAACTGATCCCAGAGCTTGGGACTGAAGCTACTTGGCCACATGCCTACTATCTTAACCACTGTCTTATCCTAAACCCAGACTGTGCCAGGAATTTGACATGAATAACCTCTTGAAAGCTTTATAACAACTGTACCTTATGATGGAGAGTTCTAAGGTCCCTGTCTTACAGATGGGAGAACTGAAGCTTAGCAAGTCTCAGCAACTTGCCTGAGGTCCTTTGGCTCACACAGTGCCTGCCACAGTCCTGGTGCAACTGATCTTTCTCATCAGTGGATGCTGGGACAGACATGGTTGGTTATACCAAATAAGTGTTCTCTTCTACATCTCTTCTGCATACAAAGCCCTTATTTCATTTGGGTCTTTATTTACTTCTATGGTCAAAGAAGGTTGCACTTCCCCAGTCCTGGAGAACAAATTCTGATTGGTTTAAACCAATTATGGAAATATCCTTTCCTTTCAGGAATTGGTTTGGATCTGCACATGGGACCTAATACTGGCCAATGAAACTTTAGGAGAGATCTAAATGATGGGAGGATTTTGAAATGGTTTTAACTTTTTGATATAAAAGAACACTCCTTGTAGTAGACATTAGCTGTGGCAATCATTACTGACTGCCGTTTGCCAAATGTTCCCTGAACATGGCAGAATTCCAGTTCCTTTGATGGGTTGGTGGGTTGGTGGTGCCACGTAACCATTTCTGCCAGTGGTTTGTGAGCAAGTGACATGTGTCATTTAAGTTGAGAGCATCTAATTGTAGGCATGAGCTCCTACAGAGCTCTCTTTCTTTGTCCTCTGGCATGAAACTGAAAATGTTCAAGATGGCAGCAGCTCCATCATCCTGGGTTCCTGAGTGACTATAATGTCAGTCCACAATAGACGTGGAGCATGAGTGGGAAGGAAACCTTTGTTGTTGTAAATCATTGAGATTTAGGGGAAGTTTTATTTGGTAGCAAATAGCCTATCTTGAGTGATACAGAAATCGGATCAGGAATGGGGTGATGCTGTAATCCGAAACAAATCACATGGCACTGGCTTAGACACAGAGCAAAGGGAATGAGAAAACTTACTTGAAACCAGGAGAATGGAGACTCTAGCCTGAGATATTTTGGAAGGCAGATAATGTACTTAATGAACTTGCAGCTTAAGGGGAAGCAGTTGGAATACAGAACATTAGGAGTGACTGGTGGCCAAAGTTGGCTGAAAATTGGGAAGACCTTGAGAGACAAAGCCCAATTAGAACTCAGTTTTTATGAAGGATAACAATCAAGGGTATAGCACTAATTAAATCATTATTAACAATTGTTAAAATCCCCGAATGAATTATTATGCTCCTAGAAAATCCTTAAGATACTCTCAGGTAGAGAAAATGGCTCGGAGAAAGAGCAGTCAAGAATATGGCTCTCCACGAATGCTTGGTAGACTAAGGTGGCTGCAAACACTGCCTCCCTCCCCCCAGAGAGATAGAGCGGAACATCTTGAACAGAACAGTGGATGTGGGTTTTTGCACATGGAATTGACTGGAGGTGTATAAGAATCCTTAGGTCCCGATCTTTGGGAGACAGAAAGCCGGCTGAGAAAACTGCTCATGTGGCGAGGAGGGCACATCTTCCAATGCCACTTCAGATGTAGCCAAGGAGGATAGTGGAAAAGAAGCTATCTCCCTGGAGAGTGGAGACGTGAGTCCCAGAGAACAAGGGTTTGGGAAGCTCCCCTACCCTCCAAAGGAGCTGATTTGATGCTAATTCAGGAATCCTCCGCAGCTACAAGATAACAGGCCCTTGCAGTAGCTTCTCACTGGATTTTAGAAATGGTACAGAGCAGTGATTTCTATATGTCTCCCCTTCTTCCCCTTTCTGATGGTCATGAAGCCATTTTTTTGGTTCCATCATTGTATATTAGGTGTGTGGAGGACAAATCGTTTGGCTTTTTAGTTCACTTGTTCTGACTTAGGTTCACTCATTTCCTGCCTAGTTCTTATGGACATCTGAGTTCTCAACCCTGCCGCCTACACCAAGCTATTTGATGACATGAACTGAATGGTACTCCTGAAGTGCGTTGGACCGAGTTTCATTCCATGGCCCAGAGCTGATGCCTGAGTTCTGTGGGTGAGTTCACAATGCCCAGGGTGGTTCCTAGCCTCCTTCCGTAGTCTCTGGCTACCATTGCTGGCCACCCTGTGGCTGCTTAGCCTTTCTCTCCCCACTCTGTGGGGCCAGGTATTAATCAGCTGTGCCTACAAGAGTCTCTGCCAGCGGGCCCGACTCTTGGGCAACGATGTTGTCCTTCACTGTGACCGTCCCAAGGCACTCTGGTACTTCTCTTCCATTCTGGGGGAGGATCCCTTGCTGCTGTCCTCAATGCCTAACGTAAAGAAACTGCCTCAGGGCAGCATCCAATTGACCAACCCTCAGCCCTCCCAGACAGGCCTCTATCACTGCCAGGACAATGACAGTGCTCTCGTGGTGGAGTATGAGATTGACTTCCAAGATGTCAGCACACTGCATATTACGCACAAAGGCCTCCGCCAAAAGCCCCTGAAGAATGAGACCTGGAGGCTGGGTGGCAATGTACTCATCTTCACCCGCTGGGAGCCCTGGCAGGACTGTAACCACTGTGGGGAGCCAGGTGAGCGCAAACGCCTGGGGTACTGCTGCATCCAGGAGCCCCTGGAAAAACCCATGCCCTGCTGGCTCTGTCTGAGAGAGGAGAAGGTGCCATACAGCCGCGTGCGGCCTGAGCTGCAGGTGGAAGCCTGTCTTGTACCCTGCGACTACGTCAAGGAAATCACCTAGCCATACTTCACCTTTGACATTTACCAGTTGGGCAAGCTGACCAACAACATGTGGCTCACCTGCCCCTTGGCCTCCATCTACAGGTAACTGGACCAGGGCATCAGCCCTGCCTTTAACCCTCCCCCAGGCCTTGCTTCCTGTGCCTACCTGGGCCAGGGATTTATCTTCCAATGGAAAAGCGGGCTCTGCCTCCTGGCCCATAAGCCTTCATGGTCAGTCTGTGCAGGTAGGGGTCGCTTCCCTGGCTTGTTCAGATATTCATTCAGCAAGAGTTCCCTGGTGCTCATTGTGAGCCAGGCCCCAGGCAGGCGATGTTGGGGACACACTGTGACCCAGAGAGACCCAGTCCCTGCCCTCAGAGGCTCCTGATTTTCGGGGGGAGACCAAATGCAAAACCTAGAGGCCAAAGCGCTTCAGCCTGTGCTCATGCCAACACAGACACTAGTGCGGCTTCTGTGTCCTCACTGGGCTCTGATTGATACAATTTCTCCAACCATCCTTGCGCCAACGCACAGTATCTTTATTATTATACCTTTATAGTAAGTTATCATTCCCCGTAACATAGATTTTCCAACTTTGTTTTTTAAGATTGTCTTGGTTGTCCTTGGCCCTTTTGTATAAAAATTTTGGAATCAGCTTCTAGTTTCCATCCAAAAAAATCCTATTTTTTTAAAAAGAAACAGGGACTTCATTAAATCTAAAGATAAATCTGAGTAGAATCAATGTGTTAGAATATTTAATTGTCTTCCAATCCATGAATGTCATAAACACTTCCATTATGTAGGCTTTCTTTCATTTCTCCCTGTAATGTGGAGTTATTAATGTAGAGGTTTTATGTATATTTTATTCCTAGGTATTTGATTTTTTTCATGCTATCACAAATTGTGTCTTTCAGATTTCCTCTTCTAATTGTTAGTGGTATATAAAAATATATTTAGTATTTGTATATAACCTTGAATCTAATTATTTTGTTAGATTCGCTAGCCCCCAGTAAAATGCTGAATGGAGAAGTCAATGGCAGACATGATTATGTTATTCTTAATAGTTCACTATTCAGTATAATTCTGCTCTAGGTTTTTCTTTTCTTTTTTGTTTTTTGGTTTTTTTTTTTTTTGAGGAAGATTAACTCTGAGCTAATATCTGCTGCCAATCCTCCTTTTTTTTTTTTTTTTTTTTTTTGCTGAGGAAGATTGGCCCCGAGCTAACATCTGTGCCCATCTTCCTCTCTTTTGTATGTGGGACACCTGCCTCAGCATGGCTTGATAAGGGGTTCATAGATCCGCACCCAGGATCCCAACTGGTGAACCCCGGGCCACCAAAGCAGAGCGCACAAACTTAACCACTGTGCCACTAGGCCAGCCCCTTTAGATTTTTAATAGAAAAACTTATTAGATTAAGAAGATTCTGAGCCAGCCCTCATGGCCTAGTGGTTAAAGTTCAGTGCTCGCCACTTTGGTGGCCCGGGTTCACTTCCCACTCATGGAACCACACCACCCATCTGTCAATAGCCATGCTGTGGCAGCGGCTCACGTAGAAGAACTAGAAGGACTTACAACTAGGATGTACAACCATGCACTGGGGCTTTGGGGAGAAAAACAAAAGATGAAGATTGGCCACAGATGTTAGCTCAGGCTGAATCCTTCCCTACCAAAAAACAAATAACCCCAAAAGATTCCCTTTTGTTTCTAGTCATTGAACTCTTTATTTCAAGAGTTTTGAACCATGAATGAGTATTGAATTTTATCAAATGCTTTTTCTGCATCTACTGAGATAATAATATGGTTTTTATCTTTTATTCTGTTAATGTGGTGAATTACACTGATCGATGTTCATGTAGAAACCTAACCTTCCCTTCCTGGGAGAAATCTAATTGGTTGTGATGTTTATCCTTTTTATTCGTCTTTGAAGGCAATTTGCTAATATTTTGCTTAGGGTATTGTGTCCGTCTTCATGGAAGAGATGGGCCTGGTGTTTTCCTTTGTTGTAACTTTCTTCTAAGGTTTTGGTATCAAGGTGATGCAGGCCTCATAGAAGCTTGGAAGTGTTCCTTCTTTTTCTCTCTCTGGAAAGATTTTGAAATGCCATTTCTTAATGATTGAGAAATGTTTGGAAGAACTCACTGGTAAAGCTTTCTGGGCTTAGAGAGTTTTTTGTGCCTAGGTTTTAATTACAGATTTAATTTCTTTAATAGTAAATATAGAACAGTTTAGATTTTTTTCTTGTGCCAGTGTTGTTACACTTTTCAATGAATGTATCCATTTATCTAAATTTTCAGAAGTTTTGGCTAAAAGTTGTTTATGATATCTTCTTATTACCTTTTTATGCCTGTGAGATCTGTAGTAATGTCTCTTTTTTCGTTACTGGGGTTAGTTACTTAGGCCTTCTCCCTGTTTTCCCCTTGACCAGTCTTGCTAGGGCTTTATCAATCTCATTCATCTTTTTAAAGAACTTCTTGGTTTTGGTTTTGCTTTGTTGATTTCCTTTATTGTATTTTTGTTTTCTGTCTAATTGATTTCTCGTATTTGAGATGCTTGCTTAGATCTCTAGTTTTTATCGTTTTTTCCCCCCAAAGTATGTATTTAGACTGTAAATTTCCCCCTAAGCACAACTTACCTCCCTCCCACACCTACATCTTTAGTAGTTAAAAATACTATCTAGTTGCAGTTGTGATTTCTCTTTTGATCCGTTCATTATTTAGATATTTCCTTGTATAATTTTCAAATATCTGAGATGTTCTTGTTATCTTTTTGTCATTCGTGTCTAGCTTGATTCCACTGACCAAAAAGTGTGATTCCATTCCTTTAACATTTATGGAGACTTGCTTTATGGCCTAGAATATGACCAATTTTGGCAAATATTTCATGTGAATGTGAAAAGAATGTATGTTCTGGAGTTGAGTGCAGTGTTCCATATATATGAATTAGGTCAAGTTTATATCATATGGTTCAAATCTTCTGTATCTCTACTAAATTTTTTTCTGCATGTTCCATTGTCGACTTGTCTATTTCAACATTTAGTACTATCTGGTTTTGCTTTACATATTTTTAGGTTCATACAAACTTGGGATCATCATGTCTTCCTGTTGGATGAACCATTTTATAAAATGTCTCTTGTAATTTCTGTTATTAATTTTGGCCCTTATTCCTACTTTATGTTATTAGTATAGCTACTTTACCAGTTTTCTTTTGGTTAGTGTTTGCATGATATTTTCCATGGTTTTACTTTTGACTTTCCTGTATTCTTTTATTTAAGGTAAATCTTTTTTAAGCAGTATATATTTAGATTTTTTATTTTATTGAATTCATAATAATTTATAACATCGTGAAATTTCAGATGTACATTATTATTTGTCAGTCACCATATATATGTGCCTCTTTACCCCTTATGCCCATCCCCCACCCCCCTTCCTCTCTGGCAACCACTAATCTGTTCTCTTTGTCCATGTGTTTGTTTATCTTCCATATATGAGTGAAATCATGCAGTATTTGTCCTTCTCTGTCTGGACTTTCAATTCTGTTCCATTGATCTGTGTGTCTGTTTTTGTATAAGTACCATGCTGTTTTGGTTACTATAGCTTTGTAGTATATTTTGAAGTCAGAGATTGTGATACCTCCCACTTTGTTCTTTTTTTCTCAGGATTGCTTTAGTTATTCAAGGTCTTTTGTTGCTGCATGAATTTTAGGATTCTTTGTTGCATTTCTGTGAAGAATATCATTGGTATTCTGACTGGGATTGCATTAAATCTGTAGATTGATTTAGGTAATATGGACATTTTAACTATGTTTTTCATCCAATCCATGGACATGGAATATCATTCCATTTCTGTATGTCATCATCAATTTCTTTCAATAATGTCTTTGGTTTTTGTTGTATAGGTCCTTCACAAATAGTTAAATTTGCTCCTAGATATTTTATTCTTTTTGTTGCAGATGTAAATGGAATTGTGTTCTTGAGTTCCCTTTCTGTTAGTTCGTTATTAGAGTATAGAAATGCAACTGATTTTTGTAAGTTGATTTTGTACCCTGCAACTTTGCTGTAGTTGCTGACTATTTGTAATAGTTTTCTGATGGATTCTTCAGGGTTTTCTGTATATAGAATCATGCCATTTGGAAACAGTGAGGGTTTCACTTCTTCATTGCTTATTAGGATTCCTTTTATTTCTTTTGCCTAATTGCTCTGGCCAAAACCTCCAGTACTATGTTGAATAAGAGTGGTTTGAGTGGGCACACTTGTCTTGTTCCTGTTCTCAGAGGGATGGCTTTCAGTTTTTCACTGTTGAGTATGATGTTGGCTGTGGGTGTATCATATATGGCCTTTACTATGTTGAGGTACTTTCCTTCTATACCTGTTTTATTGAGAGCTTTTATCATAAATGATGTTGGATCTTGTCAAATGCTTTCACTGCATCTATTGAGATGATCATGTGATTTTCATTCCTCATTTTGTTATTGTGGTGTATCACACTGATTGATTTGCAGATGTTGAACCATCCCTGTGTCCCTGGTATAAATCCCACTTGATTATAGTATATGATCCTCTTAATGTATTTCTGTATTTGGTTTGCCAATATTTTGTTGAGGATTTTTGCATCTACGTTCATCAGCAATATTGGCCTGTAATTTTCCTTCTTTGTGTTGTCTTCGTCTGGCTTTAGAATCAGGGTGATGTTGGCCTCATAGAATGTTGGGAAATGTTCCATCTTCTTCAATTTCTTGGAATCATTTGAGATGGATAGGTATTAAATCTTCTTATTCTTTTTTCTTTAAAGGTGGACTTTTGTTTTTGGTGAGGAAGATTGGCCCTGAGCTAACATGTGTTGCCAGTCTTCCTCTTTTTGTTCCTCCCCAAAGCTCCAGTACTTAGTTGTATATCCTACTTGTAGGTCATTCTAGTTCTTCTATGTGGGATGCTGCCACAGCATGGCCTGATGAGTGGTGTGTAGATCCACACCCAGGATCCTAACCAGCGAACACCAGGCCGCCAAAGCAGAGCATGTGAACTTCACCACTCAACCACAGGGCTGGCCCCTAAATCTTCTTTGAATGTTTGGTAGAATTCTCCAGAAAAACCATCTTGCCCTGGACTTTTACTTTTTGGGAGGTTTTAATTACCATTTCAATCTCTTTACTTGCGACTACTCTACTCAGAATCTCTATTTCTTCTTGATTCAGTTTTGGGGGGATGTATGAATCTAAGAATTTATCCATTTCTTCCAAATTGTCAAATTTGTTGGCATATAATTTTGCATAGTATTTGCTTATAATCCTTTGTATTTCTGTAGTATCTGTTGTAATTTCTCCTCTTTCATTTCTAATTTTATTTATTTGAGGCTTCTCTCTTGTTCTTAGTAAGTCTAAGACTTTGTCAATTTTGTTTATCTTCTCAAAGAACCAGCTCTTCGTTTCATTGATCCTTTCTACTTTTTTGTGTATGTTTCAATTTCATTTATTTCTGCTCTAATTTTTATTATTTCCCTCCTTCTGCTGACTTTGAGCTTTGTTTGTTCTTCTTTTTCTAGTTCTGGTACCTGTAGTTTAAGATAACTTATTTGAGATTTTTCTTGTTTGTTAAGGTGGGCCTGTATTGCTACGAATTTTCCTCTTAAGACCACTTTTGCTGCATCCCATGTGAGTTGTTATGGTATATTTTCATTTTCATTTGTCTCCAGATATTTTTTGATTTCTCCTTTAATTTCTTCATTGATCCGTTGTTTGTTCAGTAGCATGTTGTTTAGTCTCCACATATTTGTTACTTTCCCAGGTTTTTTCTTGTAGTTGATTTCTAGTGTCATAGCATTATGGTCAGAAAAAATGCTTGATATGATTTCAGTCTTCTTAAATTTATTGAGGTTTGCTTTGTTTCCCAAAATATGGTTTATCTTTGAGAATGTTCCATGTGCACTTGAGAAGAATGTGTGTTCTTGTTTTTGGATGGAGTGTTCTATGTAAGTCTACTAAGTCCATCTGGTCTAGTTTTTTGTTTAATTCTTTTTTCTTTTTGACTTTCTCTCTGGGTGATCTGTCTATTGATGTAACTGGGGTGTTGAGGTCCCCTATTATTATTGTGTTGGTGTTAATTTCTCCTTTTAGGTCTGTTAATAGTTGCCTTATGTACTTTGGTGCTCCTGCGTATATATTTATAACTATCACATCCTCTTGGTGGAGAGTCCTTTTATGATATACTGCCCCTCTTTGTCTCTCATTGACTTTTTCATGTTGAAGTCTACTTTGTCTGATATAAGTATGACAACACTTGCTTTCTTTTGTTTGCCAATAGCTTCAAGTATCATCTTCCATCCCTTCACTCTGAGCCTGTGTTTGTCTTTAGAGCTGAGGTGTGTTTCCTGGAGGCAGCATATTGTTGGGTCTTGTTTTTCAATCCATTCCCTGACTCTGTCTTTTGATTGGAGAATTCAATCCATTTACATTTACAGTGATTATTGATATATGGGGCTTAATGTTGCCATTTTATCTCTTGTTTTCCAGTTGTTCTGTATTTCTCTGGTTTCTTGTCCTATGTACTTCCCACTGCCAGTTCAGTTTGGTGCCTCTCTATGATGGTTTTCTCTTTGTTTATCATTTGTGTCTCTGTTCTGATTTTTTGTTTAGTGGTTGCTGTGAGGTTTGTATAAAAAGTCTTGTAGATGAGATAGTCTGTTTTCTCATAGTCTCTTATCTCCTCAGTCTAAGCAGTTCCCATCTCTGTCCTCCCTCCTAAGTTATTGTCATCACAATTCATTCTGTTTTGTGTTGTTAGTTTGTGATTAAAATGACATTATAGTTATTTTGATTCTTTCCTTCCTTTCATCTTTAACATTATAATTAAGAGCTTGCTAACCTCTTCCGATAGCTGAAATTTTCTGATTTTTCCTGCCTGTATATCTCCTTGCTCAAGGCTTTGTAAACACTTTCTTTTTTTTTTTTTTCAGGTATGAGGGCCTTTTTCATCATTTCTTGTAGGGGGTCTTGTGACAATGAACTCCCTCAGCTTTTGTCTATCTGGGGAAATTTTTATTTCACCATCATATCTGAAGGATATTTTCACTGTGGAGTATTCTTGGCTGAAAGTTTTTGTCTTTCAGGATTTTGAATATATCATTCCACTCTCTTCTAGCCTGTAAGGTATCTGCTGAGAAATCTGCTGAAACCCTGATAGGGATTTCTTTGTAGGTTGTTTTCTTTTGCCTTGCTGCCATTAGTATTTTTTCTTTGTCATTGACTTTTGACAGTTTTACTAATATGTGCATTGGAGAATGTCTTTTTACATTGATGTAAGTAGGAGTTGTATTAGCTTCATTTACATGTAATTCCAGTTCCTCCCCCAGGTTTGGGAAATTCTCAGCTATTATTTCCTTGAACAAGCTCTCTGCTCCTTTCTCCCTCTCCTCTCCTTCTGGAGTACCTCTAATCCCTATGTTGCATTTCCTAATTGAGCCAGATATGTCTCAGAGAATTTCTTCATCTCTTTTTAGTCTTAATTCTCTATCCTTTTCCTTCTGAAGCATTTCTATATTTCTGTCCTCTAAATTACTAATTCTGTCCTCCATAATATCAGCTCTGTTTTTTAAGGATTCCGGATTTTTAATAAAAATCTCATTCATTGTGTTCTTGAGCTCCAACATTTCTGATTGGTTTTTCTTTTTATAGTTTCAATCTGTTTTGTGGAGAATTCCCTCTGCTCATTAATTTCATTCCTAAGTTCATTGAACTGTCTGTCTGAGTTTTCTTGTAATTTTTCTGTTTGAGTTTCTTCATGATAACTATCTTGAATTCTCTGTCATTTAGATTGTAAATTTCTGAGACTTCAGGATTGCTTTCTGTGTCCTTGTCATTTTCCTTCAGTCTGGAGTGTTAATATACCTCTTCATGCTGTTTGATGGGGTGGACCTTTGCCATTGCACAGTGGTAGTATCTGGTCACAGATTCCACCCGCCACCACTGGTCAGTGGCAGGAGCTGTGTTTTCTGAGCCTGCTGTGGCCCCCAGGAGTTGTGCCTATCTGTTGGAAGCTGTACCAGTAGGGCTTTCTGCTGGCTGCCACTGCTTCACACCTGCAGGTTTAAGTGCTCTGGTGGGGACCCCCTGCCCTGGCCAACCAGCCAAGCTGATGCACCAGACAGGATGAGGGGGAAGCGGCACCTTCTTTCCCACATGCTCCTGCTCTGCTCTCCCTGGCTGTCTGCATGGGCTGCTCGGCTTGTTGGGGATGCCCCCACTATGGCTTAGCTGCCTCAGTGTGGAGCATTCCCAAAGGCTGGGAAGCAACTGTGAGAGTGATAGTGTTCTTGAGGAGGGCTGCCTTGTCCCCCTTCTCCTCTCAGACTCACATGCCAGTGGCTGTGCGGGGTCCTGTGCCCTAGATTGCTGCCCACTGCTGCTGGGGGAAGGGGAGGAGATCCACTTACCTCCCTCCACTGCCTCCTGGGAGGTCCAGAACCCCCACCTACAGATGTATGGCTGCCTGGACCTCTCTGACATCTCTTGTGTTGTGTGAATGTCCTCTGTTGGTTAATGAATGTCCTTTTCATTGTATCTTAGTGGGGAGAGCCTAGAGGAATGCTTCATTCCATCACAATGCTGATGTCACTCTCTATATTTAGATTCTTGTTTTGGGATTAAGTCTGAAAATGTTTGTCTTTTAATGGAGTCTTTAGTTCTTTTACATTTAATATAATTACTGATATAGTTGAGTTTAGTCTACCATCTTCCTATTTGCTTTCTGCTTGTTCTGTCTCTTCTTTGATTCTTTGTCTTTTCTTGCTTTGGTATTCTCTGAGTATTATTATTATTATTATTCCATTTCCACCTCTGTTAGCTTATTAGATATGCATTCTTTTATTATTTGCTCTAGAGATCACATTAATTCTCACTCATTTGAATATAATATAAATTTGTACTCGTACCATTTCCTAGACAATGCACAGACCTTACAGCCTTCTAGCTCTATTTATTCTCCTTCCATCTGTTGTGCTCTTGTCATCAGGTCATTTTATTTTACTTGCATTTTAAACCCCACAAGACATCATTTTAAAACATTCTCAATATTAATTCAGTTTTACCCACATATTTACTCTTCTGGGGCTTTTCATTCCTCATTACCTTGCTTCCGTCTGGGATCATCTTCCTGCTGACTGGAGAATTATCCTTAGTACTAGTTTTAGTGTGCTCTGCTGTGGTGAATTTTCTGTTTTCATCTGAAAATATCTGTATTTTTTGCCTCCATCTTTGGAGAATATTTTTGCTGTGGTATATAGAATTCTATACACAGAATTCTAGCTTGACAGTCATTTTCTTTTAGTGCTTTGAAGATGTCATTCAATCATCTTCTAGCTTCCATTCTTTTTAAAAGTCAATGTGGAGTCTTACGATTATTGCTTTGAAAGTAATATGTCTTCCTTCCTCTGGCCATTTTTAAGATTTCCTCTTTGGTTTTCAGCAGTGTTTTCCTATGAAGTGCCTAGGTGTGGTTTCCTTTGTATTTATCTTGTGTGGGGTTTGAAGACCTTCCTGAATTTGTGGCTTGATGTCTTTCATCAGTTTTGGAAAGCTTTCGTTCTGTATCTCTTCAAACATAGCTTATGCTCCTGTCTCTCCTTTTCTTCTGAGTCTCCATTTACATGAATGTTAGAATTTTTTACCATGTCTCATACATCTCTTACACTTTTCTGTATTTTCCCATGCTTCAGGATAACTATTTTTCCATGGACCCATCTTTTATTTCTCTAAATCTCTCTTCTGTTGTGTCTAATAATTTGTTACCCTTTCTACTAAAATCTTAATTTAACAAATTTTATTTTTTTTAATTCTAATATTTGCATTTGATTCTTCTTCTACATAGCTTCAAAATCCTCATCTCATCATCTCTTAGACATATTAATAATAGTATCTTAAAGCCTACAGTTGTTATTGGCACGAGGGTTGGTCTGATATGGGATACTCAATTGTAGCAGTGAGCAGAAATATCACCCGCATTATTTAAAGAATAGCAGGGAATCTGGTCTCTTGTATAAATCTCTTGGATTTTATGTATTGGCCACTCATTTAAATATTCTAAAAACACCTTAGGGAGGCCTATTAAAACACGTCTACAGGCTGGATCCAGCAAGTCTGTTACTTCTCACCTAGAAAAAGTGAAAGTTGGAAGTAGGCTTTCTCACAGTGTCCCCACAGCCCTGCTTCCATGTTTAGAAAAGATTCCCTGGGCTGAGGAGAGAGACAAAGAGAGAGGGAAGGAGATGGAGGGGAAGCCACAGGGGTGTAGATATTAATGTGTCTCTGATTGAGGGACTTTATAAGGTCCTGGAAAGCAGACAAAACCACTAGATGGTTTTGTAGGTCTGAGAACAGAAGGGATGTGTGACCCACTACCAGGATGGGGGTGGCAGCAAGATACTATGAAAGCCATAGCTCCAGAGCCTGAGCATACAGCTTGTGCCAAATACAGCCTGTCGTGGTCCCCATGTGCAGCAGAGGCCTGACTAAGGGAGCCCCAAGCTGGAAGGATCCAGGTGGAGAGGAAGGTAGGATGACTTAGCAAAGACCTGGATGAACTTCTGACCTCACCCACTCACCACTCTCCCCCTTGTCCACTCCTCCTTAGTCACTCTGGCCTCTGCACCCTTCCAATATGCTAACCAGGGAGCCATGTCAGGGTCTGGCCCTCTCCTGGGAATATTCTTTCTTCAAATACCCACAAAGCTCTCTATCTCACTTCATTCAAGTGTTTGCAAAACCTCACCTCCTCAGAGAGTGCTCAGACAGGCCTGATCATCCTCCCTAAAACAGCTCACACCCACACACCGAACTTTGACTTTCTATCCCTGTGTCCCTGCTCTGTTTTTCTCTTTAGCGATTATTATAGTTGATCCTCGTTATTCGAGGATTCTGTACTTGTGAATTCACCTACTCGCTAAAATTTATTGGTAACCCCCAAGTCAATACCCACGGTGCTTTCATAGACCTTTGCAGACGTACACAGAGGGTGAAAGACTTAAATCACCCGACAGTGCGCGTTCCCGCCTGCGATGGAGCAGGTGGCATCACCTTCTTGTTTCAGCTGTCACACCATTAACAAGTATATTTTCACTGTCTACTTAGTGATACATTTTTTGCATTTTTGTGCTTTCTGTTGGTGATTTTTCTGTTGAAAATGGCTCTCAAGGGTGGTGCTGAAGTGCTGTCTGGTGCACCTAGGCCCAAGAAGGCTGCCATGTGCCTGATAGAGAAAACACATGTGCTAGATTGGCTCTGTCCAGGAACGAGTTAGTGCTGTTGGCTACAAGCTCAGTGTTAATGAACCAACAATATATATTGAATAAGGTGTCTTTAAACAAAAACACACACAAAATAAGGTTATGTATTGGTCAGTTGACAAAAATGTTATGACCAAAGGCTTGTAGGACCCTAGCCCTGTATTTCTCCTGGGAGCGATGTTTCAGTATTTGCTGATTCAGCAACTTTATAGAATGTAACTGCCATGAATGGCGAGAATCTACTGTATCTGACATTACACATTCTGTATTTATTATCTGCTTCTTCCACTAGAAGGGAAGCCCAAGGAGGGCAGAGACTGTCTAACCTGGTCACTGCTGTGACTAGATTATTGGCTGCACATGGTAGGTATGCAGTAGATATTTGTGAAATGAGTGAATGACGGCAGATCAAGCCTACACAATAATTATTTTTAATTTCAGGACTGAGAAGGAGTTTAGGAAAAGGTTTGGGAAGGGAGCAACTGAGAAAAATATTTGTTTAAAATGCATTGAGTCTGGAAAGAGCCAGGGAGCAGCATGTGCAAAGGTCCTGAGGAATGAGTCCTTTGCTTACCTGATGTATTCACGGGACAGCAGGGAGGCCAGCACGATTGGAGAGGAGGGTTAGGGGGAGAGGGGTCAGAGATCAGAATGGTAACCAGAGAGGATTTATTCACTTCTCCATCCTCAGCACTAAGAAGTGCACCCAGAACATAGTAGGTGGTCAGGAAAAATGCATTGAACGTTCACGCGTGCTACTTTAATGCCATAGCTCACAGCAGGGGGAGGGGGTGGTTAGAGAAAACCCTGAATAGACGAATTAAGTTCCTCCTACCCCAGCAGAGTGGAGGGCTTGAAGTAGAAATTAAGTAGGGTTGTTAACTTGTCACCAAACAAATGGGGATTGTGACCTCACACACCCTTGGCGGGGACTGCAGTCCATGCTGCTGCCCAGTGCTGAGGCCATGAGTGACCACAAGGTCCAAGGTGGGGCCCGGCCCACTGCCACAGTCCCAGTCCACCATGCTGACCGCCCTGTGGCTGCTGCTCAGCTTTGCTGCCCCGGGGCTGGGGGCCTATCTCTTCGTCACCTGTCCCAGGGGGGCGCAGTGCCAGCGGGCCCTGCTCTCAGAGAACGACGTCCTCCTGCACTGTAACTCCTCCGGGGCCCAGTGGTACTACTTCTTCGTGAAGGACAGGACCCGCTGGTTCCACAACCTCCAGGATGTTCCCAACATGGAGATAACGCCCGACGGCAGCCTTCTCATCCGGAGCCCGCTGTCCGCACAGACAGGCTTCTACAGCTGCTGGGACAAGAAGGACGTCCAGCTGGTGCAGTACAAGATCGACTTCCAGGACGTCACCTCCCTGCACATCACTCACAGAGGCCTGGGCCAGGTGCCCCTGCAGAATGACACCCTGAGTCTGGGCAGCAAGGAGGTGGTGTTCACCCACTGGGAGCCCTGGCAGGACTGCAACCGCTGTGGGAAGCTGGGCGAGCGCAAACGCCTGGGGTACTGCTACATCCAGGAGACGCTGGAGGAGCCCATGCCCTGCTGGCTGTATCTGGGGGACGTCACGGTGTGGAACCAACGCCTACGGCCTGAGATGCAAGTGGAAACCTGCTATGCCGACTGCACCACGTTCGCGGGGAAGCACATCGTTTTTGACAACTTCAAGCTCAGTGAGCAGTCAGGGTCCACCTGGCTCACCTGTCCCCTAGGATCCATCTACAGGTGAAGGAAGCGGGCGCCAGCCCCACGCTTGGCCCCTAGCCGGGCTCTCCCAGTCTGGGAGCCTTCTAGGGCGGCCGTGCAGAGAGGGAGGGGTTCTATGCGTGTTGGCCCCACAGGCTCTCTCCGTCGTTTCTTCAGATGTTCCCTTGGCCAGAATCCCCTGGTGCTCGTACACTCTTGAGTTGTATGCAGGTACAAGAAGGCCAGCTCACAGTCAGCGAGGGCTCAGCTGACTGTGCCCGGCCCTGTGCTGGGTGATGCTGTGTCCATGGCTGTCAGCACACAGCTGCAGGTCCTGCCCTCAGGAAGCCCCAACTCAGGGGGAAGTTGGTCCCGGCAGGGATGGGGGAAGCCCAGGCCAGTGATGGGGCTGTGCTGGGGGAGGCTGGGGCAGCTGTGGGGCTCTGAGGCCTCTGACTCATCTGGAAGGGTGAGCAAGCCCGCAGAGGAGAGGATGGTGCCCAGGGTACCTGTCAGGGCCAGCCTCCCCAGGCTCACACTCACGTTCTTGTCTTCCTGCCTGGAGCCCCTGGAATCTCCCCTTTCCCTTCTCATCCCCAAACCATCGGCCCCCACCCCAGTCATAAGTGCCACAACCACTCACAGTGCCATGCTGACACCATGGGCTATCTGGGCAAACTCTCTTCATGGACGGCGTCCTCCCTCTGCCTCCTGCTGCCCCGGGAGCTGTGGCCTCTGCGGAGGTCACTTATAGATGGGGCAGCTGCAGCTCGGAGGTGTGGTCCTTGCCCAGGGGCATCCGTGGTGAGAGGTGGCAGCGCCGACCCTGAACCTCTCCCTCCTCATGGGTCAGTGGCAGCCCCTCCCTCGCACGGGACACTGGTGAGCGGGGAGCCCTGCAACCTCTGCCGCCTCTGCCGCCACCCTCTGGGTCTCATCTCCTAGTTGATTCCAGCTGTGACTTCCATCCCCCTCTTTCTCCCACCCTTGTGTCTTTTTGTCTCCCTTCCTCCTTTCTTCCTCTTCCTCTAAGTGTAAAAAGTAACACCTGGTTCCTAAAAACCCCACAGTTCAGAAGTGCAGGAAAGTGCCTGTGAACCCCTCCTCCCGTCTGGACTGGGGTCCCCCGCTCCATGTCATCCACCTGCTCAGGAGCCCCCATGCGTCACAGGGAGCTCGAGGTACAAACCAAGGCGGGTGGCTGAGGCTTCAAGAGTTGCCCATGTCTCCAGGGAGCCGAGCAGAGTGGCATTTCCTGCGGGGTTTCTGTCTCGGGCTCTGGCCTCAGCTAGGTCTGGGTTCCAGTTCCAGCTGTGTGCCTGGGCTGTGGCCTCTCTCTGGGCATGTGTCCCCGTCGGTAGCAGAGGGGTTGTGTTGGTTTCCCAGGACTGCCATACAAAGTGTCAAGCTGAGTGGCTTGACACAACAGGAGTACGTTCTCTTCCAGTTCTGGAGGCTAGAAGTCCAAAATCAAGGTGTCAGCAGGGCCACGTGCTCTCAGAGAGGCTGGGGAGCCTCCCTCCAGGTTTCTTGCCGGCTTCTGCTGGTGGCTGGCAGTCCTTGGCCTTCCCTGGCCTATAGGTGCCTCGCTCCGATCTCTGCCTCTGTCATCACTTGGTGTTCTCCCTGTGTGTCTATGTCCCTTGTGTCTCTCCCCCTTTTCTTATCAGGACATGGGTCATATTGGATTTGGGGCCCACCCTACTCCAGTCTGATCTGATATTAACTCATGACAACTGCAACGACATTATTTCCAAAGAAGGTCACATTCTGAGGCTCTGGTTAGAACGTGAATTTGGGGAAGATACTATCCAGCTCAGCCCGGAGGTCTTGACGGCCCCAGCCTCATGGGGTCACTGTGATGCCTAAGGGGGCAGATGCTGGAAAGATGCTTCCAGCAGTGTCTGGCCGGGCTCCACACTCTGAGGGACGTTAGGGACTGCTTGTCTGATTTGTGGTCTGGTCAGCACTGCCTGTTGAGGGCCCCCTCTGTTCCTCAGCCACAAGGGGCCCGTTGCCTGGTTCATTTGTTCTGTTGCCACGTTTCACTGAGTGTTTATAAGCCAAGCTCTGTTCTGGATGCCTGGGATGCAGTGCAGAACAAGACTGCCCTCGCAGAGGAATCAACCGATCACAGGAATAAAATACGCAGTATTTCAGAGGGTGAGAAGGGCAGGGAGGGGAACAGGAGTGGGCGTGACAGTTTTTACCAGGGAGGCCAGGCACTGCATCTCTGAGAAGGTGGCATCTCAGCCAAGACTGAAAGGAGGGAGGGAGCCGTGCACACTGAGGAGGCAGAGGAACAGCTTGGGCAAAGGCCCTGAGGCAGGAGCGTACCCAGGATGTGGAGGAACATGTAGGAGGCCGGTGTGGCTGCAGCAGAGTGAGGGAGGGAGAAAGTGGAGGGAATGGGGCCAGGCAGGTAAGTGGGGAGCGCAAATCATTTAGGGAGAGTCCTCGCTCATTCCTCCCAATAACCCTGTGCGGTAGGTACAATCATCGCACCCCAGTTTACAAGTGAGCAAATGGAGGCTCAGAGCTGGAAGCATTTGGCCAGGTGGCCCGTGAACTGAAGTAGGGGGTGGGGCTCTGAGAGCTCCCGGCCACCCTGCCCCCGGCTCCCCTTGTTCACTGCTACATAGTACTCCTCGGAGGGGTCTCTGCTTGCTGTTCCCAGGGAGGAGGGTGCCGCCGGCCCCACCTCCTTTCAGACATTAGTCCCCCTTTCTCCTTTGGGTGCTGCAGCTGACCTTGTCCTCCTTTGCAGGCCCATCATCTGGGAAGCCAATGACGTGCCTCTGAAGTGGGAGGATCAGCTCAGTGGCCGGGAAGTAGGCGGCTTCCTGGACCCCGCCAACGGCGGCAGGCGTCTGCAGGTCTTCCAGCCGGCTGTCTACAAGTGCTTCGTGCAGCAGGAGCTCATGGGCCACTTCAACCCCAGGCCCGATCCCGAGGTGCTGGAGACTCTGAGAGAGGACGCCTCTCTGCCGCAGGCGGAGGTGGCCGGGAAGGGGACGGCCGACTCGGTCCTCAAGGGGCTGAAGCTCACGCTGCTGGTGGCCACAGTCCTGGGCCTGCTGGGGGTGCTGCTCAAGCACTTCCACCCCTCCCAGGGCAGCAGGAGCAAGAAGGTGCTGCTGGTGAAATAAAGCGGAGCCTCCGAGCCGAGACCCACCTCCGTGCCTTGCTCGCCCCACCGCCCCTCCCCCGGCACCGGCCGCTGCCAGCCCCACGCTGCCCTCTGAATCTGCATGGTCCAGAGCAGACTGCTGTCACGGCCAAGGGCGACTGAGCGCCTCCCTGTTCCAGGGGCCGCACTGTTAGCTCGTTAGCAATCCCGGGTGAGGAAACTGAGGCAAGGCTACCTGTCCAGTGATTGGCGGGGGCTGTGGTTCAAACCCAGGCTGCCTGGCTCGAGCCCTGTGCTCCTCACAGGGAGGAGGTGAGGGGTGGGATGAGGCCATTTTGGGGGTGAGTCTCTGGGTGTGGGAAACTCTAGCTCTCTCACTCACCCCCAGAGACAAGGGCTGAGACTGGGGGTGGGCATGGGTGACCCCCAGGCTCCCAGGTCCGCGCTGGGAGCTGCCCTTCCTTGACGTCTCTTGCCCCACCCTGCCCCGGTTGTCCCTAGAGACACCAGGCTCTGCCATATCTCCCCAAGTCAGATGGTGCTGCCAGAGCGGTGGCCCAGGGCAGCCGGACCTGCGTCCCCCTTCCTGGTTCCTGCAGTGGAAAGAGCCCCCTGAGAGCCTGAGAAAGGGAGGCAGCCCCTCCAGCAGGACAGGGTGCCAGCCCCGGCCCAGCTGACCAGTGGGAATCACCAGGCCTGGCTGTTCCCAGAAATGATATACACTGTTGGGCAGAGTGCAGGAGTGAGGAATAAAATATTAATGCTGTATAAAATTCATTGCCCTAATACTCCATTGTGAAGCCACGACAGGACAGATCCGAAACCTCCAGAACAGATCTTCTGCCCCCAAGGAGAGGGCGGGGCTCACCCCCACATACCACACACTGTCGCCAGAACACTTAAGGCTTCGCATGGTGGCCAGAGGGGTAAAGCTTCCTGCAGAATGGGACACGCTCATGGAGAACTGAAGGGGTCCCTTCGGAAACAGAGGCAGAGAATTAGCAACAGTGATAAGAGCAAATATTTGTGGGCCCCCTGGCCTGGTCAGAACTCACACTCTTCACAAGAATGATGTCCTCACAGCCCCCCGGGAGGCTGGGTTTACTCTGAACCTTGCTTTGTAGCTGAGAACATCAGGGCACAGAGGGCTCAAGCAACCGGCCTGAGGTCACACAGTGAACTTGGGAAGGGGCCAGCGATGGAAGAGGGAAAGACCTCTGGGCCCCCTGACCTGCTCCCAGGAAACCCCCCGGGGTCCTGTAGCCCCAGCAGCCTCTGTGTAGTAGCTGGAGGTGGAACACCGGAGCCAAGCATGGGTCTATCTGCACAGCACTGAAGGTCACACAACTCACAAGCAAGGTTGTTGGCGCCCCACGGTGGCAGCCAGACCCTAAGGTGACCCCAGGGATTCCCACCTCCTGGTGTCCACACCTGTGTGTGATTCCCCTCCCCCTTGTCGTGGATGGCCCCGTGACCTCCTCCTACAATAGAAGAGTGTGAAGGTGTCGGGATCGGGATCAGGTGACATTACGTAAGACTCTGTCCTGGGGGACTAGAGGAGAGAGGCTCCGGGCTCGATGAAGTCAGCAGCCGTGTTGAGGAAGCCCACGCGGCAGGGAGCTGTGGGCAGCCTCTGGGGGTGGAGGGTGACAGTCAACAAAAAGCCGGAGCCTCTGTCACATGGCCACAAGGAAATGGACTCTCGCAACAACCTGAGTGAGTTCGGAAGCAGATCCTTCTCAAGGGGAGCCCGCAGATGAGAATGCAGCCTGACCGAGACCTTGACTGCAGCCGAGGGAGACCCCAAGCAGAGGACCCAGTCCAGCCGTGTCTGGACTCCTGACCTGCAGACGCTGGGGGGTCATCAGCGTGTGTGGTTTTCAGCTCCTAAGTGTATGCCAATTTGTTAGGTGACAAACACACCCACCCACGTCCCAAGCCCACCTGGAAGGCCCCCGCAGCTTCAGCGGTTACGTGGATGGTACCTGGATGCACCAGTGGCTTCCTGACTGCCCTCGGGAGCCTGCCGGGCCAGGCGAGGGGCAGGCTGGCAGCTGGGCAGTGGGTGCCCCCAGGAGCAACCCTCACCCGTGAGGGCGGGTTGGAGAATAGACCCCCAGCTTCCCCAGCCCTGATGGCACAGTCTAAGCCACACTCTCCTCACTCTCTCAGAGGGTCCCCAGTGGCACCAGCTTCAGCTGCCGCCAGCTCACTAAGGCCCCGTTTATCAGCTCACCCGCTTCCCGCCTCCCTTTCCCTCACTTCTGCTTCCCAAGATTATATTCTTCAAATATTTTTTCAGCCTCGCAGTCCCTCTCGTCTCCTGGGACCCTGAAGACATGAATATTAGACCTGTCATTGTCCCATGGGTTCCTGAGACCATTAATTTCCTCCAGTCTTCTCTGTGGTTCAGACTGGAGAATGTCTTGATCTGTCTTCAGGCTCACTGACTCCTTCCTCTCTGAGCTCCATTCTGCTACTCAGTCCATTGGTGAGCCTTTTCCTCTGGTTTCTGTCTGGCTGTTCTTTATACCTTCTATTACCTTGTTGATGCTTTCTATTTTACTTTCTATTTTATATTTATAAATATATATTATAAAATAGATATTTCTATTTTAATCTTTACTTTTAGGGAACCCTAACTGAGACGCCAGGGTTGCTAACTCGATGGCCTACATGAACCAAGCAGATAACATAAATAAGGAGAAAGGCTGTGGGAAGCTGTTGCAATGCCTGAGTTCTAGTCCCAGGCTGAGGGGAAGGGACTATGAGGCTGTGTCATAACGTTCCAGCTGATTATCACCGTGCACAAATGCAGGCCTGGTTCCTCTAAAAGTTTCACACGGTTCTGGAAATTGAGATGTTTGAAACTGTCCAATTTATGAATGTTGGCTCAAAAAAGTTTTCAAACACGATGCCAGCCAAATAAAACACATCTGCTGGCTAAATTCAGCCCATGGTTGTGAGTTGAAGCCAAGTGTACATTTCCACTTTTAATCATTCATTCAACAAATATTTATTGAGCTGGAGTAGCCAGGGACCGCTTCTCTGAAGAGATGACATGTCAGATGACCCTTGAATAACAAGAAAGAGCCAGACAAGTAGAGATCTGGGGAACGGTATTAGTTTCCTGGGTCTGCTGCAACAAATTACCACAAACTCAATGGCTTAAAACCACGCAAATTTATAATCACACAGTTCTGGAGGTCAGAAGTCCAAAATTGGTCTTATTTGGGTCTTAAATGGGCCTAAACTCAAGATGCTGGCAGGGCTGGATTCCTCCGGAGCCTCAAGGAGAGGAGCCCGTTGGCCAGCCTTCTCCAGCTTCTTAGCTCTTCCTCCACTTCAGAGCCAGCACCCAAGCCTCCGCAAACCTCTCCCGACTCTCTGACCTGCGCTTCCAGGGTCACAGCTCCTTCTCCAACTCTGATTCTCCCGCCTCCCTCTTGTGATTACACCCGGCCCACCCACGAATCTAAAACCATCTCCATCTCAAGACCCTCACCTTCATGAGCCCTGCAGAGCCCCTTCCACCACGTAAGGGAACATTTTGCGGGTTCCGGGGCCTAGGAGCAGACCCTTTTGGGGGGCCATTGTTCAGCCTACCACAGTGGTCCCAGGCAGAGGCAGCATTCATGAGGGCCCTGGGGTGGGCATCTGCTGGGTGGATGGAACTGACCGGGGCAGGCAGGACATCAAGGAGGCAGCTGAGGGCCAGACCATCTGGGGCCCTGCAGACCAGGGCGAGGGTTTTGGACTTTATTAGAAGTGAGATGGGAGCCATGGGAGGCTTTCGAGCTGTGGAGGCACGTGGTCTGATGTCCCTTTAAAAAGGTGATTCTGACAAGGTAGAGTCCCTTACAGGGAAGGGCGGGGCAGCCCTCAGCTTAGAGCAGGGAGTGGCAGCCACTCTCCAGGTGGCCAACCGGACAATGAGAAGCTTTCCTCACCCAGCAGGAGAAGGGGTCAGCCCGCCCTCGCCAGCCTCCGCCACACCTCCGAGTGCGTGTAAGTCACAACGTACCCCATATGCCATTTTTAAACATCCTATTCTGTCCTTTCTTTTCCATTTTATAATTTTTTTCAGACTTTATTTTTTAGAGCAGTTGGTTCACAGCTCAATTGAGGGGAAAGTACAGAGATTTCCTATATAGCCCTTGCACGCATGCCTGGCCTCCCCCACTATCAACACGCCCCCCAGAGTGGTCCATTTGTTACAGCTGATGAACCTACACTGACACATTGTTATCACCTAGTGCTCATATTTTGCATTAGGGTTCACTCTCTGTGTTGTACAGTCTACAGTTTGGACAAATATATAATGACATGTATCCATCACGATAGCATCATACAGAATAGTTTCACTGCCCTAAAAATGCTCTGTGCTCTGCCCACCCATCCCTCTCTCCCCGCTAACCCCTGGCAACCACTGAACTTTTTACTGTCTCCATAGTTTGCTTTTCCAGAATGTCATCCTTTCAGACTGGCTTCTTTCACTTAACGATGTGCATTTAAGTTTTCTCCATGTCCTTTCATGGTTTGCTAGCTCACTTCTTTTTAGCGCTGAATAATATTCCATTGTCTGCCTGTCACACGGTTTGTTTATCCATTCACCTACTGAAGGACGTCAGGGTTGCTTCCAAGTGGCAATTATGCATCAAGCTGCTACAAACATCAGTGTGCAGGTTTTTGTGTGGACATAAGTTTTCAGCTCCTTTGGGTAAATACCAAGGAGCACAATTGCTGGACCATGTGGTAAGAGAGTGTTTAGTTTTGTAAGAAACTGACAAAGTCTTCCAAAATCGCCATACCGTTCTGCGTTCCCAGGAGCAATGATTGAGAGTTTCTGTCGCTCCACGTCCCCCCCAGCATTTGGTGTTGTCAGTGTTCTGGATTTGGGCCATTCTAATAGGTGTGTAGTGGTATCTCATTATTGTTTTAATTTGTATTTCCCGGATGACATATGATGTGGGGCATCTTTTCGTGAGCTTATTTGCCATCTGTATATCTTCTTTGGTGAGGTGTCCCATACTGTAATTTTTTAACTTCTCAGGCCTACTTTTTTAAAAATATAATTGCTAATGAAGCAATTCCAGCACCTGGCCCTGCTATCATCTCTCCTATCTGCTAGAGAAAGAGAAGAGAATAAAGAGAAAAATTCCTTTTTTCTGACGCTGCAGAAATGCAGACAAGACTGCTACAAGCCTGTATGTCACCTTCATGCAAGGTTGAAAAAGGCTCCTTTCATGTGGACAGCCCCATACCAGGGAGCTGGCTGGGTGATGGGGCACAGAGTGGGTCCCTACTTGCCCCTTGGCTGGCCACGTTGCACAGTGCTCAACCTGTGGAACTCCACATGGTAACCCGAACACAGACACTTTATGCACCATGAAATCGACCTTGCAAATGTCACTTCTACCGAGGAGTCCCATAAGTCATTCTGTGTTAGTCAGGATGGGTAGGCTCTGTTGCAGTAATGAATAAACCACAGAACAAACACAAAGATTCCTTTCCGGCTCACATCACAATCAGATGCAGCCCAGGGCTTTCTTCCAAGTGATGACTCAGAAACACAGGCTGCCATCTGAAGTCCGGCTTCCAAGGTCACCACGGAATGGACAGAGAGAACACGCATTCAAACATAGGGGTTAGGGCCGGCCTTCAAGTGTCATTCGTTTCATCCCAATTCTATTGGCCAGAACTCAGTCACATCAGCCCCACTTAACTGCAAAGGAAGGTTGGAAATGTGGCCTTCTGTGCGCCTAGGAAGAGGAGGTAAATTGTGGGGTATCTGGCCAATTATTGCCACAATCCAGGCATCAGAGACTGTGACCATGTCCTCTGAAGCAAATTTACCCCCTAAAAAAATCTGCAGTTCTGATTCCTTGTACTAATTTGTTGACCTGAGAGTAACATTTAAATCGACATCTCTGAATTCCTAAAACTTATATATGCTCATTCTTTCCTTGTTCACATGTAAGACGATCATTGGCACCTATCTCTTTTCTCACATTTAGGTAAAAATAAATCTTGAATCTGCCAGAGTCTCATTAGACAAAGAGTTTCAGAGGGTCCACATCCTTCACCAACAGCTCGGGGCCCATGCTGTTGGCCTTCTGGGGTTCCTGGCCCTGCTCTCCCTGAATGCTCCAGCAAAGCCGGGAAGATCCTGCACCTGCCTACAGTCCCGGCCATGACCGCTCACGGCTTCCAGAAGCAGAGCAGCTTCCCTTAGCGGCCCACAAGGCCTGCATGGATGGGCTGCTCTCAATTCTCCTCTTTCCTGACACCATATGTGTCCCCACCACCCCACCCCTGGCTCCAGCCGGACTGGCGGCCTTTAAGCCACTCCTACTCGTTATCCCTCACCACGCTGTACCCTCCACCTAGAAAACCCTTCCTTCCCCCTTCTCTTGGTTGAGGCCTCTGCTCAAGCATCATTGCCTTGTGGAAGCCTTCCCACCACACACAGCCTCTCCGAATGGTCATGAGTGCTGCTCATCAGATCTCCCCGGCTCTCCACCTTCAGGCGCAGGGTAGGAGGGCACTTCCTGGCTTCCTTATGGTTGGGTGGGGCCATGCAACTAGTTCTGGCCAATGAGATGCGGGCAGAAGTAATACGAGTCATTTCCAGGTTAGAGCACTTAACTGCCAGAGCAAGATACTTTAGAGGCCTCTTTCCTCTCTGCAGAACGCACAGAACCTGACACGGAAGGTGTTCTGCCAGCCTGGGGTGCAGAAGGAGCAGAGCTCCAGCTGACCCACCATAGACATGGCGCATGAGTAAGAAAGGAACTTTTGTTATTGTAAACCATAAGGCTGTTTGTTACCACAGCATAACCCTGTGCATCCTGACTGATACATTCTCCTTCCAGAACTCTTGTCGCTGTTGCCATTTTTCGCTTGTTTCTGTCACTGTTGGGTTAATGCCTTTCTTTACCCACCCAACTGAGAGACCCATGAGGTCAGGGATACTTCTGTTGTTGTTTACCCGCTGTATCCCCAGCTCCTGAAAGAGCTGGAACACGGTAAGAGCTCAATAAATGTATGTGAACTGATTGAAGGAAGAAATGAGCGAGCAATAAGCCCAGCAGGTGGGCACCATTATCCTATTTTTTCACAGGGGTGAAATGGAAGCCCCGAGTGGCTGCATCCGTTGCTTGGTGTCCCCTGGCAGGTGAGTGGCAGAGATTAGATCAGAGCCCAGGTCTAACTGAGTCCAGAACTTGTACTGTGCACCTACCTTTCCTGAACGGGAAGGCCTCGGGGTCCCAGCTGCACCTCTTTCCCAGGGTCTTCGGCTCTCCCACCAAGGAAAGTCTCTGTGATGGTGACATTAATGGCTGAAGGGCTTGGGAATCTATGGGCCATCGGTCATCTACTCTGGAATGATCCACAGCTGGGCAGACAAGGCAAGGAGTGAGAGGGGCATTGGTCAACTCCCTCTTTGTCCTTCATTTGACCTCTTTTTTAAACAATTTCTATTAATTGAGCGCTCACTGTCTGCCAGGCACTGTGCCAAGACCATGAGCTCGTAGGATCATGAGCTTACAGCATCATCATGACCATCCCAGGGGATTCCTATTTGTCACAGCGGGACAGTGAGGGGCGGAAAGGTCAGGGAACCGCACCACCCGTCTGTCGCTGTCATACTGTGATGGCTGCATGTTGCTGTGATGCTGAAGCTTTGCCACCGGGATTTCAAACACCAGCAGGGTCACCCACGGCGGACAGGTTTCGGAGGAGCTTCTAGACTAAGACAGACTAGGAAGAAGGACCTGGCCACCCACTTCCGAAAAAATTAGCCATGAAAACACTGTGAACAGAAGCAAAGCATTGTCTGATACAGCGCCAGGTGAGAGGATGGGGCAAAAAGACCGGGGAGGGTCCTGCTCAGACAGGGTTCACAGGAGTCTGCGTCGACTGATGGCGCTAACAACAAATTCAGCAGATATTCTGTGCCTGCCACTGTTTGGAGCATCAGGATATAATAACAACAACAATAATAATATCCTTTTAGTCCTTCCAGAAACACTATAGAGTAGGGACTGTTATCTCCACTTTACAGATGGGGAAACTGAGGCACTGAGAGGGTACATAAGCCTAAGGTCACACGTGGGGCAGCTTGGACTTGAACACAGACACTGGGGTCCAGAATCTGCATCTGCTGCCCCCCGGGGTCACACTGCTGAGCCAAGGGTGAGGTCAGCCCCTGAGAACTTCACAAAGTGAGGTGGAGGGCAACCCCAGGACAGCCCAGCGCTTTCGCGACCCGTGTGTCTGCCTCGCCCTCCTCTCCCTCTGCCCACTGCCTGCACGGCCTTCCCAGAACCCACCTGTGGATGGACAAACCTCACTAGCCCAGGCCAGATGGCCGAGTCTCAGCAAACAGGCAGGGGCCGGGCTGGGTCACCAGGTGGGGCTCGCCGAGGCCGGAGCGGCCAGTGGGAGCCAGTGCCAAGGAGGGCGTGGTGTGGCAGGGATGACACCTGGTGCCACAGGGCAGCAGGGGTTCCTTTTGAGCCCATGACCTTGACACTGGTTGGACTCTGCGGAGCGGTCCTTGCCCACCTCCTGACAGGCAGCCTGGGCAGGATGCAAGTCACATTTAAAGCATTTATGAGAAACCAAGACGTGGCTGTTTATAGACTTTTGATTTGTCTGCCAACTGAGAACTGAGTCAACGGAAGGCCATCTCAGGAGCAGAATCCAGGCCAGGCCACTGCCCTTGACAGACAGCGGGTGGCTCTGCCCCGGGGCACATCAGGTTCTCATGGCAACCTGTGCGTGTGGGGGAACTGAGGCTCCGAGGGAAGGTCCCTTGCTCCTGGCCTCACAGCCCGGCCGTGGCAGGGCTGGGAATGGACGCAGGTGGACTCCTAGCCCACCCAGCAAACTGCCTCAGCTGCATGGTCAGGACCCCGCCGTCAACTTCTTTGAGGACAAAACTCTTTTTTCCAGCTGTTCATGGCCATCTTTGGAAACATTTTACCCACTTCACGCTTTCTTCTTTCGTCCTCCACCCCCTCTTCGTCCTGCCCCCTCTCTTCCTTCCTCTTTGGTATTAGAATGTTTTCTCTTTTCTCCTCTCTCTTTTCTTCATTCCTTCCCCCTTCCTTTCGTCTTTCTTCCTGCGTGGACCTGTTTCATCAAGGCTGTAATCAGAACAGGCCCGGAGCCGGCATCGGCCCCTGGAGGATCCAGGCGCCCGAGTTCTCCGCAGACGGAAACTCACTGGCCTCGGCGGATTCTCTGATAAAGGCCGTTATTGGACCCATTTGACAGATCGGGAGAGGGGAGGGCCCACGCCAGTTAGAAGGCCGGTGGGGCTCGCCAGGCTGCGTCTCCCGGGGCCTCTGGGCTCTGCGTCGCCCCTGTCTCCAGGGCTCCAGCACCTGCCACAGGTCCTGGGGTCGCTGCGTCTGAAATTCAAGCGAGGGCACCAGAAACGGATCAAGAAAGCGGCCGCCTTTGGGAACCTGATGTTTGACTTATTCCTACTCTGCATTGATCCTTTGTGGAAGGAGGCGCACAGAAGAGTCCCCAGTGCGATGGCCTTTCCTGGGGTCACGGTCTGTGCCTCAGTTTCCCCCCTCCTTCTTGGGAGGACCAAATGAGTTGGTAACCGTGTTGCACTTAGAACAGCACCTGGCCCGGCAGGTGCTCCACGAATGTTTGCTGGGGGGCTGGTGCTGTCCTCGTTCAACCCCGGCCTGGAGAGCCGGGAGGACGCCGCCTTCAAGGCTGCTGTGGATGTGCCCACGTGGACTGCTCCGGGCCTCACGCTGCCAGGCTGGGCCTTCCCGGTGGGAGGCTGTCCAGGATCTGCTGGCGGCGCAAACCTGGATCAGCAGCTCTGATTTTGTTGACCCCCTTCCCAGACATCATCAGTGGGGTGGGGACGCTCACAGGAATGGGACGTGCAGACCCCTGGGAGCTCACAAAGGCATCCTGCTGGATTCCGGGATCTGTGGGTTCCAGCCTCACTTCCTGCCGGCCGACCTGCTGGGGTTGCCACAGTGCCCTGCCACCCTGTTTCCCCCTCCCCGCTAACTTCCTCCCTCCAGAGGCAAGCAGTGGTCACGGCTTCTGCTGCTGCTCTCCCGTCACAGTTTCCAGGTCTTGACAAGATGTTTGTGCCTCGGCCTTCGATCCATCAGTATTACCCACAAGGCCATTCGCTGTGCACTTCCTGCCCTAGAAGATGAGGATTCGATTCATCCATGCCCCTTCTCGTGTAATGGTACCACTCAACCTGCCTGGGCCTCAGTTTCCACATCTGTAAAGGGTACTGTAGTAACAGTACCCACCTTATAAGTTTGTTCCAAGGGCTCAATGAATTCGTTGCTGTGAAGCCCTGAGAACAGGGCCTGGCCCGCAGTAAGGGTGGCGGGTTGGCTATTGTTGCTGTTATTATCACCGTCATCATTTTTGGTTTCTTACTAGTTTTCTCTGTGACTTTATAACAGACAGATCCCCATTTCTTCTTGCCTTTCCCCTCCCTGGGCCTGGAGCCGAGGTGTGGAGGCCTGAGCTGCTGAGGACAGCATCCCTGGGTGCCACCGAGCAGGCGAGATGGGCCAGCCGGGCTGCCCCCGAGAAAGGCCCAGGCTTCCGTCTGGTTTGGTCCACCACCACTTTGGGGATCTGCCATAGCAGTGGACCCAGTTTCGGAACTATGCATAGGCTTTTATTTCTTCCCCAACATTTAATTATGAAAAATTTCAAACCTATGGAAAAGTCTAATGAATTTGACCATAACACCCACATACCCATCATCTTGGTTCTGCAACTGTTCATGTTTTTCTATATTTGCCTTATCACATACCTATCCCTCTATTTATTCATGATATTATTAATATTTATCAATAATTATTAATTAATAGTTAATTAATAATTAATATTATTATTCATACAATTTCTTTAATAGGTTTTAAATAAGCTAAAGTGAAGTATTTTAAAGCAGACATCAGTACTCGTGACCTCGAACCTTTTCAGCGTTCACATTACAAACTAGAGCTCAATGTTTACAGCTCTTTTTTGAGTAAAATTTGCATGCAGTGAAATGCACGCATCTTTTTGTTTTGTTAAGTAAACTTTTTGGTGAGGAAGATTGGCCCTGAGCTAACATCTGCTGCCAATCTTCCTCTTTCTTTTTCCTCCCCGAAGCCCCAGTGCATAGTTGTGTATTCTAGTTGTAGGTCCTTCTAGTTCTTCTATGTGGGACGCCGCCTCAGCGTGGCTTGACGAGCAGTGTGTAGGTCTGCACCCAGGATCCAAACCGGAGAACCACGGGCCACAGAAGCAGAGTGCGCAAACTTATCCACTCGGCCACAGGGCCAACCCAAAAGGTACACATCTTAAACATGTTTGCTGAGTTTTGACTACTGCGTAGACCATGTGATAGAAACCCCTGTTAAGATAAAGAACATCCCCATCATCCCATAAAGTGCCCTTTTACCCCTTCCCAGGCAACCCCCACCCCCACTTCGCTCCCAAAGGCAATCATGGTTCTGGTATTTTTATACGTTTCCTGCTAAATTATCAAGGTTGATGACACGTATGTTCTGGAAGTGATCGTAACTAAATTTTGTGGTTTGGTGGCTAGAGTTGAAAAAAAATTCCCCATTCCCTTCTGCAGAATATGGGGACCATAATCAACACCATGATGCCAGCAGTGACTGGGTTGCAGGGGATGCGGGGCTGTCAGTGCTGACAGCCAGGACCACGCCCAGTGAGGACAGGGGTCTGAGCACCAGGTGGGTCATACCGCTCAAGTTTCTGTGCCATCTTGCATGCATCACTCACCCTGGGTGGATCACGTAGGATGCTGTTGGCTGCAAGTAAGGGAGGAACAAATTCCAAACATCTTAAAAAATAATGTCCTTTATTATTTTACAAAACAACTAGTCCCACCAAGGTAGGGAGGTTCTAGTGGTCAATGCCTCAGATGAATGATGTCCTTGTGGACTAAGATTCCTCCACATGTTGGCAGGACATCATCCCTCAAGGGGGTAATGTGGCTGCTACGGTTCCAGCCATCATTCCCTATAGATGCAAAACATTACAACCTTATACTTCCTTTTGCTAAAATCCTATTCTGCCTATTTCCTTTCCGTATTTGAAGTATTTAGCCTTTCTGATTTTGCTTTTGGTCCTAACTAGTGGAATTTCAGCCCTTGACTTTGAAGATTATAGGCTCTTCTCAAGGCTGGTGAAAGAAATTGCAGAAAAATATGTAGATAAATTACTTCCTTTGCAGCTGCAGGAAATCACATACTCCTCAGCATCACTCCTCTTGAAAATATTCTTTGTAGCCCACAGGGACTTCAGAGATGAGTGGTACAGCTCGCGAAAGGGAACTTCACCCCTCCAAAATCTGTAATTCTGATCTGCTGTCTTACTTAATTTATTGCCCTGGGAATAGCACTTCAATTGGCATGTGGATTCTGAAAAGGATGGATATTTGTGAGATTTTTCTTTGTTAAACCAGAAGAATGTTATCACCGCTCCCTCTTCCCCAGCGTGGATGGGGGAAAACAAACTACAGATGCTGTTATGATTCTGCTTTAGACTGAGAGCTCGAGAGAGCCGAATTCCACGTCTGTCAATGCCCCTCACACTGCCATGCTTTCTGTGGGAGGCAGAGAAAGGAAGTACTTTCCTCTGCGTTACTTTTGAAGAGCAAAGACATTTCCCCCCAGAAACCTCCTGCTGACCCCTCCCCAGCCGACTTCCCCTCACATCTTCTTGGCCGGGAGCGTGTCCCAGCCCCTTCCAGAACCAGTCACTAGCAAGGGGACTGGAGAACTGTGACCGGCTTAGGATGGCTTTTCCTGGACACGGGAACAGAGATAAGAAAATCAGAGCTCTGCCTACAAAGAAAAGCAAAGGAAAACAGATTTGCTTATTAATGATGCAGATTCCTACTTCCCGTGGCTGGCTGCATGGCTGCTTCTATAGCCACCCCACCTCCGGCCTGGCACTTTGGTTGCTTTCCTGCCTCAGGTTGAGTGAACTCCAAATGCTCAGGCCTCATAGACTAGGAGCCTCTAGAGGAGAAACAGCTTCTGAGTGAGGGAAGCCCCTGCCCACATCCCTCGAGGGGAAAGTACCTCAGCTTGACTGCCTGCATATCTTTGAGGCTTTATCATCAATCAAGTCTTCTGTTGCAAGTGACTGAACCCAAATTAGCTTGCCCATAAAGGCAACACATTGGTTCTTACAATGGAAAAGTCCAGAAGGAGTTTGGATTTCAGGTGTGGCTGAATCTAGGTGCTCAAACAACACACTCGGGACTGTGCCTCTCTCCCTCTCTCACCTCTGCTTTCCCTAATACTCATTTTCATTTTCAGGCAGGTCATCTCCTCCCCAGCAGCTCCAGCCTTACAGCCTACCAGATAAGTAACCATGGCAGAACAAAAATTCAGTTTTCCCAGTAGAGCCAGCAAAAGTCCTGCAGCTGTCTCTCATTGGCTTTACGTGGATGATGTGCTCATTTCTGGAGCTGGCTCCATCCAAACTGCACAGACTAAGAGAAGGGAAGGATAGTTCCCAAAGAAAAACGAGCAGGGGAAATGAATGCCTATCAGGCTAACATATCTCTTATATATAGAGAGAGCACCAACCCCCTGTTTTATCATGAACAGCAGCTCAGCTGGATGATAAAGGACTGAATTAGCTGGGGGGTGGTCAGGGAGGGCATCTTGGAAGGGGCAACATTGGAAGCAGAGCCCTGAGGGATAAAGGGCAGTGTTCCAGGCAGAGGGACCTGCCAGGGAGAAGACCTGAGGCAACCGACATTTGATGGAGGAGTGGACAAAGACGTGATGGATGGATGAAGACTGCAGGCGGGAACTGCACACAGAGAGCCCGTCCTCCTGCTCAGAAGGAGGAGCCCTCATGGCAGTGGGGGCCTGGAGTTGAACTGCAGACCTTGCAGGGGAAGTGAGGAGAGTAGATGCTGCCTGAGAGGAGAGGGGCAGGGGTGTTGGGACCCCCAAGAGCCAGGAGGAGGGGTTGGCAGTGGAGGCTACCTGGGAGACCACGCCCCACATCCCTTCTTCCACACCCGAGTTTCCTCTGGGGCAGCCGGGAAACCCTCCCCCAGCTAGAAGCTTCCTCTCCCTCCCTCTCCCCTCCTGCCCATTCTCACTTCCCCTTTTCTGTTCCTCAAACATACTGCGCTGTTCCCACCTCAGAGCCTTTGTGCCTGCTGTTCCCCCTGCCTGGAACTTCCTTCCCCAAGAACCTTGCAAGGCCAGCTCCATCTTAGCCCTCAGATCTCAGCCAAGTGCCCCCTCCTCCTAGCAGCCCTCCCCGACCACCTCCCTGAACTACTCACCCCTCTGCCCTCCCCGACCACCGCCCTGAACTACCCACCCCTCTGCCCGCAGCCCCTTCCCGATCACCCCCCTACTTCACTTCCTCTCTGAAACTTTCAGGTTTGTGAGCCCACTGTGGTCACAGCTGTTGCCCCCGTGCCCAGCACAAACCCTGACACAGAGCAGGTTCTCAGAGGGCTCAAGGGCCAGCAGCTCAGAGCCCCTCAGAGCCAGCAACCTAATCTCAGCTTTGCTCCCTGTCTGTTCTGCCCCCAGTGATAGTGCCCTCTCTGTGCCTCAGTTTCCTCCTCTGTAAAATGGGTGGAACACTGGACAGGACCTCTGAGGCTGACCCTTCTAAGGCCCCAGAGCACATGGAGCTGGCTCACAGAAGGAGCCCCATGAGAGTCAGCCACTGTATTGTCACTGTCACCACCCGGGGGTGTTATGGAGTTGTTGGGAGGGAGGTGGGCACCGTGGTTACGGCATCCGACTCTCCAGGGTCCAGATTCCAGCCATGACTGTGGCTTCCGGGCTGTGTGACCCTGTGCACATGACCCCCCGTTCTGGGGCTGTTTCTTTCTCTGAAAAATGGGCTCGCTGCAGCCCCAGCATGCCCCTCCACTCCAGGAGGAGCAAGGCTCCAGGCAGCAAATGGACAGTGACTTGTGACGTCATTTGTTCAGCCAGCTACAATTCAGAGAAGGGCTTCCCGGGGAATGTGTGACTTCACTGATGGCCTGGGTCTGGCTTCACCGACCTCCTCGAGCCCCACCTCAGCTCCCAGGGGTCAGCTAGGGGCTGTCCTCTGCAGGTAGGGAGGATGAGGGCGGCAAGCGTCAGCCCCATGGTGCTCCCTGCCTGCCCATGCTGTCGCCAGGTGGGGGCAGCTGGGTTGCAAGGGCTCCCACATCTGTGGCATGGGCACTTACAGCCGGGGGTGGGGGTGCGGGGAGGCAGCCAGGACAGGAAGCTCTCTGGCCTCCAAGTCAGATCCCCTGAGTGCTCTCTCTCTCTCTCAGCTCAGTGATCTTAATCCTTTGGTCCCTGGAGGATGGAAGACAGGGACATGAGCAAGCTGGGGTTGTTTTTAGACTTTGCTACTTTTTTTCCACAAACTGGTAAAGTACACAAAAAAAATATGAAGTCTGATACAGGTTTCTTGGTTTTGAAAAAAACTGCAAGTAAGGACATGGAAAACAAAACTACGAAATGAAAAAGCATTGCTATCTGATTAAAAGATGGGCAAAAGACCTGAACAGACAGCTCACCAGAGAAGATAGACAGATGGCAAATAAGCTCATGAAAAGATGCTCCACATCATATGTCATCAGGGAAATGAAAATTAAAACAACAATGAAACACGACTAAACACCTATTATAATGGCTAAAATCCAGAACGCTGACAACACCAAATGCTGGCGAGGATGTGGAGAAACAGGAGCTCTCATTCATTGCTGGTGGGAATGCAGAATGGTGTGGCCACCTTGGAAGGCAGTTCATTAGTTTCTTATAAAGCTAAACACACTCTTACCCCATGGTCCAGCAATTGCTCTCCTTGGTATTTGCCCAAAGGAGCTGAAAACTTATGTCCACACAAAGCCCTGCGCACTGATGTTTGCAGCAGCTTGATTCATAATTGCCACTTGGAAGCAACCATGATGTCTTTTGGTAGGTGAATGGATAAATAAACTGTGGTTACATCCAGAAAATGGAATATTATACAGCACTAAAAAAAGAGCTAGCAAACTGTGAATTGACATGGAAGAAACAAATATATATTACTGAGTGAAAGAAGCTGATCTGAAAGGCAACATATTGTATGATTCCAACTATATGACATTCTGGAAAAGCCAAAACTAAGAAGTCAGTAAAAAAAATCAGCAGTTGCCAGGGGTTAGTGGGGAGAGAGGGATAAATAGGCAGAACAGGGGGTTTTCAGGGCAGTGAGTCTATTCTGTACAACCCTGCAATGATGGATACACGTCCGTACACATTTGTCTAAACCCATGGACTGTACACCACTAAGAGTGGCCCCTGACGTAAGCCATGGACGTGGGTGATAATGATGTGTCCGTGTAGCTTCATCAGCTGTAACAAATGGACCACTCTGGGGGGAGATGTTAATATCCGGGAGGTCTTGCTGTGTGGGTACAAAGAGGATATGAGAACTCTCTGTACTTTCCACTCAACTTTGCTGTGAACCTGAAATGGCTCTCAAAAATAAGATTTATTAATTTTTTTTTTTAAAAAAGCATCTCTATCAACCACAGTGGGTTTCAAACTTTCTTGACTCTAAGAAAGTCACTTCACATCGCAGCTCAGGATAAACACATGCTCACAACAAAAGTTTCCCGAAACAACCCTCGCAGACACCCGAGACAAACTCTCATACTCTGAAACTTCTCTCCTACTCAATCTCGTTAAAAACATGCTAGTCGTGACCTTCTAAATTTATCTCATGAGCCACTAATGAGTCATAGCTCACAGTTTGCAGACCTCTAATTACACTCAAGGAAGGGTGTTTTAACTCCGGGAAAAAGTAGGAAGGTTGTACCCATAGAATATTCCTTTACACTGAATACATTTGACTTGATGAAAACATCATAGTTCTGCTTTAAAAAAAATCTGCAGCAGACAGACGGAGAGAGTGGCATGGAGAGGCGCAGATAGGGGAAGCTAATGCTGTGGGACTAATTCCATTCATTCAGTCAACAGATTTCTGCCAGGGAGGTAGTGGCAGCTGGGTGCTGGAGCCGGCTCATCCCAGCCGGCAAGAGCTGACTGTTAAGATTTTCAGTTTTGGGTTGAAATCACATTGGTGGATTGAAATCAGCCGTGGTGGGAGATTTATGCCAGGGAAATTGGCAAATGCTGTCAATCAGCTCCCCCTGTTCCACCCACAGCCGGTTGTGAAACATTGAAGGGCAACCACTGGTCAGCAGTGACCAAGACCTGGTCACTCAGACCTCATGTTCTAAAGGGAGTGCGGGCATCGTTTCCCGAAATAGTCACAAAAATAAAAGTAAAAATGCTAAATGCTATGAAGGAAAAGTATAGGAATCCATGAAAGCACAGAATACAGAGGGCTCCGGGGAGCCTCCTTGGGGACATGAAATTCGAGCAGAGACTTGAAGGATGAGAGGATTTAACTAGATAAAGGATGCAGGGAAGAGTACTTCAGGGAGAAGGAATAGCATGTGCAAAGCCCTGTGCAGGGAGAGAGAGTGGCGAGTCTGAACGATGTAGCTGGAGTAGAGAGCGAGTGGGAGCAGAGTGATAGCTGGGGAGACAGGGCTGGAGGTGTGGACATCCGGGCTAAGCAGGGCCTTCGGCAGGCTGGGGCACCGGGTTTTCATCCTAAGAGCAAGTCACCCAAGGCTACTTCCATGTTGCATGGAAGGTGGTCCTGTGAATGCCCTCGTTTACACCTTCTTCTGTCAGATTCCGTGAACGAGATTTATGACACGGATTGCACACTGCAGGGGAGGGAAGACACCCCATCTCTTCCTGCCTTTTGATAATGATGAAGTCTTGCATTTTAAGAATCAACCTCTGGAAGGTCAGGCGTGACCGGGGTGAGCAGAAAGCGGCCCTGGAGAGCTCAGCATTTCAGCAGCCCAGTGGAGAAAGGATTAAAAACAGTGAAAGGAGGAGCCCATATGGTTTCTCTTTTGTCCTTAGGTGAACTTTGAGGTGATGTCAGGAGGAGATTCAGTGTGACGGCTCATCAGCCCACACTTGAATGTATTTTGAGGGCAGCCAGAATGGCCTACAAGTGACAGTGGAAGAAACCAGGGGGTGATGAGGGAAAGATGACACAGGGCAGAGGCACCACTTCCAGCATCCGCTGGTGTTGGCGTGGGGGAGATAGTGATACCGGTCAACACAAGGCCCACATAAGGGAAGCCATATTGTAAAAAAGAAACCATACTGTAACTCTGAATGACCTCTGATTCACTAACCCAGACATACTCTAGATTTTATGGACCCTCTGAGCTGCTGTAAGTGGATAACTTTGTTCTTTTGAGTTCCTTAGGAATGTGACTATCCCCAGGCACAGTGTGTGCTGATGACCATCATCAATGGCTAACTCTTTGCTGGTTTCAATCCCTCTATTCTTTGGTCATTCCTCATTCTTGAGGGATTTGGGGTGACAACCGATCTAGCTACTTCTGGCTGAATCTGGGCATAGATCTGGGTTAGAGGAATGAAACTGTTTAGCTCTCATTTGGAAATATTCTCTTGTTCCTGGCTTCATGTTGACACTTTTGTATTATTAGAATTTTGTATCTTGCTCCACATCTAAAACATCTAAAAAGCATATTTTATAATCAAGTATCTGACCAGAAAGATAAGAAGTATAGACAACCCAAATTTTAACAGTCCCTGGAAAATTGACCTAATCCCAGTGGGGCCTCCATCTCATCTCCTGGTGGGGCAGACATCTGGTCCCAGTTCCTGATAGTCTGTTGTTTTGCTGGATATGTGTCAGAGACCGGAGCAATGCCCTATACCCTGATCTTGCAGTTGTCATTCAGACCACCTTGACCCCTACCCCGTAAATATCCCTGAGTCCCTATTTTCAGGGAAGCGAATTTGAGGCTCGTGCTCTCACCTCCTTGCATGGCTGCCTTGTGAGTAAACTCTCTCTCTGCTGCAATCTCCTCATCTCAGTGTTTGGCTTTCTGGGTGGTAGGCAAAAACGAACCAGGATCGGTAACAATAGCACCAACTTACAGTGACCGTCAGGGCAGAATGAGGACTGTCAGGTGGGAGTTATAAGGGGACATCTTTCAGCCTCAAACGAAGATATTCCTTGACCAGCCAGAGGCAGGACTCCCCCGTGCTGCCTCGCGAGAGGTTGTTCTCGGCTCACCTGTCCCAATGGAGGCAGGGAGATGACCTTTCCCTCTCCCACGCCTGGAGTCCTCTCAGTCACTGTCTCCAGGAAACAGCTGGCATTCCTTTCCCCCAGTGCTTTCTGTTTGCTGTGTAACTTGAGCTGGCTGCCTGAGCTTTCTGTGCCACATCTAAAACCTCGGGGCAATCTTGGTGGCCACCTTGTAGGGTTGTTTGGAGAATGATAAGAGATAATACATGTGGTATTTAAAAGGCACCTGCACATAATAAATGCTTAGTAAAGTTAGTCGCCACTGTTAATGGTATCTTCAGTCCCCTTACTTTTCCCCTGTGGGGGATCAGAATTGGCCACCCCAAAATGTGTCTCTTTGCCTTGATTATTCTTAAGGACAAAAAGACTCTGAAAGAAACTTGGACCCACCCCACTAATTGCCTAAAAAGAATTTAAAATAGAAGTGCCTCTTCCAAGAAGGAGCTAATACCGGAAGATGACTGTGGTGTAATGTAAAACATGTCTCTCAGGTCACATTGTCTGCAGTTGGCCCATTTCCATTTCCATCTCCATGTGAATTGCCTTTCTCCCCTTTGAAGCCCCCAACACCCTCCTTTGTCTTTAGCTGAAGATGGTATTTGAGGTGACAGCTTTGGCCATTCTGGTGAGTTGCTCAGTTTTCCTGCATTTCTCCCATGTTTACATGTTATGAAACTTTGTTTGATTTTCTCCTGTTATCCCATCTCATGTCAATTTAATTCTTGGACCAGCCAGGAGGACCTAGAGGGTAGACCTAGAGGTCTTCCTCCGTTACACCCCCAAATCAAACACACTTTATGAGGCAGTTGTAAACAAGGAGTTTTACTGAGGGCTCAGTGTGCTGGTTTTGGCTCTGTTGCAAGTGTCAGAACTCTAATTTCAAATTGACTTAGAAGAACCACAAAGGAGATGGAACTTACTGGTACATTAAAAAGCCCAAAGTATTGAGCTTCAGGCATAGTCGTATCCAGGTTCTCAAAGGACGACATTAGAAGTGTGTCTCTCTACCTTCTACCAGCTCACTGTGCCTCTGTGTCAGCCTCATTATCAGGCTGACTTCCCCCTTCTGGGGGAACATGGCCCCCAGCAATTCCAGGTTCACAATCTATTAAAAGGCTGAATAACTCAGACAAAATTTCAGCAAAAGTCCCAGAATTGAGTATCATTGGCCCATCTTATTCATGTACCCATCCCAGAACCAGTGACAGTGGCCAGGGTACAATTTTCCAGGCCTGGGGCATAGGAAAGGGGGTCATACCCCAAACCATAGGGGATGAACATGGGGACAAGGGTTCCCCAAAGGAAAATATCAGTGCTGTTACCCAAGGAGAAGAGAATGGTTGCTGGGCATGAGGAAGCAAATGTCCCCTACAGTCATAGATCTCTACTTGGAGGACTTGAGGGCATGACTTTATCCACCTTTCTTGCCTCCTTGAACCACATAAGAGAAGTGATCCCCTCGGGCTTGGCTCTTGGAAACAAAAAAGTGTCTGCATTGAAAGCTCCTTTCTCCTTCTCTCTCTTTTTCTCTTCTCCCTCTTCCTCGTACAGCCCCTTCTTTCCAGCCTTTGAGTCTGGTGTTCCTCTTCTCTTTCCTGTGGAATTCCATCCTCACCTCTTTTTTTTTTTTGGATTGAGGCTGCAGTCAGATGCTATTAGAAGCTCTCCTCTGGCCAGATCTCCTCCCTCCCAGGCGTCACCCCCATGTTCCAGGCTCTGGTCCTGAAGTAACAAGAATTTGACAAGTGTATCAGTCAGAATTCAACCAGAGAAGCAGAACCACTAGGATGTATCTACAGAGAGATAAATGGCTATGAAAGGACTTGTTACTGGATTTGATCTTATGCAACCTGGGTTGAGTCGCTTGAACAATCTATGTCATAGTGTTGTCTTTGAGTCTGATGCTGGACTTGAAGTTCACGGGGCAGGCAGTCAAGAAGGGAAGATGGATGTAAGGTGCGGAAGAGCGAGAACAAGCTGGAACCCACAAGCACAAGCTGGAGTCCACAAGGATGGACTGAACCCCGTGTCGTTCTCATTGCCTCTGACCTCAGTGCTGCGGGTGTCCTGTGGAAGCCAGGGCCCCTCATCACAGGGCTGAGCACATACCTGGCCCCGGAGGTGGAGAAGCTGCAGGAGGATCCAGGGGAGGGGAGCAGTTGCAGGACCAATGAAATGAGCCAGCAGTTAAGAGACAACATATGTGAGCTTCCAAATGGCTGCTACTTCCCCGTGCCCCCAAATCTCCCACAAGAATCTCTCTTGTGGACCAACCCAACTGGAAACATACCAAAAAGGGAATTCTGGGAAATGCAGTTCAATCAAAGCAAGTCACTACACTACAAAGCCACCACAGTCCACTCCTTGTCAACTTGCATGTACACATCTCCTTAAACCATACTTAATCTCCAAATAAAGAGAACAACAAAGTCATGCTTTTACCTGAAGTGTACGTCTACTCAACCGTGCTAACCCTTTCCCAAGAAGAGGACACAATATCTTTTTTCCTTTGGATGATGTTCATTCTTCTCTTAGCTGACGCACGCTACCCCATTGATATCTTGTAGTTTAAATACTGAGAAATAAAGTTAACTACTATTAACACATCTTATGTTTGCAAATAAGGGAAAGAGTAGAAGAAAATTAAGATATGTGGTTAATATATATATAAACATATTCATATCAAAAAAAGGAAGAAACATTTATAACTACTACAATTCTTCTTTCTATACCTGGTCACCCGGTCATGGCTGACATTCACAATTATATTTATAACTACCTTTCCCATTACCCATTGCTATAGTCTGAAATTCACATGTTGAAATTCTAATGCCCAATGTGATGATCTTAGGAGGCTGGGCCTTTGGGAGGTTCTTAGGTCATGAGGGTAGAGCCCTCGTAATGGGATTAGTGCTCTTATAGAGGAGACCCCACAGAGCTCCCTTGCCCCTTTGGCCATGTGAGGATGTAATGGGAAGTCTGCAACTCAGGAGGGGCCCTCACCCAACCATGCTGGCACCCTGATCCCAGACCTCCAGCCTCTAGAACTGTGAGAAATAAATTCTCGTTGTTTATAAGCCACCTGGTCTGTGGTGTTTTGTTATAGCAACGAACGGACTAAGACAGCGACATTCCATAGTCACTTTGCCCCCAGCAACCACCTCATCTAGTCATGGATCATTGCCTGGAGTGTGACCCAAACCTTCACTTCTGAAGAGTCTGGGACATCAGCAGCCCTGTCTGAATTGGGTTGATGTGGTTCTCCACTGACTTTAATCACAGGACTTGAGAGTATTAAGAGGCACCCTAGGTGATCTGTGTTCCAGCTATATGCTCCTCACCCTCGTTGTGTTGTAGCAGCTCAGTTTCCCTTCGATTGTCAGAATAAATCACCCTAGCCAGCGTGGTGACTCCCTTCTTGGCTGTTGATTCAGTGGCATGAAGAGCCTGAGGTAGCCGGGTGACAGTCCCAACTTCTAGTTTAGTGGAGTCACTGTTGTGCTCCCCGGTGGAAGCATCTGTCCCTTTGGAACTGAGGCCTCTATGCCAGCAGAGCCTAAAGTTGGGGCACAGGCAGCAAAGTTTTGATGGTGGATCCCTAGGGCTAATAGTGAGAAGAAAAATTCCCATTTTCACCCCTTGATTATTGAACCCATGAATGCTGCCTAGCGGAGGGACAATACCATATGCTCGCCACTGACTTAGAGCATGTCCTGCATCCTGGAGGATGTTGCCCTAGCCCCACAGGTGTTGCCACATAGGCGACACTATGACCAAACATTCAAAAGTCTGCTCCAAGTCCCAGTTCTGGGTTAGAAGGAGTAAACACATGCCACCTTTTCTTTCCCACTAAATGCAAGTATAAAATCTGGACAGAATACATGGCCCTGCTATTTGAAAATACTGAAAATTAAATCACAATAGGTGGACTGGGCAAGGATACAAGAATTCAATGTACCACTGAATCAATGGTGAGTTTTATTTTTCTCCTGTATCCCTCAACCTGAACTCTACACAGTGCAAAACCCAGAAGTGAGCACTGTGGTGAGACAGAGAGAAATCTAGGAGAAGCCTGGCTCAAGAAGCAGGACAGGGAATTCCTGAAGCTCAGAGACAGTGGGGAAAATTGTTTGTGCTCCCTTTTCTCTTGCAGGCAATCCCATAGCAGCAGCCACCACAGCAACAGCGCCTGGCAATAGGAGCTGGCAGAAGTCAAAACTGTAAGGGAGAAGGACCTTTCTCTTCATCCAGTGGAGCCCTGGCTCCAAGAGGGTGGGGCCAAACCCCATTGCTTTTTTTCCCTCCCTCTCTGCTGCCCTATCTCTGGGTCCTGGACCTGACACAATCATGGAAGTGGGCAGTTTCTGACTGGGGGGTCAAAAAGGGGAGCTCAGGGAGCCAGAAAGTACCGAGAAGACAGCAGTGGGAAGGGCTTGGGAAAGTCACCTTGTAAAGTTATTTATGAACTTCTGGGCTCACCTGACCCTAATTACCATAGTGAAGACTTTGAGAACTGAGCTAATGGTCAAACTTCTGCCCGAGCCCCAGACTGACCACTGGGTGACACCTGCGAGACTCATCAGAGTAGCTTTGGAAGCACTTCACCAACTGAACCGACATTGGAACCACAGATGACAGAAGGCAGGTAGGAATTTCTATTCTGAATCTAACCAGGCCAATTGGCCGCTAAAACAAAAGTATCAGCATTCTTTACAGGATTCAAATGAGATCCAGAGTGTCTGACATAATATTCAAAATGTGCAGAATACAATCCAAAATTACTTGCCCTATGAATAATCTCCCAAATCTTACCTCTTATGGGAAAAGACAATCCATAGATTTCATTGAAATGGCACAAATGTTGGAATTATGCAAAAAGTACTTTAAAGCAGCTATTATAAAAGTACTCAAAAGAGCAATCATGAACACGCTTGAAACAAATATTAAAATAAAAGGCATCAGCAAAGACACAGAACATATCAGGAAGAAACAAATGAAAATTTAGCAACTGAAAAACACAATAACCAAAATAAAAAGTTCACTGGATGGGTTTAATAGCAGAATAGAGATGTCAGAAAGCAGTCAGTAAATTTAAAGGTAGATCAACAGAAATTACCCAAACTATACAGCAGAGAGAAAGAAGATTTTAAAAAATGAACAAAGCCTGGAAAACCTTTGGGAGGAAAGCAACAGGTCTAACATTTGTGTCCCAGAAGGACAGGAGAGAGCGCAGTGCTGAAAAAATGTATGAAGAAACAATGGCTGGAAACTTCCAAAATTTGGCAAAAAACATAAACCTACAGACTGAAGAAGCTAAATGGACCCCAAATAAAATATAGCCAAAGAAATCCATGCAAAGACAAATCATAATCAAATTGCTAAAAACTAAATACAAAGAAAAAATCTCATGGGCTAGTCCCAGTGGCCTAGTGGTTAAGTTCCATACGCTCCACTCCGGCAGCCCAGGTTCGGTTCCCAGGCACAGATCTACACCACTCATCAAGCCATGCTGTGGCAGCGGCCCACATAAAAAATAGAGGAAGATTGGCAACAGATATTAGCTCAGGGCAAATCTTCCTCAGCAAAAAAGAGAAAGATTGGCAATGGATGTTAGCTCAGGGTGAAGCTTCTTCAGTAAAAAAAAAGAAGAAGAAGAAAGAAAAGAAAAGAAAAGAAAAGTCTTGAAATAAGCCAAAGGAAAACAATGCATTACCTACATGTGATCAACAATTCAAATGATGGCAGATTTCTCATCAGAAACCATGGAGACCAGAAGGAAGAGGCCCAATATCTTTAAAGTGCTGAAAGAAAATTTCTTACAACCTAGAATTCTATATCCAGTGAAAATATATTTCAGGAATAAAGGTGAAATAAAGACATTCTCAGATTAAGTAAAACTAAGAAAATTCATAGTCAGAAGAATTGCTCTAAAAAAATTGCCACAGGAAGTGCTTTAGATGGAAGGGAAATGATACCAGTAGGAAGCTTGGAACATTAGGAATAAAGGAAGAGCAACAGAAATGATAACTATCTGGGTAAATATAATAAATTCTCCTCTTGAGTTTTCTAAAATATGTTTGATAGTTGAAAGAAAAAAAAGTAACATTTTTGATGGGATCTTCAATGAATATAGATGTAATACGTGACAACTATAACATAAAAAGGTGGATCGATAATGGGCCTATTAGTGGTAAGGTTTCAAGTGGTAAAATGTTCTTTCTAAATACGCTGTGAAAATTTCAGTATGCATTTTGTAATCTCTAGAGTTATCGCTAAAACATTATACAAAAAGATATAGTTAAAATTATAATAGGTAACTTAACTTAAAATGGAATACTGAACAATCTTCAAATAAGCCTAAAGAAGTCAGGAAAGGCAAAAGAGGAACCACAAATGCACAAACATAAAACAAATAATGAAATGGAACTCCAAATCCAAATAGATCAATAATTACATTAAATATAAATGGTCTAAATACACCAATTAAAAGACAGATATTATCAGAATGGATTTTAAAAAATGACCCAACTACATACTTTCTACAAGAAACTTATCTCAAATTTAAGCATATAGGTACATTAAAAGTAAAAGAATGGAAAAATATATACTATGTAAACATTAATCTAAAGAAAGCTTGAGTGACTATATTAATGTCAGACAAAGTAGACTTCAGAAAAAAAATTACCAAGAGTAAAGAGGAATGTTACATGTTGATACACATATTTATACATATTGATATTCTTGGTCAATTACCAAGAAGACATAATTATCAGTGTGTATAAACCCAATAAACAGAGCTTCAAAACACACAAAGCCAAAACTGATGGAATGGAAAGGAGAATGAACAACTCCACCATCATAGTTAGAGACCAACTCTTCCCTCTCAGTAACAAAGAGAACCAGTAGAGAGAAAAATCAAGGATATGGGAAACACGTATCAAAGATATAGAAGAACTTAACAAGACCATCAGCCAAATGGGTCTAATTAACATTTATGGAACACTCCACCCAACACTCATAGAATAAGTATGTTTTTAAGTGCCTACAGAGTATTCACCATGATAGACCATATCATGAATCATAAAACAAAAGTTAACAAACTGAAGAGAATTGAAATCATACAAAGCATGTTCTTTGACCATAATGGAATTAAACTAGATGTCAACAACAGAAAGATAACAGGAAAATCTTCAATCACTTTGAAATTACACAGGACATGCTGAAATCATCCATGGGTCAAAAAAGAAGTCTCAAGGAAAATTAGGAAATATTTTGAGCTGAAATAAAATGAAAATAAGCATATCAAAATTTGCGGAATGCAGTTAAAGGAGTGCTCAGATGGAAATTTATAGTATTAAATGTTTACTAAATTAGAAAAGAAGAAAGATCTCAAATCACTAATCTAAACTTCCACATTGAAGAAATTAAGAAATATGGAATTAATGATTCTATGTGCAGTCATGCACCACATAACAACATTTTGGTCAATGACAGACCACATAAATTATGGTGGGCTCATAAGATTAGTACAGTACAGCATAGATGTGTAGTAGGCTATACCATCTGGGTGTGTGTAAGTGCACTCTACGATGTTCGTACAATGACGAAGTTGCCTAATGACACATTTCTCAGAACATTTCGCCATCATAAGTGACACATGGCTGTACATAAATTCAAAAACTTGGATGAAATGAACCAATTCCTCAAAAACCAGCAATTACCAAAACTCACCATTGATACAATAGATAATGAGTAATCTGATAATTATTAAATAAATTGCATCCGTAGTTAAAGGCATCCAAAAAAGAAATCTCCAGGCCCAGGTGGTTTCACTGGAGAATTCCATAAGGATTTAAAGAAGAAATAGCACCAATTCTTTATCATTTCTTCCAGAAAATAGAAGAGAAGGGAATACTTCCCAACTCATTTTATGAGGCCAGCGTTACCCTGAAAACAGAACCAGATAGATAATACAGAAAAGAAAACTACAATATTTCTCATGAATCTAGATGCAAAATACTCAATAAATTATTAGCAAATTGAATCGAGCAATATATAAAAAGAATATTCAACAATGACTAAGTGGGATTTATCCTGAGAAAGCAATACTCATCAATCTTTGAAAATCAATATAACCCACATTATTGACAGTTTAAAAAAATCATATGATCATATCAGCAGATGTAGGAAAAGTATTGACAAGATGCAATATTCATACGTGGTTTTTTAAAAGACTTGGCAAACTAGGAATGGAAGGGAACTTCATCCACCTGATTAAAGAGTATCTACAAATATTTATAGCTACCATCATACAATCAGGAAAAATATTTCTCCCTTTAGATTAAGAACAAGTCAAAACTGTCCACCATTTCTATTCAATTCATATTGAAGATCTTAGCCGGTGTAACAAGGAAGGAAATGGAAATTAAAGGCACACAGATTGGAAAGGGGAAAACAAAACTTTCCTGTTTCCAGGTGACATGATTGTCTCTGTAGAAAATCCCAAGGAATGTTTAAAAACAAAACAAAACAACTTCAAGAACTAATAGATGAGTTTTACAAGGTTGCAGAAAACAAAAAATAAAATGGCAGACATAAATCCAACTATATCAATAATAACATTAAATGTTAATGGATTGGACAAACCAATCAAAAGTCGGAGGTTTTTGGACTGGATTAAAAAAACAAGACCCAACTATATGCCATCTACAGGAAAAACACATTAGATTTCTTTTTCTGCTTTTTCTCCCCAAATCCCCCCAGTATTTAGTTGCATATATATTTTTAGTTGTGGTCCTTCTAGTTGTGTAGATTTTAAGATATAAAGTAAAATGATAGAAAAAGATGTATCATGCAAACAGCAACCAAAATAAAGCTGGCATGGTAATACTAATATCAGACAAAATAAACTTTGAAACAAAAAAAGGTAACAGGATAAAGAGGATCACTGTATAAGGATAAAAGGGTCAACTCATCAGAATATATAACAATTATAAACATATGCATCTAATAATAGATTACCAAAACATATGGAGCATAAATGACAGAAATGAATGGAGAAATAGACAGATCCACAATAGTAGTGGGGGCTTCAATATCTCACTTTCCATAGTGAATAGAACAGCTAGGCAGAAAATCAACAAGAAAATAGACTTGAGTAGCACTATAAACCAACCTCACATATCAGACATCTATGGAACATTCTACTCAACAGCAGAATAAACATTCTTAAGTGAACATGGAACATTCTCCAGGATAGACCATATGTTAGGCTGTAAAACAAACTTCCGTAAATTTAAAAGATTTCAAATCATATAAAGTATGTTCTTCAATCACAATGGGATAAGTACCAGAAATAAATTTGGGAAACTTACAAATATGCGTAAATTAAATAACAGTCTTAACCAATGAGTTAAATGAAAAAATCAAAGGAAAATTAGAAAATACTTTGAGATAAATGAAAATGAACACACAACAAACCAAAACTTATCTGATGCAACTAAAGCAATACTTAAAGGGAAATTTATAGCTGTAAGTGACTATTAAAATGAAGAAAGATCTCAAATCAGTAACCTAACATTTCACCTTAAGACACTGGAAAATAAGAGCAAATTAAACCTAAAGCAAGTAGAAGGAAGAAAATAACAAAGATTAAAGTGGAAATTATTGAAATAGAGAATAGGAAAATAATACAGAAAAAAATCAATGAAATTAAATGCTAATTATTTGAAAGGATCAACAACACTGACATTTTAGCCAGCTTAACCAAGAAAAAAAGAGAAAACTCAAATTACTGGAATCATAAATGGAAGCAGGGACATTATTACCAACCTTACAGAAATAAAAATAATTATAAAGGTATACTATGAACAAACGTAAGACAATGAATTAGATAACTTAGATGAAACAGACAAATTCTTAGGAAGACACAAACTACTGAAACTGCTTTGAGAAAAAATAGACAATGTGAATAGAACTATAATAAGTAAAGAGATTGAATTAGTAATCAAAAACTTACCCACAAAGAAAAGCCCAGGACCAGATGGCTTCACTGGTAAATTCTTCCAAAAACTTAAAGAAGAATCAATATCAATTCTTCCAAAAGTTAGAAGAGGGGACAACACTTCCCATTTCATTCCATGAGGCCAGTATTACTCTGATGACAAAGCTAGATAAAGACATAAAAGGAAAACTATGAATATAGATGCAAAAATCCTCAATAAAATACTAGCAAATAAAACACAAGAACATATAAAAAGAGTTACACACTACGAGCAAGTGGGACTGATCCAAGGAATGCAAGGGTGATTTAACATCTGAAAATCAACTAATGTAACACATTGTATTACTAGAATAAAAAAGAAAAACTACACGATCATCTCACTAAACACAGAAAATGGATTTTCTGTGAAAATGTAAAAACACGCCACAACTTGGAACAGAAGGGAACGTCCTCAACACGGTAAAGGACATCTACCAAAAACCCAAGTTAACATTATACTTAATGGTGAAAGACTGAGTGCTTTCTGCTTAAGATCAGGAATGAGGCAAAGATGTCCACTCTCACCACTTCTAGTCAACATTAGACTACAGGTTCTCGCCAGAGCAATTAAACAAGTTAAAGAAATAAAAGTCACTCAAATTGGAAAAGAAAAAATAAAATTATCTCTATTCTCAGATAACATGATATTGTATACAGAAAAATCCTAGGGAATTGACTAAAAAACTTTTAAAAATAATAAGTTAAGCAAGGTGCAGGATACAAGAGTAATGTACAAAAATTAATTGTATTTCTATACACTAGCAACAAACAATCCAAGAATGAAATTAAGAACATTCAATTCACAATAGCATCAAAACGAATAAAATAGTTGGAATAAATATAACAAAAGAACTGCAAGATATTCTCTGAAAACTATAAGACACAATTGAAAGAAATTAAAGAAGATATAAATAAAAGGAAAAAATCTATGTTCATGGATTGGAACTTAATATTGTTAAGATGACAATACCGCCCAAATTGATCCATAGATTCAATGCAATCCACTCGTCTTCTTTGTAGAAACTGGTAGGTTTATTCTAAATTTCATATGGAATTGCAAGAGACCCAGAATAACCAAAACAATCTTGAAAAAGAACAAATTTGGAGGGCTCAAAGTTCCCAATTACAAAACTTAGTACAAAGCAACAGAAATCAAGACAGTTGTGGTACCGGCGCAAAGACTGACGTATAGATCAATGGAATGAAATTGAGAGTCCAGAAATAAACCCATGTGTCTATGGTCTGATTTCCAACAAGGGTGCCAAGACCATTCAATGGAGAAAGAATAGGATTTTCAACAAATGGTGCTGGGACAACTGGATAGCCACATGCAAAAGAATGAAGTTGGACACTTACCTCACAACATACGCAAAAAGTGGCATTAAATGGATCAAAGACCTAAATATAAGAACTAAAACTGTTAAGCTCTTAAGAGAAGACATCTTCATGACCTTGGATTTGGCAATGAATTCTCAGATATGAGACTAAACGGTGCTGTTTCCACTCACAGCACCAGAACACTTCTGACACCAACTGTGTGGGTTTTCCACACCAAGCAATTCTTCAGCTCTCTCCAGATACCTACTGGGTCCTACAATTTAATTCAATTCTAACAGGAACTACCTGAAGTTAGTGCAGATTCCACAGGTTAAGGGCTCCGTTTCACAAGACTGCTCCTCACTTCAAATGCCAGTTGCAAGTATTGGGTGCCCAAGATACCCAATTTCTGTGTGACTTGGCTACAAATTGGAGGTCCTGACGAGCTCCTCCTTGGGTTTGATAATTTGTTGGAATGGCTCAAAGAGTTCAGGCAAACACTTTACATACTATTACCAGTTTATTACAAAGGATGTTTAACTGATACAAATGAACAGCCAGATGAAAGGGTACGTAGGCTGAGATCCAGAAAGGTCCCAAGCACAGGAGCTTCTGTCCCCATGAAATTGGGGTGCACCACCTTCCCAGCATGTGGATGTGTTCACCAACCTGGAGGCTCTCCAACCCCTGTTGTTTAGGTTTTTACGGAGGTTCCATTATATAGGCATGATTGATTAAATCATGGGCCATTGGTGGTTAACTCGATCTCCAGAAGGTCACGGGGAGGGGATGAACCCTCACATGGTTAGTTCCTTCAGAAACCAGCCCCCAGCCTGAAGCTATCTTGAGCCCATAAAGTCACCTCATTAGTATTAACTCAAGCATGGTTGAAAAGGGCTTATCATAATTAACAAAAGAAGCTCCTCTGACCTCTATCACTCAGGAAATTCCAAAGGTTCTAGAAGCTCTGTACCAGGAACTGAGGATGAAGACCAAATACACATGTTTCTTATTATGTCACAGTATCACAGACACTAAAACACAGCAGCAACAACAAAAATAGACAAATTGGACCTCATCAAAATTAAAAGGTTTTGTGCTTCAAAGGACACCATCAAGAAAGTGAAAAGACAACTCACAGAATGGGAGAAAATAATTGCAAATAACATGCCTGATGTGGGATTTGTATCTAGAATACAAAAAGAACTCTTACAGCTCAATAATAAAAAGATAGTCCAATTTAAAAATGGGCAAAAAATCTGAATAGACATTTCTCCAAAGAAGATATACCAATGGCTAGTAAACACGTGAAAAGATGCTCAACATTATTAGTCATTAGGGAATTACAAATCAAAACCACAGTGAGATACCACTTCTCATTCACTAGGAGGGCTAGAAACAAAAAGCCAGATAACAGGTATTGGTGAAGATGTGGAGGAGTTGGAGACCTTATGCACTGCTGAATAACATTTCATTGTATGTATATACCATGTTTTGTTTATCCATTCATCTATTGATGGATATTTGTGTTGCTCCCACATTTCAGCTGTTGTGAAAATGCTGCTATGAACATGTATGCACAAATACTTCTTCAAGAATCTGCTTTCAATTCTTTTGGGTATATACCCAGAAGTAAAATTGCTGGATCATATGATAATTCTATATCTAATTTCTTGAGGAGATGTCATACTGTTTTCCACAGTGCTGTACCGTTTTACATTCCACCAACAGTGCACAAGGAATCCAATTTCTTCACGTCTTTGTCAATACTTGTTATTTTCTGTTTTCATAGTAGCCTAATGGGTGGGAGGTGGTGTTTCAATGTAGTTTTGATTTGCGTTTCCCTAATGATTAGTGATGTCGAGCATCTTTTCATATACTTATTGGCCATTTGTATTTCTTTTTGGAGAATTATCTACTCAATTCCTTTGCCGATTTTTAAATTAGATTGTTTATTTTTTGTTGTTAAATTTTAGGAGTTCTCTATTTATTTTGGATATTAATTCCTTATCAGATATATGATTGGAAAATAATTTCTACCATTCTATGGGTTATTTTTTATTCTGTTGATATTGTATTTTGATGCACAAAAGTTTTTAATTTTCATGAAGTTCAATTTGTCTATTTTTTCTTTTGTTATTTGTGCCTTTAGTGTCATATCCACGAAACCATTGCCAAATCCAATGTTGTAAAGATTTGCCTTATGTTTTCTTCTAAGAGTTTTATTGTTTTAGGTCTTAAATTTAGGTCTTTGATCCATTTTGAGTTAATTTTTGTATATGATATATAGGTATGGGTCTAACTTCATTCTTCTGCATGTAGATATTCCATTTTCCCAGCACTATTTGTTGAAAGGACTGTCCTTTACCCACTGAATGGTCTTGCCACCCTTGTCAAAAATCATTTGACCATACATGGGAAGGTTTATTTCTGGGTTCTGTGTTCTACTCCATTGGTCTATATGTCTGACTTTATGCCAGCACTATATTGTTTCATTACTGTAGATTTTTAGTAAGTTTTGAAATCAGCAATGATGAGTCCTCCAGCTCTGTTCTTCTTTTTCCAGATTGTTTTTGCTATTCGAGGTCCTTTGAGATTCAATATGAATTTTAGGATGAGTTTTTCTATTTGTGCAAAAAATGCCATTGGGCTTTTGGTAGGGATTGCATTGAATCCGTAGATTACTTTGAGTAGTATGGACATTTTAACAATATTAAATCTTCCTATACATGAGCATGGGATGTGTTTCCTTTTGTTTTCTTTAATTTCTTTCAGTAGTGTTTTGTAGTTTTCATTGTACAAGTCTCTCACCTCCTTTGTTAATTCCTAAGTATTTTATTCCTGTTGATGCTATTGTAAATGGAATTGCTTTTGTAATCTTCTTTTCAGATTATTCACTGTTAGTGTATGGAAATGCAACTGATTTTTGTGTGTTGACTTCATGTCTGCTACTTTGCTGGATTCATTTATTAGTTCTAACAATTTTTCTGTAGAATCTTTCAGATTTTCCACATATCATCTGTGAACAGAGATAATTTTACTTTCACGTTTCAAATTTGGGTGCCTTTTATTTTTTTTCTTCCCTAATTGCTCTGACTAGAAATTTCAGTACTGTGTTGAATAGACGTGGTGAAAGTGGGCATCCTTGCCTTGTTCCTGATCTTAGAGGCAAAGCTCTCAATCTTTCATCATTGAGTGATGTTTGCTGTGGGTTTTTCATATATAGCTTATTATGCTGAGGCAGTGTCCTTATTCCTAGTATATTGAGTGATTTTTTTGAAAATCATGAAAGGGTATCGAATTTTGTCACTGCTTTTTCTGCATCAGTTGAGATGATCATGGTGGTTTCTTTTCTTCATTCTGTTAATGTGGTACATTACATTGATTGATTTTCATATGTTGAACTAACCTTGCATTCCAGGAATAAATCCCACTTGGTCATGGTGTATAATCCTTTTAAAATGCTGCTGAATTTGGTTTGCTAGTATTTTGCTGAGGATTTTTGTATCAATGTTCATAAGGGATATTGGTCTGTAATTTTCTTTTTATGTAGTGTCTTTGTCTGCCTTTGGTATCAGAGTTATTCAGGCCTTATAGAATGAGCTAGAAAGTGTTCCCTTCTCTTCAATTTTTTGGAAGAGTTAGAGAAGGATTGGCATTAGTTCTCCTTGAAATGTTTGCTGGAGTCACCAGTGAAGTCATCAGCCACAGGGCTTTTCTTTGCTGGGAAATTTTTGATTACTTAATTAGGTCTATTCGGATTTTCTTTTTCTTCATGATTTAGTCTTGGCAGGTTTTGCATTTCTAGGAATTTGTCCATTCCATCTAGGTTATCCAACTTGCTTCCATATAATTTTTCATAGTACAGCCTGTAGTCATTTTTATTTCTATAGAATTAATAATGTTCTCACTTTCATTTCTGATTTTAGTAACTTGAGTCTTCTCTTTTTTTTTCTTAGTCCATCTAGCTAAAGCCTTGTCAATTATGTTAATCTTTTTGAAGAACCAACTTTTGGTTTCATTGATTTTCTCTATTATTTTCTACTCTCTATTTGGTTAATCTCTTCCATAATCTTTATTTTTCCTTCCTCCTGCCAGCTTTCAGTTTAGTTTATTCTTCTCTTTTTAGTTCCTGAAGTTGTAAAGTTAGGTTGTTGTTTTGTGATCTTTCTTGTTTTTTAATGTAGGCATTTATGGCTATGAATTTACCTCTAGCACTTCTTTCTCTGTGTCCTATAAAGTTTGGTATGCTGGATTTTCTTTTTAATTTGTCTATAGGTATTTTCTAACTTCTTTGCGATTTTTTCTTTGATCCATTGATTTTTTTTTAAGAGTGTGTTAAGTTCCACAATTTGGTGAATTTTTCAGTTTAACTTCATCTCATTGGGGTCAGAGAAGATACTTTTTATCTTATTTATCTTTTAAAATCTAATGAGACGTTATTTGTGGCTTTACATATGGTACACCCTGCAGATGTCCCACGTGCCCTTGAAAAGAATGTGCATGCTGGTGTTGCTGGGCAGTGTGCTGTATGCACCTCTGTTAGATGTAGTTGGTTTATTGTGTTGTTGAAGTCCTCTATTTCCTTATTTATCTTTTGTCTGGTTGTTTTATTCATTACGGAAAGGGGGTGTTAAAGTCTTCAACTATTATTTTGAAACTATTTCTCCCTTCAATTCTGTCAGTTTTTGCTTCATATATTTTGATGGCCTGTTATTAGGTGCATAAATGTTTATAATTATTATCTCTTCTTGTTATATTGGACCTTTTATTAATATATAATGTACTTTTTTGTATCTTATAACTTTTTCATTTAAAGTCTATTTTGTCTGATATTAGTATAGCCAATCTTGCTCTCTTTTGATTACTATTTGAAGGGAATATTTTTCTCCCATCCTTTCACTTTCAATCTATTTGTGTCTTTGGCTCTAAATGAGTCTATGGTAGACAGCATATGTTTTTTTAATCTAGTCTGTCAATCTCTATCTTTTCATTGGAGAGTTTAATCCATTTACATTTAAAGTAATTACTGATAAAGAAGAACTTACTTTTGTCATTTTCCTATTTGATTTCCATGTCTTACAGGTTTTTAGTCTCTCATTTCCTGCATTACTGTCTTCCTTTGTGTTTAGTTGATTTTTTTGTAGTGAAATATTTAAATGTCTTTCTCATTTCCTTTCATATAGCTATTTTCATATTCATTCTATAGCTTTTTTTTTGTGGTTAAAATGGGGATTAAGTTTAACATTCTAAAGTTATAACAATCTAATTTGAATTTATACCAATGTCAATGAAAAATAATCCATAACCAATCTATAAATGAAAATTTGGGTGAGTTTATTCTGAGCTAAAATCTGAGGACCATGGCCTGGGGCCTTTCTTCCCAAAAGAAGAAGGGCACCAAGAAGTGAGGTATACAGAGTGGTTATATACCCCCAAACAGGATGTTTCACATATGATTGAAATTTCCCTCCCACAACAGTCACAAGATTGCCCTGTCGGCACAGTGCTTGATGGACACAGCAGGTAGTGGGTCTGCTGTCTCAGAGGGCATAGCAGGAGGCAAGTCTATTGTCTCGAGCTGGGTGGTCACAGGTGAGCGCAGCAATCAGTTCCTAGCCTAAGGAAAGATGCTTAATCCTTAAGGAAATGCCAACGTTGGGAGGGGGAGAGAAGTTGCACCTTTATCTCAAGGGCCTTTGTTCTTGCTATAGGGAATATCTAAAGCAGATATACAATGCATGCTCAACGGCCCTTGGTCAGGCCCTTTTGGAAAGACAAGGTCAGGCCAAATTAGGTTTACACCAAATGGCTTCCTGATATACTCCAATATATTCTATTACTTGCCATTTTTATTTGTCACCAGTTTAATCTCAACACCACATGAAAATTCTGCTCCCTTACAGCTCCATCCTCTGCCCTTTTGGTTGTCAATGTCATAAACTTACAGCTTTATACATTGTGTGCCCCAAAACACAAACTAATAATACTTTTAAATGTATTAGTGTCTTAAATTATATAGAAAACAAAATATGGAGTTACAAATCAAAGTTACAATAATACTAGCTTTTAGACTCATAATTTTTAAAAATGTGTTTGTCTCTTACATCATAGGAAACAAAAAGTGTACTGCAAATCATTATTACAATAATATTAACTTTTATAATTGCCCATGTGCGATATCGTGACTCGTCATCAGAAATATGTATTTGGTCTTCATCCCCTTTCCTGGCACAGAGCTCCTAAAACTCATGGAATTTCCTGTGATGAGAGTGCTAAAGGTATCTTTTGTTATGTTAATGAGGCAACTTTTGGAATGTGCCTAAGGGCGGGAACTGGTTGCAAGTGGAGCTGACCATGTGATCAGAGGGCTGGAACTTTCAGTCCCACCTCCCACCTCCTGAGACAGGAGAGAGGCTGGAGATTGACTTCAATCACCAATGGCGAGCAATTCGATCAATCATGCCTGTGTGATGAAGCCTCCATAAAAATCCAAAAGGACAGGGCTCAGAGATCTCCTGGGTTGGGGGAGACATGGAGAGCTGGGGAGAGAGGCACTCTCAAAGAGGGCATGCAAGCTCCATGCCCCTTCTGTATACCTTGCCCTATGCATCTCTTCCATCTGGCTGTTCCTGAGTTATATCCTTTTATAACAAATCAGTAATCTAGTAAGTAAGATGTTTCTCTGAGTTCTGTGAGCCATTCTGGCAAATTAATCAAACCCAAGGAGTGGATCATTGGAACCTCCAATTTATAGCCAGCTGCTCAGAAGCACAGGTGACGACCTGGACTTGCAATTGGCGTCTGAAGGAGGGGTAGTCTTATTGGACTGAGCCTTTAATCTGTGGAATCTGATGCTACCTCTGGAGAGAGAGTGTTAGAATTGTTGAGTTGTAAGACACCCGCTGGTGTTGGAGAATTACTTGGCATGGGGAAAAAACCCACACATCAAAATCGGGTGCAGAATCTCACCATGTATTTACCTTTATTGAGATCTTTATTTCTTCATATGGCTTCCAATTACTATCCAGCGTCCTTTCATCTCACCCTGCAGGACCCCCTTAAGCATTTCTTGCAGGGTAGGTCTAGTGCTAACAAACCCCCCTCAGCTTTTGTTTATCTAGGAATGTCTTAATTTCTCCCTCACTTGGGAAAGACAGTTTTGCTGGATTTGGGTTCTTGCTCAAGGTTCAGGGTTTCTGTTTTAGCGCTTTGAATATATCAGCCCACTGCTTTGTGGCTTCCAAAGTTTCTGATGAGAAATCTGCTGATAGTCTTATTGAGGATCTCATGTATGTGACAGATCACTTCTTTCTTGTTGCTTTCAAGATTCTTTTTTTTTTCCTTTTGCTTTTGAAAGTTTGATTATAATGTGTTCCCATGTGTGTCTCTTTGAGTTCATCTTACTTGGAGTTTTATTTAGCTTCTTGGATGTTTATAATCATATCTTTCATCAAATTTGGGAAGTTTTCAGCCACTATTTCTTCAAATATTCTCTCTGCCCTTTCTCTCGTCTCCTTCTGGCAATATGTATGTGGGTCGACTTGATGATGTTCCCTGGGTCCCTTAGGCTCTGTTCACTCCTTCTTTTCCTATTCCCTGGGCTTGATCATTTCCATTGCCTTATCTGCAGGTTCACTCATTCTGTCTTCTATCTGCTCAAATTTGCCACTGAATCTCTCTAATGAATTTTTCATTTCAGCTATTGTACATTTCAGCTCCAGAATTTCTTCTTGGTTTCTTTTCAGATTTTCTGTCTTTATTTATATTTTCATTTTGTTCATACATCATTTTGACTTTCTCCAATTATTCTTCTGGTTGTTTGAGCCTCCTTTTTAAAAAATTATTATTATTATTATTATTATTATTATTTTATTGAGGTATAATTGACATATAACATTATATTAATTCAAGGTGTACGATATAATGATTCAATACTTGTATACATTGGGACATGGTCACCACAATAAGTCTAGTTAACATCCATCACTATACATAGTTACAAAAATTGTTTTCTTGTGGTGAAGACTTTTAAAATCTACTCTATTATTTTTTTTAAATTGCTTTTTTATTGAAATATAATTGACATAACATTATAATAGTTCCGGGTGTACGACATAATAATTTGATGTTTGTAGACATTGCAAAATGTTTGAACTTAAGACAATTGTCTGAAAGTCTTTGTCTGTTAGATTTGCTACCACACGTTTTTCAGAGACAGTTCCTGTTGCTTAATTTTTTCCATTGAATTGGCCATGTTTTCCTGTTTATTTATACATTTTGTGATTTTTTATTGAAAACCATAACTCTGGAAATCAGATTCTCTCCCATCCCAAGGATTTGCTGTTTTTTGCTATTGTTCCTGTTTTTTTTTGATTGCTGTAGGCTGTTTCTGTGCCAAGGATCATCCTGGGGTATAAACTTAAGGTCTTCTGAGCTCTTTTCTTAGCCTGCCCCTTTCCCTGGGCGTGCACGGTCTCCTTCTAATTTTTCCTGTGTAGGCAGTTGTTTTTGGATGTCCCAGTCTTTACTATCTGGCTCCTGAAGGGGAAAAAGAGAAAAATGAAAGTGGGAAAATAGGGCACCAGCCCTTTAAATCCCCTGGAAGTCATTTGAGCTGGAGGAGGAGAGGCTTGCAACAATGAAGGGAGATGCAACTACAATGATGGCCTGCCTCTTTGCCTGCACCTCCATGATCAGAAGCAGCCATCAGTGATCAGAGCACAGGACAAGGTGCTTTTTGCCCACGTTGGTCCAGCAGACTGTATGCAAGCTGCTCAGGAACACGTGCACGGCTGCCCACCACAGGCTGAGGTTGGGGATGGGTAGCTGTTACTGTGCTAAGAGTTTAAATTAACCACAATTTACCATCCAAGCCTTCCCTTGGAAGTTGGCAGCCTTCAATAGAGTCCAGATTCCCAAAATAGTAACATGAGACACACCCTGCCAATGCAGTTGTTGTCTATGTGGGAGATGGATTCCTGGTGCTTCCTACTCCACCATCTTCCCAGAATCCTCTCAGGGTTTCCTTCCAGGGTGAAGAAAATGTTCTAAAATTGATTGTGGGGATGGTTGTAAAAATCTGTCAATGTACCAAAAACTACTGACTTGTACACTTTAAAGCTGTGAATTGTATGGTTTGTGAATTATATTACAATAAAGCTATTAGAAAAAAAAATAGAGAACAAAGTGCTGCTCTTTCCATAAGGGAAGGAGTTCACTGTAATCCACCTGCCATCATCGAGCTGGCTGATGCTCTGGAGGAGCAGTGCTATGTCAGGGAATTGGAGTTGCTCTCTGCTGCTGGTCGACTGGGCATTTCTCAGCGGCAGTAGCCAGATCAGCCTCGGAAGCGGATGTTCTCGTTGCTGAGCCCATGAACAACCTCCACCACTGCCACTTGGCTACACTGTTAGTGAGCTTATTGAGCAAAGACAGGAGTCATTGGGGAAGGCGGCTGACTGATGTCCACAGAATGGGTTATCCTGTCTTCCTAAAATCTTACTCTCTGAGGTCACTCTTTGGTGAGCATTGGAATTGTATCACATGGGACACAATTATCTTCTCACTCCGGAAAGTTCTATCCACATACCTCTTCCCTAGACTCTGTAGCAGTCTTTGACCGTCTAGCCAAACCATTAGTCACAACCCATGAATTGATAGAGATCTAAATTTCTGGACATCTCTCCTTCCAGTCAAAATAGGCAACCAGGTTCACTGCTCAAATTTCTGCCCATTGGGAAAATTTCCCTTTACCCTTGTCCTTCAGGGGTGTCCCAGAATGGGGATGTAGTGCTACAGTTGTCCCCTTTGGGGTGGTGCCTGCATGCCCTGCAGAACGATATGTAAACCGGGTCTGAGGTTTTTTCTTTATCAGTCAACTGGGGATGCCCTATGGGCCACTGGTGCAGTTTGAGAGACAGAAGGCAATGAATCATCCATAAGGAAGCTGGACATCTGAGCAACTTCTTCATGCAGATTACCTGTGCCTTCAGGACTTGCTGGAGCCCAGCCTTGTATAAATCTCTTCCAGAGAGTGTTGCTGTGCGTGCCCAACTCTATGGCTTGTTGGGTCCAACAACACACAGATAACGATGGGCAGTTCAGTTCACATAGGACGTTGGTGGCCCACAGTCAAGGGTTCAGTCTCCACTAAGGCCCAGCAGAAAGCCAAAAAATGGTTTCTCAAAAGTAAAGTAATTACTTTTTCAGAGAATGACATGACTTTCCCCCAAATCCTGGAGGTCTGCACTGCGGTTCACCTACAGGGGGCACTGAAGTCTCCGAACAGCATCTCTTTCTACCACTGACACTTCAAGCACCATCATATCAGCCTGAATCTGCTGCAGAGCATTCTCCTGTGCTGGATCCTACTCAAAACTGGCAGCGTTTCAGCTTGCTCGGTAAATGAACCACAGAGGCACTCCCAAATGAGGTGTATGTTGACTCCAAAATCCAACGGGGCTCCCCAGGCATGGTGCCTCCCTCTTAGTGATGGGAGGGGCAGATGCAGCAGCTTTTCCTTCACCCAAGAAGGAATATCTCAACATGCGTCAAATAACTGGACCCTAGGAACTTCCCCTGAAGTGACAGGCCCCTGAAGTTTTGTAGGGGGTGGTGGGATTTGTCTCCTACCCTCTGGCATGCAAGTGTCTTATGAACATGTCTAAAGTGGTTGCTACTTCTTGTTCATCAGATCAAATCATCATCATATCATCAAGATAATGGAACAGCAAGCCGTCTTGTGGAAAAGGAAGCTGAGTAAGGGCAATCCAGACCATATTATGACCTAGGGCGAGAGCACTGATATACCCCTAAGATGGGACAGTGAAGGTGTATTGCTGGCTTTGCCAGCTGAAAACAAACTTCCTCTGATGGTCTTTACTAACAGATATAGACAAAAACAGCATTTTCCAGATCAATAACTACATACCAGGTCCCAGGAGATGTGTTGATTTCTCCATCAACAAAAGCCCATTTGGAACAAAAGCTGCAATTGCAGCCACAACCTGATTAAGCTTATGATGATCCACTGTCATTCTTCAAGAGCCATCTGTCTTCCTCACCGGCCAAATAGGCAAGTTGAACAGGTGTGTGGTGGGAATCACCACCCTGCATCTTTCAAGTCCTTAATGGCGGCACCAATCTCTGCAATCTCTCCAGGAATGTGGCATTGCATTTGGCTTAGTATTTTCATAGGCAGAGATAGCTCCAGAGGCTCCCACTTGGCTTTTCCTACCATAATATCCCTCATGGCATGGGTCAGCAAACCAATGTTGGGATTCTTCTAGCTGCTCAAGATGTCTATTCCAATTACGCATTTCAGCACTGAGGAAATATCCACAGGGTTGATTCAGGGGCTGATTAAAACCTCCATTGATCACCTGACCTCCGTAGGCCCTGCTCTGACTAGTGAACTGAGTGATGCTTTGGAAATCCAGGAATTAGAGTCAGTTCAAACCAGTGCCAGTAATTCTTGGAAAGTCTGATTATTTCCCTTTCCACTGTGGAAATTAATAAAGAAACTTTAACTAAAGTGGAGTTGGGAAGGACTGTAGGTGGAGCTCTCACACCTTATCACCCATTGTCCGTTATACCAAACAGGAAGAGATGGCTGCTTGCATCTTCAAAAGAAAGTACAACGACTTTACCACTGAAGAAAGATTTCTCTCCCTCCCCAGCCACAGCCCAGCCAGTGAGAAATGCTGCAGCTCAGTCAATGGGAAGCCACTACACCTCAGCCAATGGGAAGCAGCTACACCTCAGCCAATGGGAAGCCACTACACCTCAGCCAATGGGAAGCTGCTATACCTCAGCCAATGGGAAGCCGCTACACCTCAGCCAATGGGAAGCCGCTACACCTCAGCCAATGGGAAGCAGCTACACCTCAGCCAATGGGAAGCCACTGCAGCTCAGCCAATGGGAAGCCGCTACACCTCAGCCAATGGGAAGCTGCTACACCTCAGCCAATGGGAAGCCGCTGGCGCCCTGAACTGTTACTTTCCCCCAATGGACTTTCCTTTCGAACAGCCCCTCCCTCTCCCCCTTTTTCTCTATAAAACTAAATTCCCCTCACACAGACTCCCCCTCTGAAGTTATTTCTGATGGCTACAGTGAAAATTGTGTCCCCCAACCCTCCCGTGTGTGTGGATAAACAACTCTTAAATGACAAAGCCACTCAGCATTCCAATCTCCCTAAGCCCGTGTGGGTTTGTTCCCCAGCTTTATTGAGGTTTAATTGACAAATAAAAATTACATATATTTAAGGTATACAATATGCTGTTTTGCTATAAGTATACATTGTGAAATAATGACCAAAATCAAGCTAACTAACATTTCTATCTCCTCATAGAGTTACACTTTTTCTCTGTGGTGAGAACACAAGATCTACTCTTAGAAAATTTGAGTTTACTGTGATAAATGAGGTAGTATTAACCATAGTCACCACGCTGTACATTAGATCTCCAGAACTTATTCATCCTGTATAAATGAAATTGTCTGCCCTTTAACCAGAATCTGCCCATTCCCCCAACTCTCCAGCCCCTGGCAACCACCACCCCACTCCCTGCTTCTATGAATTTAATTTTTTTTTTTTTTTTTTTTTGCTGAGGAAGATTGGCCCTAAGCTAACATCTGTGCCAATCTTCCTCTACTTTGTATGTGGGATGCCTCCACAGCATGGCTGATGAGTAGAGTAGGTCCGCACCTGGGATCTGAACCCATGCACCAGGGCTGCCATAGCAAAGGAGACGGAACTTTAAGCACTCAGCCATGGGGCTAGCCCCAAGTTGGACTTTTTTAGCTTCCACTTATAAGTGATATCACGCAGTGTTTGCTGTCTGTGTCTGGCTTATTTTATTTGCCATAGGGTCCTCCAGGCCCCAGGCCTTTGGATATCTTCCTCTAGAACAAGGTCAGCAATCTACAGCCCAGGGGCCAAATCAAGCCCACAGGCTGTTTCTGTATGGCCAACAGACCAAAGGTGATTTTTATATATATATATGTGTGTGCATATATTTATTTATTTATTTGGCGAGGAAAAGAGGCCTGGCGCTAACATCTGTGCCAATCTTCCTCTGTTTTGTATGTGGAATGCCACCAGAGCATGGCTTGATGAGCAGTGCATAGGTCCACACCCAGGATCCGAACCAGCAAACCCCAGGCTGCCAAAGCCAAGGGTGTGAACTTAACCACTATGCCACTGGGCCAGCCCCATTTTTATTTTATTTTATTTTTTTGAGGAAGATTAGCCCTGAGCTAACTGCTGCCAATCCTCCTCTTTTTGCTGAGGAAGCCTGGCCCTGAGCTAACAACCATGCCCATCTTCCTCTACTTTATACGTGGGACGCCTACCACAGCATGGCTTGCCAAGTAGTGCCATGTCTGCACCCGGGATCCAAACTGGCGAACCTGGGGCCGCAGAAGCAGAACGTGCAAGCTTAACCGCTGTGCCACCGGGCCGGCCCCCATTTTTATATTTTTAATTGAAACAAAATCAAAGAAGAATATCTTGTGACACATGAAAACAATATGAAATGCAAATGTCAGTGTTCGTTGATAAACTTTCATCGGAACCCAGCCCTGCTCACTTCCTTACAAACGGTCTTTGGCTGCTTGTCTGCTGCAGTGGGAAAGCTGAACAGCTGCAGCTGACACTGGCCTGCGAAACCCAACACATTTCCCACCTGGCCTTTTACAGGAACAGTGTGCTGACTCTGCCCTATAACATACCAAGGACATTTCAGCCTCGCACAGGCCACCTGTGGGCCCTCATATCAAACAACCAAGCAAACGGTCAGAGCCACTCTGAGCCCCTCCAGCTCCGACACTGAGTCCGGTAGCTCTGCTTAGTGGGCACAAATTTGGCCTGGTCCACCTTTATATTCTCCCACCTTTATATTCTCCCACCTTGATTCAACACCCTTAAGACCCATTTCCACACACATTCCCCAGTTTTCTATTGATACAAATTGGCAAACGGAAATTGGCAGCTGTCTTGGTGTTACACTTCACCCCTCGGCGCTCACATTTTGTACCTTGCCCTTTGGGTTCTGTTGATACTTGAGTCTTGTTATAGGTCTTGGAAGCAAGAACAGGCAGCAGGAGTAGGTTCTGAGGAGGACTAGCATGCCCTGCACAGCAGAAACCTCGAGGAGGCCCTTCCAGATTCTTCAGGAAGAGAAAGCAACCCTCCGCAGGCAGGCGCGCAGGCTGCTTCTGTGGGCAAAGAAGACTCTGCAGAATTTAAGGGTTTGGGGTCCCCAGCTTTACGAAAATCTGCTCATGCGCTTCCATCCCAGTTTTCAGGCAAGGCCCTAATTCTAACAAGAACTGCGAGGCTGGTGGTTCCACCTGTGCCGTGAGGGAGCCGCCCGCAGTCTGACTCGAGTTCGGTTTTCAGAGCTCTCAGCCCTGCGACCATGGGGGATGAGGGTTTCTTTCAGCGCAGTCACAGACTCAGATCACGGGCTGGGAATTGAAAGCCCTGAGCTCATCATTTCCTCTCCCCAAGTTTTCTAGCACAGTTAGAAGCAACCAAGCAACCCCATTACTCTCCATATTTCCACTAAAACGTTCTATGGAAGCAAATACCAGGTAACCCAGAGCCTTGTCTTCTATGGGGACGTGACATATAGGAAGCTACTGGGAACGACCTGAGTGACTGTTTTGCCACTCCACGCCACGGACCATGAGTGCCCCCTTTACCACTGGAAACAGGGTCATTAACAACTGTAAATCTAATTAGACTAGAGAACGAATTCCAGAAAAACCCAGAAATCATCCTGAAGATTCTGATCTTCCAGAATCACTCAGATCGAATTCTGTAACAGCAAAGCAGAACCACCACGACACACACACGCACACGCACTCACATGTGATTTGTTACAGGAAGTTGACCTTGCACAATTGTGGGAGCTAGTTAAGCTGTCTCTGTGAGGCGTTACCTCTAGGCTTGATGGGGGACTTAAGTCCACGGGGCAGGTGGTCAGGAAGGGAAGATGGATGTAAGGTGGGGAAGAGTGAGAGCAATCTGGACCCGCAAGCACAAGCTGCACTCCAGGAGGATGCACTGAAGCCCGTGTCATTCTTGTTGCCTCTGACCTCGGTGGTCCGAGTCAAAGCCAGGGCCTGTCATCACGGAGCTGAGCGCACACGTGGCCCCAGAGGTGGAGAAGCTGCAGGAAGACCCGGGGGCGGGGAGCAGTTGCAGGCCCAGTTTCTGCCTTACACCAGCGAGATGAGTGGGCAGATAAGCAGCAACCGGTGCAAGCCACAAAATGGCGGCGGCTGCAACCTCATCCAGCCGGTCTCCCCCAAGAACACCTCTCGTGGCCCACCCTAACCAGAAGCACACAGCGAGGGGAGTTCTGGGAAATACAGTTTAACCTGGCCAAGTGGATACATGACAAAGCCAGTGTTTCAAGTCCTGTTTAACCTCCCACCAGCAGGAGCTGGAGCTCATCACTCGCCAGCCTCCCTAGCAGCAAGCGCAGCTCCCTGAAGCCAGCATCGGCCGTCCCTCCTGAGACCCCAAGGAAAGCACAGTCTGGTCTCACAGGAGGAGAACAGGCCTTCCAGTTAAGGGGATCTGGCCCTAATTCCTCCAGAACAAGAACTCTGTCACTGTTGCACTCGGGAGCCTGGCTGCGTTACAAGAGCCGCCCCATTAGCTCTTGGCAAGGAGGCTCCAGTCAGACAGCACAAACAAAGGTGTCACACCAGTCGGGGTCTGGGCAGGAGACGAACAGCCTCTTGAGAGCACCGGGAGCAGGACTGGAGAGCTTTCTGGATGTCTTTTCCAAGTCTGAGATTCAGTGTTCTGTCCCCTGGCGGTATCAACAGAATCTAGTCTTAAGAAGAAACTTTTCCTTTCATATTTGAATAAAAATGGTTTGAAGCCCCATCCCTTGACTTGGGGGGAATCTCAGCACCCTCCTCACCATATCAACAAATTCCCCAGGGCTATTGTTTTCCCTGGTGTCACAAACTCAGCTAAATGACAACATTTCCCAGTTTCTTTTTGCAGATGGAGGGGGCCAATCAGAAGTAAGTAGAAGTCTCTGGGAGAGTATCCTGAAAAGGCTCTTTAAAATGAGTCAGCTCACCTAGTGGTGCCTTTCCCCTCACCTTTTTCTTTTTCTCTTGCTTTTTTCCCTGGAATGTGGCACGATGGCTGAGGCTCCTGCAGCCATTTTGTGATCTTGAGGATTAGCACCACATGCTAATCATGGCAGAGCAGTAAGTCAGTAGGAGCCTGGTCCCTTATGACATCAAGGAACCCCTTCCCCAGCCTCGGACTACACACTTCAGAGTTCTGTTACGTGAGAGAGAATAAATGAGCTTGTTGACGCCACCGTTGCTTCTGGCTTATGTCTCTTGCAGTTGAATGGGGTTTCTGCTTCTAGAATTCTTGCGATGTGAGATGATAAACTTCCTTTGTGGCAAGCTCTACTATAAGAAGATTAGTTGTTTCCTGCTCTCTTGAACTCAAACGTGGCCAGGTGGTTTGTTTTGGCCAATGAATGTGAGCAGAAGTGATGTGGGTCCCATCCTGGCAGAGGCTACAAGAGCCGTCATTCTCGCTTCCTGTCAATGATAACCAGAAATGTTTCTGGTGGGGCTTCCCCACCAGCTTAGTCACGTCACAGCTCCCAGCCGACCCACGATGGACACAAAGCCTGAGTGAGAAACACACCTTGGTCATGGTGAGCCACTCAGAGTTTGAGATCCTTTATTACTGTCAGTTTTAAGCAAAAGTGGGCTGGCTCAAGAGAGGGAATGAGGGGCTGACAAGCTCTTCGGTGGAGAGGGCTCCAGGCTGACTTTGCAAATGACTCCCCGAACACGACGGCAAGGACAACCTCGCTCCTCCTCCTGTGTGTCTCTCCTTTACTCTCACGCGACGCCCACACTCACTCACTTCTGGTAGCAGATGTGCAGGGACTTTCCCCACACCAAGCAACTCTCTGTGATACCAGCTGGGTGGCGCACGACTCAGTTCTGACACTCACTGGAGCCAGTGCAGACCCACAGGTCAAGGGCTCGGTCCCACAAGACTGCCGTCCACTTCAGAGGTCAGTCGCTAGTAGGTCCCCAGGCTACCCGCAGCTTCTGTCCAACTTTGCTGCCAATTGGAGGTTCCCAGGAATCCCCCGACCTTGGATTCGATGGTTCACTGGAACAGCGCACAGAACTCAGGGCGGCACTGGCACTGACAGTCATCACGATAAAGGACGTGCTAGAGGATCCAGATGAACAGCCAGATGAAGAGACACGTGGGGCGAGGTCTGGGAGGGCCCCGGGCACAGGAGCCTCTGTCCCCGTGGACTTGGGGTGTGTCACCCTCCTGGTACGTGGATGTGTCCACCAACCTGGGAGCTCTCCGAACCCTGTACTTTTGGGATTTTTATCGAGGTTTCAACACATAGGCATGAAGGATCATCAAGTCCATTTCTAGCCCCCGTCTCCTTCCCAGAGGACAGGGACCTGGGCTGAAAGTTCCAAGGTGCTCATCACAACTTGGTCTTTGTGGTGACCAGCCACCATCCAGGGGCCACCCAGTGTCACCTCATTAGAACAAAAGACGCTCCAATCACCCAGGAAATTCCAAGGGATTTAGGAGCTCTGTGTCAGGAACCACCATCGAAGACCAAATGGTAGAACAAGACATGCTCCTGGTGCTCTTATCACTTAGGAAATTACTAGGTTTTAAGAGCTGTGCGCCAGGAACTTGGAGCAAAACCCAATATATACATTGTCCATTGTCTCACAGCGACAGACAGAACCCACCTACCTGGGCAGCATCTCCCTCCACCATCAGGAGGCCCCATGTTCGTGGCGACCTCAGAATTCCGTGCTCCGTGTCTGATCCGGGACATAACTGCCTTTTTGTTTTCCCTTTTGCTGTTTTGTGCTGTGGTATAACAAAGCACACGAATCTTAGGGTCGGCTGTCACTCCTGATGGACGCGCACATTGCGTAGTCTGCGCCACTCTCGGGGTGCAGACGCTTCAGCCTTCGGGCCGCTCCCTCTGCCCCTCAATCCGCCCTGCCACAGCAGCAGCAGCAGCAGCAGAGGAACCATCGTCCAGCTTCTGTCGCCCCCAGTTGCTGCGGGTTCCCTCACTCCAGGGCCACGGAGGCACAGGCTGCGCTCTCTCCGCTCGGGACCAGCTCCCGCTCTGTGGCTGAGCCGTGTCCCCCCCGCACGTGCGTGCAACAGTCCACACCCGCTGGCGTTGCAGATCCACACTCAGGGCGTGTCCAGCGTTTGGCTCTTACAAATCTTGCTGCTGTGGACATTCACGGGCGAGTCTTGGCGTGGATGTCTGGTCTCCTTTCTCTTGGTTAGATATTTAAGAACTGAATTGCTGGGTCATGTGCTCATGACCTTTTAAAGAAACTGTTTCTAAAGTGATTGTGCCAATTTACCCTCCGATTGACGGCAATGCAGGAAAATTCCACCCCCTCCACATCCTCTTCAGCACTGGGAACCGCTGGCCTTTTTCATTTTAGATATTCTGTGTGTGACGGTGTCTCATTCTGGTTGTCATTTACTTTTTACTGATAACTGATATTGGGCATCTTTTCACATGTTTATTAGCCATTTAGACATCCTTTTTCTGCGTGTGCATAACTGCCTCAATGTCCACAAGGCTAGTGACCAGAATGGTGTAGCCAAAAAGCTCATCACCTTCACAGCCATCCTGGCCAGCGGGAAACAGCCAGTGAGGCAGGAAGATGGTCTCTTTTGGCTTCCAAACCTCACAGGAGGGCCCTGCAGAAGCAGAGCCGAATCCACATCCAGAGCTGCATCTCAGGGGCAGCTGGGAAACACAGCACCAGGTTCTCCTCTCCACCCCGCTGGGGGATGGGGCGAGGGGGAAGGAGGCTGCCCTGTGCCCTGGAGGCTGCCAGGGGTCGCCCTGGGCTGGGGACTCCTCGGGTCAGGCTCGCTCCAGCAGCGGGCGGTGTTAGGCCACAAACAATGCTCACTCTCATTGAATCGCTTCACCAGACGGTAAATCACTTTCTGAACATCTCTCAATCCATCAAATGATATGAGGGAGGAAGGCTCGGCGCAGTCAAGAATCAACCTCCCCCAAAGAGAGGCTCATCTCTAAGCCGCAGAAGGTCCTGTCTGAAGAATGTCTTTGTCCACCCAGGGCGTGGGGGCCCTCCTATAGTTTCTTTTCTTTTTTTCTTTTATTTGAGGAAGATTAGCCCTGAGCTAACATCTGCTGCCAATCCTCCACTTTTTGCTGAGGCAGCCTGGCCCTGAGCCAACATCCGTGCCCGTCTTCCTCTACTTTATATGTGGGACGCCTGCCACAGCATGGCTTGCCAAGCGGTGCTACGTCCACATCCGGGATCCAAACTGGCAAACCCCAGGCCACCGAAGCAGATTGTAAGCACTTGACTGCTGCGCCACTGGGCTGGCCGCCCCTCCCCCACCTAGTAGTTTCTAACAGTGGGATTGACGGTGGGGGCTTTGGGCCACAGGTATCAGCTCAGCCTCTGGAGCAGCTGGAGACTACAAGGACCACAGGGATGGTCAGCCATGTCTTTGTGACCGGCCCCAGTGAAAGCTCTGGACCCAGACTTGTTGGCAGCACTCTGTGCATGTTGTCACATTGTTGCCGGAAGTCGGCACCGTCCATGGCTGCACTGGGAGAGGATGACTCGACGCTTGGTGCTAGGAGCTCTCCTGGCTCTGCCCCGTGTGTGTCTCGTCCATTGGTTAATTCTAAGCTGGGCCCTTTCACTGTGATAAACCATAACCATGAGCATGAGAGCTCTCAGTGAGCTCTGGGTCTTTCTAGTGAATCATCAAACCCAGGGGCGGTCTCGGGGACACTCCACCTTGCAGCTGGTGTCAGAAATGAGGTGGTCTTGGGCCTCCCAGACTCCGCGGTGTCTGGGCAGTGAGGTGACACCCACACCCCTGACCCCTGCTGGTCTCCTCCAGCGGAGCAGACTCTGGCCTCTGGCTCAGAGCCCCGGGCAGCCACTCAGGATCCAGCTGGAACACCGCGTGTCTGTCTCCCTGTCTGTTTTCATTGGGTTTACCTTTACGGCTTTCTTCTGTTTATATCAAGCAGTACCAGCTTTCCATGTAGGACTATGCCTTTTAAAATACATGTATTTAAGTTAAAAAAAAAAAAAAAGGGAGCTGATCTTTTTTAAAAAAAAGTGATTAACAGTACAAGCAGGATGAAAATGGCAACAATTATGAAGAGAAGTCTGGGAAATACCGCCCTAGAACATCTTCCACAAACTGGGGTGGCCACCCCTCCAGGGCAAACGTGGCTGCCGGCGTTTCCTGTTCTAAGAAGGAAACTTAGTTTCCTCCCCACGACAACCTACACACTCCCTCGACCAGCGCTTCTCGGTATTTTTAAAAAGCGACCTGCAGTATGAAATACATTTTATATGATCATTGTATATATTAGGTTAAGCCCTATGAAATTGTCGTGTTTACAGATCAAAAAAATTTGAATAGTGACAATTTCACCTGATTCAATTTAATAGACATAATACACTATCCATGAACATATATGTAATATGTAATCTATATGCTAATCCTCCCTCCTGACTGGCTAGGCGTCTGTCCTGATTAGCAGGTGGTGGGTGCCAATCAAAAAATATTTTGTTTCTCTCCTCTACGTATATAATATGTATGTCACGTACGATATATATTACATATACAAATACAATATACAGCTCATACATGTTTGTTTTCATTGGATTTGTCTTTCTGGCTATCTTTTATTTATGTGGAGCAGGACTGGTTTTCCATATATGATTATGCCTTTAAAATAAACTTATTTAAGTTAAAAAGGGAATTGATCTCTTAAGAAAGTAAATAAAAACCCAGGTAGGACGACAATGTGGCAAAAATTGAGCAGAGGATATATACAGAAAGAAGGCCATATTATTTGTGATGTACTCTGATATTTCCTTTCCTATTTCATTACTTCTTTTTCTCTTTTTTTATGCAACTCCCAGCCCACTAAACTGACTGTGTAACCATGAACAGGCCGTGACCCGAAGGCGGTGGAATATTGTGATGCAGCCACCGATGGACAGGCCGCGTCTCCCTCTTCAGAGGATGCCTCAGCCTCCGGGCCCGCTCAGCCTAACCCGGGGGAGCCCCCCACCGGCTGCAGAGCCCGAGGGCCTTAGAAGCGCCCGGGGAGCCTGCGCCCCTTCTCGACCCCACTCTGGGGCCCTGCGACCCCAGAATTGCCCCCCCAAGTGCTCTGCGCCACTGCAAGGCCCACGTGGCCTTCTTGGGGGGCATACCCCGAAACCAAGAGGTAGCCCCAAGGTGGTCATTTGTGGGTTGGGTGCGGATGGAGCTCGGGAGCTCGGATGGGCAGGCAGGGTGTCCACACTCCCATGTGCGAGCCCCCTCGCAGTGCTGGAGGGACCCAAGTGTGCGGCAAGGGGGGCCATCGTGGGCCGGGGACCTCCCTTTGTGCTCGCAGTGACCAACGCAACCACGGGTTGTCGGGGTGAGCTGGCCTTGGCCCCAGGCTCTGCGAGGGGACCTGTCTGGGGTCTCAAGCAGCCACAGGCAGGATCCAGCGCTGACCCCTCCGTGGCCAGGGCCCCTGCGGGCCACTCCTGCCCCTCCCACCTCACGATGCACGCTGGCTCCTTCACTGTCCCCCGCCCCCCTTGGCTGTGAGAATGCGACCCCTCGCTGTCCTCCTCTGTCAGTCACGATGACCAAGATCAGGGGGCAGGACCACAGTGCTTTACTTGTCATGGGGAGAGAACAGATCACTTGGGGCCGCGCCAGGGACCGGCTGCCTTCAGGGTGGGCAGGGCAGGGGTCAGGGGCTCGGCTGTCATGTCGTCCCTCTCAGCTGGCCATTCCTGACCATTGCGCAGGCTCTGTGCAGGGGAGGCAGCCGCGGGGCTGGTCTCCGGGTGCCCATCGGTCGTTGGCCCCGCTTCCGATGGACTCACCTGTTATAATTCCGGCACAAGCGGGGCAACTGCCTGCATTTGCCACCTGCGGACAAAGGAAATGGTTTGGTCACAAGGTGGAACAGAATTGACGACTGTGCTGTGCTGGGTGGCGGAGACCAGCCGGTCAACCTGCCCGTCTGAGCAGGTGACAAGAAGCCAACGGAGAGCAGCTGGAGCAAGGGCCCCAAAGGAAGAGTCCTTCAAAAGCCCATCCTGGCTTGTCTGCTATTCATTCATCCAGCAAATACTTATTATACACCTGCTGTGTGCCAGGCACTGGGGACACAGCCGGGAACGAGAAGGAAGAAAATCCCAGCCGTGGTAGAGCTGGCTTTCTAGCGGGGGAGACTGACACTGCAAAAAAATAGCTGAGTCCAGTGTACAGATGGTGATAAGCCAGATGATGATGTGTGCCATGAAGAAAAATAAAGCCAAGGAGGGGGCAGGCAGGTCCAGGAGCTGGGGCATCCTCGTGGCGATGACCAGAGGGAACTCCCTGAGGAGGTGACCTCTGAGCAAAGGCCTGAAGGAGGTGAGGGGGGAGCCACATGGACATCTGGAGGAAAAGCGTTCCAGGTAGAGGGAACAACCAGTGCAAAGGCCCTGAGGTAGGAGCGGGACAGGTGGGCTTAAGGGACAGCAGGGAGGCCATGGGCTGGAGCCAAGTGAATGATGGGGGATCTTAGGAGACAAAGGGAGCTTCAGACAACAGCACTCTGCAGTCTCCTGGCTGCCCCCCTTGCCTCCCGCCTCCCTGGCCCTCTTGCCTGGAATCCTTCCACTCCTCTCCTGGCTCACGCGCCCAGCCACCCTGGCCTCTTCCTGTGGTTGCCGCAACGCGCTCAGCTCCTTCTGGCCTCCGAGTGGGGCTCCTTCTCCCTGGTTTTCTAATCATCCTTCTCACGGTGAGGAGCCAGTGCTGACTGCACCTCACTGGAGGGAGATGCTCCCTCCGTCCCTCTCGGTCCTGTCCTCTGCTCTGTTTCTGCATGGTAATTAATCACCTCTCTGTACATCCACTCTGCTTACTAGTGCGTTTACCTGCTTATCATCAGCCCCACATGTGAGCTTCCCGAGGGTGGGGACCAGGCCGTGCCCCCAGCCCCACAGCCCGGGTTGAGCACAGAGTGGGTGCCCACGGATGTTTGTCACTTCTGGCCCCAGAGTTAACGGCCAGGCTCTGCCCTCGCGCAGACCTGGTGCCAGGCCTTCCTTGATTCTCACGTGCTGCGTGACCTTGGGCAAACTCCTCAACTCTCTGAGCCTCGATTTTCCCACAGGGAGGGAATAGGGCCCAGCACAGTGTCAGGGTTGACAAAGACGTGTCACACCACTGAGGCAACAGTGCTTGACTCCTGGACTCAGCGTGGGTCAGGCATGAGTTACCAATCTCTTTTTAACATTACAGTCACCCATCACTTAACGACGGGGACACGTCCTGCGAATTGGGCGATTTCATCATTGTGTGAACATCACAGAGTGACTCACACAAACCTACAGCATACAATGCACCCAGGCTGTGTGGCACTAATCTGATGGGACGACCATCATACATGTGGCCCCTCGGTGCATGACCTTTAGTGCCCTGCCTCCCACCTCAAGGCAAAAAGGTGTGGCTGCGCCCATTTTCCTGACGAGAGAGTCAGATGAGAGGCCAGGACCTGGCGTGGGTGATTCAGCTTAAGGAGAGCTCGCAAACTGCCGGCCCTTGTGTTTTACTTAATCTGCAGCATTTAGAAAACTTTAAAGGGGCCGGCCCAGTGGTGCAGTGGTTAAGTTCACATGTTCCGCTTTGGTGGCCCGGGGTTCACCAGTTTGGATCCCGGGTGCAGACATGGCACCTCTTGGCAAGCCATGCTGTGGTAGGCGTCCCACATATAAAGTAGAGGAAGATGGGCACGGATCTCAGCTCAGGGCCTGTCTTTCTCAGCAAAAAGAGGAGGATTGGCAGCAGTTAGCTCAGGGCTAATCTTCCACAAAAAAAAAAAAAAAACTTTAAAAATAATTAGTTTCTCTGCTTGTCATTCTCCCTCTGCCCCTTTCCCCATGCACGGGGCTGGGTCCTGGGAGGCTGAGCTGAGAGGCAGCAGCCCTGGGCTGCCCTCTGCCTGAGCCTTGGCGGGGAGGCCAGACAGGAGCTGGGGGAGAGGAGAGGGGAGGGCAGGGGGACTGGACGGGGAGACCAAAAAGGGGGGAGGCCAGAGAGGGGAGGGCAGGAGGTGGAAGGGCAGGAGGAGAGGATGGTATAGGAGTCTGGGACCCCCACCCCGCCCCTCCCGGTGGGCCTTCCACAAGGCCCACGAGGCAGTGGGCGGGAACCTCTCCTGGAGCCACAGCCCCTGCTGGCACCCCCTACAGCTCCGTCTCTAGCAGGTCCTGGTGCAGCCACGCCCTCCCCTCGGCCCTCGGGGCTGGGGTGATCACAGCACCCATGGTGGCTAGTCCTGGGGGCCACACCATCACATTAGCCTGCCACCACCACGTGAAGAAGCCCAGGCCAGTCAACCGGGGGATAAGACCACGAAGCCAGGGACCAAGGTGCCACAGGAGGAGTTCCCTGCTGACCCACGCTGACCCATGCTGACCTCGATGCAGGAACGAGTCCAGCCGGCACCTCCCATCCATGGCCCTGAGGGCTGAGTGAGTGGCTACCATTTTAAGCCGCTGAGTTCTGGGGTCATTTGTATGGTGATGTCGCCAACAGATAAGCATGGATAAGCGCTGAACAACCTCCCCAGAGCCTTGAAGACCTCCCTCAGGGCGCCCGCTGGGCCCCCCTCCCCGCCTGGTGCCTCGCGCTGCCCCTTCTCACTGGTGAGGATGACGATGCCCGTGATAAACAGCACAGCCGCAACCAGGAGCCCCCGCTTCCGGAGAGTGTCCTCGTCTGCAGAGAGGGACACGGAGGAGCCTGGTGAGGGCGGCCCTCGCCCCTCCTCCCCCCGCCGCCCCCTAGGGCAACTCACCATAGAAGAAGGGGTCGTCCTCACTGGAAGCTGGGGGACAGACAGGGAGAAAGGCAGCACTCAGCAGAGGTTTGCGGAGTGAATCAGCGAATGGCAGGTCAGGGAGAGGGGACACCTGGGTCTCAGGCTTGGGACACTTAGAACAAACCCAAAGTCCTCACGTGGCCACAGTGTGGCTCCCGTTGCCTCTCAACGTCACCTCCTCACAGTCCCCTCACTCATGTGCCCCAACCCCACCCACTGCCTGCTGGTGATGTACCAGACTCCCCCCCCCCCCGCTCACCTCAGGGCCTTTGCACCAGCTGTTCTCTCTGCCTAGACACGGCCCCCACAGTGCCTTCTCCGTGAGGCCTCCCTGCCCTTCACAGAACACACTCCCCGCTCATTCCCTCCACTCTAACCCGATAGCAACTGAGAACCCCCTGATCTAAAGTGATTACAATTCTCATTCATCGTCTCTCTCCCCCTGCTAGGATGTCTGCTCCCAGAGAGGGGGACTTTGGTCTGTCTTGTTCACTGCTGTGTACCTGGGAGCTAGAACACTGCGTGGCACACAGCAGGTGCTCAGTGAAAACTTTCGAATGAATGAATGCTCTACGTGACATGCAGGCACATCATTTCCATCCATCCACTGGGGTTGGCGGGGCAGGAAGTAGGAGACCAGACCCAGGCGCCCCTAGGAGCAGAGCCCCTGCAGACCCCAAGCAGATCTCAGAGGCACAAGTCAGCCCAGCAGAGACCCCAAGAAGCAGCCGGCTGAGCCAGGACGAGACTCCCACATCGCAGACTTGGGAGCTAAATCACTGGTTGTCATTTTAACCCACCGATGTTGGGGGCCCCTGGGCATTCATTCATCTATTCTGACATTTATTGTGTGTCTGCCCGGTGCGCCCGCTGCCAGCCCTGAAGCCATGCATTCACCCAGCCCAGCCCTCCTGAGGACGACTCTGGGCCAGGCCGTATGCCAGGAGCTAGAGACACACAGCGGCCAGCAGAGAGCCTGTCCGCGGTCTGGGGGGGTGGGGGGGTACCCACCTGCTGGCTGGAGGGCAGGGTCCGTCCTCACATCGTTGCCGGGGGTTCGTCTCTTGGAGAGAGTGGTGCCTGCAGTGGGATGGGCGGAGAACGGCCAGATGGCGGAGGGCAGGAGTGAGCCGTGGAGGGAAAGAGGGGACGTCACTGACGTCTGGATCTGGGAGCAGCCCTGTCACCCACTCATTCAGGGTGCAGGTCCCCTCACCCAACCCTGGAGGCAGCAAGGAACGGCAGGTATGAAATTTGAGGTAAGCCTGCACCCTGGTTGAGACCAGCCACCCCACCCCCGAGGACCCCCTGGCCCCTCTCCTAGGACCCCTTGGCCGCCCCATCATCCAGGAAGTAAAGGGCAACGTCTGTCACAGCCAGGCAGGGGCCGCCGGGACCCTGGGCCCGTGACAGAGCGTGGAGATGCTTGTTATGAGACTTTTCGAATATCACCTCTTGTCCCAGGCCAAAAATCCCCGAGGGCTCCCGTCTTTAAAAGAATCGACGCCCTCAAAAAAGCCATGGCCTCTGGCACTGAGAAGTGTCCCCAGTGAAATCGTCACCCCTGACCGATGTCCCCGTGCAAAGCCAGTGAGCAGAGCAGCTGCCCCAAGAAGCCCGAGCTCCCCAGGCCAGTCTCTGCCCCGTACCCCCTACAGATGAACCAACAGCCAAGGATTCCGAGGTGTTCGGGAAAGCCTGTCTGGAGGAGGGGGTCAACGGGATCAAGAGCAGGAACAAAGTTGGGGAGCCGACAGAGCACCCAAAGGACAGCCCCGGTGGGTGTGCGGCTCAGCCAGCCTGGCGCTAGAGGCCATTCTGCCTCTGTGGGCTGTGTGGCTTAGTGCCACTGAGTAACCTCTCTGGGCCTCAGTTCCCTTCTCCGCTTGTGCCCCAGCCACAGTGGGGCAGGGGACCTGGTCTCGCCCCTCCCTCGACCTTTCCATTCCAAGAAGGGATCTGAGCGGAATCACGGTGCAACTCAGAGCAGCAGATGACAGGAGCCACCTCCCGGCCAGGCAGGAGACAGGAGAATCAAAGATGAGGGAGGGAGAGGAGCTCTGGGGCTTCTGTGCTGGGGCCTGCTGACCCCGAGGCTCGGCTGTGCCTCTATCACTGGCCCCTGACCCACTCAGCCCGGGTGACTGTCTGTCAGGAATAATCAGGAACGTGGACCATCGCGCAGAGTAACTCTCAGCGGCAAGGACTCAGTGAGTGAGTCCGGGATGCGAGGATGTTTCCTCAGCCGGGAAGTGTGGACACAGCCGCTAAGCCCTGCCCCGAGAGGACAATTTTGTGCAAAATAGAAAAGTCCCTTTCCCAAGACACGTTATTTCCACCTGTTGTAAAGTTGTTTTCATAGATTCTGTCAGAATGCGATGCTTTACTGCCATCGCTGGAAACTAACAATTACACAAATCTACCAGGGGAATGACACGGCCTTACAGGTGGGGCTCTTGTGCAGTGCCCAGTCTGCACAACTGTGCATGCATCTCAGTCTGGGAGTGCCCAAGCTACTGTACTTCCCAGCAGGGGCTGCCCTTCAAATACAGACCATCACACAAGCATTATAGGCCACCTGTTGCCCTCATCTCGGCTCCGCCCCCTTCCCCACACCTCTGGTGACATTAACTCACTTGTCCTGAAGGGAACTGCCTCTTTCCTGACTCTGGGTTACGGGATTTAGACAGGGCTACCCCATTCTCCAGCCCCAGGGTAGGGCACAAGACTCAGGCCTGACCAATCAGGGCAGTCCATTTCCTAGGCTTCCGATGGTCAAACACGGGTATGTGACCCCAACTGGGCCAATGAGAATCAACTCTAGGCTTTGGGCTGGAGATAATGAGAAAGAGACGTTCTCTAGCTGCTGAGTTTGTGACCTAACCTTAGAATTATGGGACCATCTTTGCCAGCAAAAGGGGAAAAGCCACTTGAGAATGAAGACAACAGAGTGGAGAGAGGGAGCAAGTCAGTCACGATGACAGCTTGAGCTCCTTGATCCAGCTGCGCCTGAAACTGGATACCTCTGGACTTTGCAGATTGTATATAGCCAACAAATCTTTTTTTCAGTTGGGTTTTCTGGATTTTGCAACTGGAAAGCTCCTGCTCCCATAAGAAGACACAACCAAGGAAACACCCACAGCCAGATTTCCTGGGACCAGCCCCACAAAGGAACCTGAACAAAAGAGGGCCCTGAGTCTATTAGACTTGGGGAACACTGCGGATACATGCTCCTCTCAGGGAGCCTGCTGCAGATGCACTTTGTTAAGACTCTGAGAAGTCCCGCCAGAAGGAAACGTGTTTAACTTTAACTCAGAGTTTCCCAAAGACCTTTGACCACAAACTGCAAAGAAATTTTTTGAAAATGTATTAATTCCCCAAACGGGTGCTCTGAGAAGCGTACTTAGGGAAATGCTGACCTAGATAGAGAATTAAACAAAACTCGCGGGTTGCTGTTACAGCCCCGGGCCCTACCTTCCGTGCGGCTCCTGTCCGTCCCCCGGACTGTGGTTGGATGCGCCTCGGGCCCCGGCAGTGGCTGGGTCTGGGTCTCCGTTTCCACCTCCTTCGGTGGCGGCGTTTCTACTGGGGTCGGAAGAGCGAGGAGGGGAGGGGAGACGCGAGTGAGGCAGGGACGTGCAGGTCCACAGGACAGCCGGGGGCCTCCCCAATCAGGTTGGCAAAAACCAAAGTCGCTCCCGTGGGCTGGGACGGGGGACTCTGTCACACGCTGCTGCTGAGGGCAGCTCGTGTGGCCGTTGGCCAAGCGGCTCCTGAAAGAAACTTCAGCGCTAGCGTCCTTTGCCCCAGAGTGTTGTGGGTAGGAGTAGGGCCCCAGAGCCAGACCCCTGGACCCCGATGCCAGCCATGTCCCTGCCTTGCTGTGACACCTTGGGCGGGTTACTCTGAGCCCTCGTGTCCTCGTCTGTGAAGCGGGGATTGGGCTCGCTTCCACCGCCGAGGGTTTGGGTGAGGGCTGAACGAGTGAACACGGGTGAGATACTTAGGACTCATCTAGAATACATGCTGCTAGGGTGGGCTCGAGGAGCAGGGGACATGTCACTCCTTGTGGCTCTGTGTGTAGCAGAAGAAACTGGAAGTGACCGAGATGCTCACGGAGATGTGCGTGGCTCCACAGTCCATGCACAGCCTCCTGAGGAGTCCCAGGGGCGGGGAAACAGAGCAAGATGGGTGTTCACACAGGAATGCGGGGGGGCATCGGGCGTGTTACTGCAGGGGGAGCAGAGCACACTGCAGAACTATCGCCCAGTATCCTTAGGCTCACGGAAACACGCCCCCACCCAGGGCTGACAGAGGGGGCCTCTTGGAGATGGGGGAGAGAGCAGCGTGGGGAATGGACGAAGGGATTTCCTCTCGCCTGCAGTATTTTCACTGTCTCCAGGGAGGCTGTGTTTATGTGTGTTATGTTTACGGTGTCACTAAACATCAATGGGATAGTCGGGGAGCACTTTGTGAATTATGTTATAATCGAAGGAAAAGTTCAATAATAATCTGAACATTCAAAAAAGGAAAAAGGGAAAGAGGATAAAGGGAGAAATGAACGGGGCAGGCCCCCGGGGGGTTTCCGGAGCGTCTGCGACGCTCCACTCCCTGACCAGGCGGCGGCGACCCCGGGTGCGATTCAGAGGAATTTGTTAAGTTGTACAGTTATGGGTTTTGTACTTTTCTGTACGCATGTTCTTTTTCACGATTTCAAAAGTTTCTTTCTTGAAGAAGTGAAGGGAGTTGGCTGGTGCCCCCCCACAGAGTAAAGGAGGGGGGCTGTAACCGGTGACCAGGGACGCAGAGCGTCAGAGGAAGCGGGGGAGAACGTCTGACCCGGGCGCCCCTCCCCGCCCCTCCCCTGCCCCACTCACCACCGGCCGGCAGGGTTGAGGTCTGAGGGGTGGGCTGGAGCTCCGTGTGGTCTGTGCCTGGATCGGGAAACAGGGAGAGAAGGGAGAGGAGATGGAGGAAGCCCGTGGGCGCAGGTGCAGGAGGATTTCCACACCAACTCAGTTTTGATGTGGTGGAAACCACTTACGAACAAATCTGAATCCGGCCATTCCGCTAACTGCCCAAATGTGAGGCCGCCTCAGGCCCTCCTCCCACGGACGCCCATCCCCTACTCGGCATCCGCCTGCCTCCGGTGAGAGGCCCTGGAACGCCCTCTGGGAAACCATCCTTCCCTGATTCTCGGTCCACTTCGGTCAGTGGGCCTGGCACCAGCCCCACTGGAGGTTGACCATGAGACCCAGGTCTGGCCAATCAGCTTTCTGTGCCTGTGGCCACAATGATCAGCTCACGGGTTGGCACATGACCTGAGCCTGGTCAGTGGCACTCAGTTCTGGAACATTGGCTGGATTGGGGAAGGGGAAATGCTCTTTCTTCTTGATTCTTATCAGGTAAGATGGAAGCCCTGGGTCTCTAGGGGTCATCTTGGCCCCATAAGAGGAGAATCTGCCTGAGAACAAAGCCAACACTGAGGAAACAGAACCAAGAGATGGAGACAGGTTTCTGATAGCATCATTTGAGCACCTAGATCGAGCCATGCCTGAAGGTCTATCCCTGGACTTTTCAGTTACACAATCTAAAAATTCCAGTTTGGTCCACAGTTGAGACTTGTTGCTGCTGTTATTTGCAATGGCAGGATCTTGACAGACCTGTTCCTCTTTCCTCACCTGGGGCTTCAGTCTGCACCCGAATCTCCTCAGTAGTTGGGTCTGCTAGAGAAGTGGATGTGGCCTCCTTCGATGTCTGTCCTGGGAAATCGAGGATGAGAAGTCAGGGAGGAGCTTCTGGGCCCCCTTCTCTCATCAGCATCCCCATCCTGCCTCCCCTTCTGAAAGTCTGGGGGTAACTCAGGAGGCCCTGTCTGCTGGGAAAGGCAGACGGATGTTTGACTGACCAGCTTGGGCGCTATCGATCCATGCCCCTGGAAGTGTTGTAAGAAATGCTCATACCCCAGCGCCCTTCCTCCAGCCCCCTCTCCCTGCCCACCCCTGTGGACGTTCCAGGCAGCTAGGGCCCTGATCTCAAATTCTGCTCCCAACAACTTCCTTGCTGTGTGACCTGGAGCAAGTGATGTGCCGTCTCTGAGACTCACTTGCCTCATCTGCAAAGTGGGGATAACAGCTGAATCTACTTCTCAGGGCTGTAGACAGATTGAAATGAGACGGAGGGGGGAAGGGTGTTGCCCAAAGCAGCCTCCTCGGCAGGCCTTCCTGAGTCTTCCTGAGTCGTGAAACAATCTCATCGCTCGCCTCGATTTTTCTCTTCGGCACTCACCACCTCCTAGATCCTATACCATTGACTAGGGGTTTGCTTATTGTCTGGCCTTCCCAACGAGACCAGCAGTTCCCATTTTACTCATCGCACAGAGAACAAGATCTGGCACAGAGTAGCTGCTCAGGGAACACTCCTCGAACGACTGGAGGAACTCGTGAGCATGATTCCATCGCAGAGCAAAGGGCAGCTTCAGCGGAGCTGGAGCGGGGGGCCAACAGGATGGTTGTGATCCCAGCCCTCCACTCACTAGCCTGCGGCACAGGGCACTTCCCTTTGCTGAGTCTCAAGTTTTCTTATCCGTAAAATGGGCAGGACAACATGTGGAACAGTAGAGCTCGCGCACAGAGCGCCTGCCCCAGAAGGCTCCTGCGACCGCCCCCAGGGGTCCTGCCTTCAGGAAACCCAGCCCAGGCGACGCTGTGCCATCTCCAGCTCTGTCTCCGACTGGCCCCCGCCGCTCACCCCCTTTGCCTAATCGCTATCACCCGGGGATCCGGGAGCTGGGGCGCTGGGGGCCCCACTTCCTGGCTGCCCAGGAGAAACCCACACGGATCCCGCAGCCAAATCAAACTCGGTGAGTTCTTCTTGGAGGTGAAACTGGAGGATGCTCAGCAGGGGAGCCTCTGGCCAGACTCACTGGAAGCGGCCACCCAGGTCTGAGGTGTCCAAAGAGGGTGTAAGCCCCACCCCCTCATCGGGATCCCCCCTTCCTGGTGCCGGCTCAGCAGGGGGTGAGCACGCGGCCCAGAGCCGCCCTGAGGAGGGGCTGGGGGCCCCGAGGCAGCGTGGAGACCAGGGCTGGGCCTTACCTCTGGTGGGGAGAATGAGGCCGAAGATGGTGAGGAGGCACAGACAACCAGAGGGCGACATCTGCGGGCCGGCGGAGCTGCGGTCAGCCATGCTGTCAGGGCGGCAGGCCCGGGGCAGCCCCCCGAGCCTGCAGCCCCCTTCCCCACCCTGAGCAGCCTTCTCTGGCTTCAAGGACTCCAGCCAGGACTGACAGCCGGCTGTGGGGGCAGGGGGAGGGTCTCCGAAGTGGGGGGTCCCCAGCCGCCACGCCACCCCCTTCTTGCCTCTGCAGGTCCCCAGAGAAAAGAGAAAGCATCAGATCAACCCAGCTTCCAGTAGCAGCCACCGCAGGGACACCCGGCTCCTCAGCACTCACCCCGCGGACGGACCCTGCAAGCGGGGAGGGTCTGGGGCACAGGAGGAGATCGCGGGCCCTCCCTCTGGGGCTGTCCCCGGAGCCGAGGAGTCAGCAAGGAGGGGAAAGAGGAAGAGTGAGTAATGTGCTCCTGATGGCAGGGGAAAAAGTGAGTTGCTTTAGAAGCCTCGCTGCAGGGACAACAGAACAGGACGCCGGGCAGACCTGGGAGGGACTGGCCGCAGAGGCACGGAGGAGAGCTGGGGAGACTGAGGCAGGAGGAGCGAAACAGCGCAGCCCACGGGAGTACCGACGAGCAGGCTCAGAAGCGAGCATGGAGGGGGGCGAGAGGCCCCCGGCGGATCCGTCGTCGCCCCACCTGAGCGCGGCCGGGCAGAGGGCGGGCGGAGGGAGAGGATGCGAGGAGAGACTTACGTCCGAGCCGGGTCCGGGCCGGCAGCCTCGTGGAGACAGGGCAGCGGTGGTGGCTGCGTCCAGGCGGAGGGTGTGGCCAGGGGAGCGCTGGCGGGCGGGGACCAAGACCCGCCCAGTCATTTCCTCTTGGGTTTCCTGGCTTCAGAGCCCAGGGTGGGAGCAGGAGTGGGAGACGCTGAGGGCGATGGGGGCGCGGGGGGAGAGGCAGGGCGGCGCCTCCAGCCACCCGGCCTGGGGGAGGTCGGCGTGGGGCGCAGACCGGCAGGTCTGGGCTGGGTGGGGCTCCTGGGGAGGGAGGACAGACGGGGAAGGGGGAGGGGAAAGAGAAGGAGGGGAGAGAGCTCCCCAGGTCCACCTCTGCCCCCTCCCGTTTTGTCCCCACAGATGAGAACACACAGACGGAACAGGGGGAAAAACCAAATGCCCATTTATTAAGCTCAAGACATGGACACCGAGGGTGCAGGGGACCGGATCTTCGGAGAGGAGACAAGGAGGTGCCGGGGAGCAGCACACGGGGATGCCGGGGGCTGGGGAGACTCCCGGACCCCAGGAGCTAGAGGCCTGAGGCCCTGGATCTGGGGTGCAGACGGGCACTTTAGGGGATCGCCGTTGCCTGGGGAGGGGCAGCGGGGGCAGCGGCTCCAGCCTCGGGGTGGGTGGGTGGGGCTCATTGGGGGAGCGCTCCCCGGCGCAAGGCTGGGGTCCCCACCGCCTCCACCCGGTCCTCAGGCTCCCGCACTCAGGCAGGGACAGCAGTGGAGGTGCCCCGGGTTGGTTTTACACGCCGCCACCTCCAGGGGCTGGGGTGAGAGAGAGTGCGCCCAGGTCAGCGACTGGAGAGGTGGAAGCAGGCCCCGCCCCACAGCCAGCCGGCCCTCCGTCACCGCCCCCCCCCCAACCCCCGGGAAGCTAGACCCCCAAGGACTGTCACCCTTGAGCTAGCACTGGGGAGTTCGCTTGCCTCCCCATGACCTAATGCCTGGGCCATGTAGGACACCTGTGTGGCTTTTGTCCTGCCCCACAGGACACTGCCACGGAGGGGAACACACGTGTGACAGACTGGAGAACCCCGGCCCGGCTGGGGCTTTTCTGGGGCGTCCCCCTGGCAGAAACGAAGTCTCCATCCCCTCCTAGGCCCCCAGTCTCCTCCTACAGCCACACCCCTTTCCAACACCCCATCTCCCGAACGTTGGGTACGACAGGAATTCTCCTGTTTCCCACCCACTTGGGACCATTGCTCAACTGGAGTGGGTCAGAATCCTGTGCATATTCTTAGACTGTGCCTGGGGGCCAGGGCCAACCCCCCCCCAGCCACCCACGTGCGACTCGTTAATGCTCTTAAATCTCATTCAAAGAACATGAAACAAAGCACATGCAGCTCCACACCAAATCCCCCCAAATATTGAGTACCCCAAGGCCCATTTTTAGTTATGAGAACTTTATAAAAGGCAGAGAGATTCCCATCTCTGATTTTTTAAAAGTCCCTGGAAAGGACGCGGTTCCACTAAAAACAGGTCGAGATATTTTTATATAATTAAAATTAACACCCCCAAGGAGTCACACTCTTTCATCCACACGCTTATCCCCTCCTCCATCTGACATCTCTCTTTCCATCTTCCTTCATGCTTTCCAACCCCCTCACCCACTCTCCCCCCCAACGCTGCCACCTCCTTCTACACCCCAGCCCCTCTACACCCCACCCCCTCTATGCCCCACCCCTCTCTGTCCCACCCCCTCTACACCCCACCGCTTTATTCCCCACCCCCTCTACGCCCCACCCCCTCTGTTCCACCCAATACCCCAGCCCCTCTACGCCCCACCCCCTCTGTTCCACCCAATAGCCCCAGCCCCTCTACGCCCCACCCCCTCTGTTCCACCCAATACCCCCAGCCCCTCTCTGTCCCACCCCCTCTACGCCCCACCCCCTCTACGCCCCACCCCTCTCTACGCCCCACCCCCTCTAAGCCCCAACCCTCTCTGCTCTGACTGCACAGGCTGTCCCTGCCGGCCCCTCTCCTCACCCTCCCTCTGGGCACCGGCTCATCCTGGCTTTCACAGGCTGCTGTACTCGTTTCTGGGAAGCTTAGGGGACTCTCTGGGACATTTCACATCCCACTGACTCTCCACGGTTTAACACCTCTGATCTGTGGGGTCTCAGCTCCTACAGAATTTCCCGTGTGGGCCCGTTGGGGGCCCATTCCTGCGGACATCCTGTGCAGCCCCCTGTCTGCTCCCGCCTGTCCTCCCAGAACCACAACTTTCTGCCCTCACCTGAGGATGGAAGCTCCGACTTACAGGATTTGCATGTTGGGCTGTGGAAGCAAAGACGAGAGAGAAAAGCATAAAGAGGCTCCATAGCCGCGGGCTTGATGGGGACACATGGCAGGCCTGGGGGCCCCATAGGCCCCTTTGGGGGACCCCTGGGCCACAGGTTGCCCCCACCCCTCTCCCCTCTCTCCCCACTGCTGCCAGACCTCTCAGACCTGGAGTCGGCCTTCCTGCACTTCACCTTCTTGCCTGTTGGGAGAGACAGACAGAACAAGGAGACAGACGTACGGGTCTGGGCAGGAGCCAGCGGGGGCCCTGTAGGAGCTTGGGACTGGAGGCAGCCCTCCTGAGGGGCTCCAGAGCCCAGGAAGGGGTCACACTTACTGAGGATGATGAGAATGCCCAGGAGGAACAATATGGTAGCCAGAGTCATGCCCACGGTCTGCACAGTGTCATAATCTGGGGAGGACAAGGGGGGACATCAGGGTCGGGTGGCACCTCAGCCCTCTCTGGAGCCTCGGCCTGGCTCCATGGCTGCCCAGCCAGGCGCCCAGAATCAGGGATGCTGCAGGCCGTGCCGGAGGCTCCTCCGGTGGGTGAGTGTGAAGATGGAGAGTGTGGGCTTGGGCATCGGTGGCTCCCTTGACCTCTCCCCCCTCCCCTCCCCTGCATTCTTTGGCCCTAGATGTGTATGTAACATTCCTCTACTGCGTGTGTGTGTATATATATATATATATGCATGACTTCCTCTATGGCCTCCCCCAGGTCTGGTCCACCCTTGTCTCCCACTGGACCAATGCAGAAACAGCCTTCTCTATGGTCTCCCCCACCCCCACCCCAGCCACAGGGGTTCCACTAACACCTGAGTCAGATCTGGGTCCTCCTGAGCTCAGAGCCCTTCCCTCCACCCTGGTGTCCACTACATTTTCATTCAAAGCCAAAGTGGCTGCCACAGCCCACAGAGCCCTATATCATCTCATCCCTGCTCCTTCTCAGACCTCATGCCACTCCACTCTCCTCCTCAGTCCCCTCCTCCAGGCACACTGGTCTCCCTGCTATTCCTGGAGCATAGCAGGCATGGTCCTACCTCAGGGCTTTTGCACTTGTTATTCCCTCTGCCTGAAAGCTCTTCCCCCAGATATCCTTTCCTTACCAACTTCTGGGCTTTATCCAAATATCAGTGACACCTTCTCTGGCTGTCCTATGGAGAATTTCCCTTCCTCTCCTCAACACTCTCTAATCTCATCCTTTCCTTTATTTTCCTTCATAGTAATTATTCTTGTCTGATATACCATAGTAAACTTTTGTTAAAACATTAATTTATGGAGCACCAGCTCTGTACCAGCAGAGGTCCAGGGAGTCGACTTTCATATTGTGGTAAAGCACTAATCAAAATAAAACTAGAAACTGAGTCATGTGCCCGGGGGGCACGGGGGTGGGGGGTAGATGTGGGCATGGCTCCTCTTGCTGGGGAGCCAGGGCCATCAGTGTATGATCTGAGGCCTGAAGAAGGAAGAGGAGCCTTAGCCGACTGTGAGGAGAGCTAGAGGAGGAGGCTTCCTGGCTGAGGGAACAGCAGGTGCAAAGGGCCTGAGGTGGGAGAGAACTTGGCCGATTGGAGGCACAGCATGAGCAAGCAGAGGGAGGGGGGGAGGGTTTGGAGAGGGAACTGGGGCAGGTCTGCCAGACCTGGGGGTAACTTCTCTGAGCTTCAGTGCTGTGGGGACGATTTAAGAGCATCCTCCAAATAAATCTCTCCCACAAGCCTCACAGGTGAGAACTATTATTACTATCTCTTATTTACAGAAGGGTCCAGAGAGGCAAAGTTGCTTACTCCAGGCCACACAGCTAGTGAGTGGCTAAGCCAGGATTCAAATCCAGGCAGCCTGACCTGAGTTATTTCCCTCTCTGATGACCCCAGAGCACCAGCCTGGAGTCCTGGGAAGCCTGGGGGGGCCCAGAGAGGGTACCCCCCAAGTCTGATTCTGCCCTCCACGGGCCCAGGTGCTATGAACAGCATCAACGTGATCATATGGCCAGTGGCCCAGCATGTGCCAGGTAGCCACAGCTGAAGCCACTCCAGCAGTGATCTGTGGGGATCTACAGGCACCCTCCATCCAGCCCCAGGGTGCCCTCATCACCGAATCCGCCACTCACCATAGTAAAATGGGTCAGGTTCCTGAGGAGCTGTGGAAGGAAGGCAGAGAGACAGAGAGGGAAAGAAACGTTTCAACCCTGGGTTTCTTAACATTCTTGAGGATCCAGATGGGGCCACCTGCTCAACAGTTTCTGTGTAGAAATCAGATAAAGAGACCCCTTGCTCCGGATGATATGGCCTCCTGGCAGGACACAAAGCTTGAGGAGTGGAGCATAGGCTGGATTCTAGTCCCCGCTCACTCCATTGGGTGGTAATTTCCCTTGTGCAGTGCACAACCTACCCAACCACACTATGGCAGTCCTGGTTCTAGTTCTCTGTGGAGGTTGATGCAAGCTGTGGACTCATTTCCTGAAAAACACATCCACACGCCTTTGCTTCTGATGCTGGGGGTTAACAGACTCCAGTCCCAGTGGTGGGATGCTAAGGATATCAGCTTTCCCTGAACACTCCCTAAAACTCCTCAGTCATCCAAGAGTCCCCCAAGGCAGGCACTGAGCCTACTGCTCTCGGCCTCTGGCTCCTGTCCCCAGATCCAGCACCGGGGGCTGTCCTGTAAAATACCCTATCTTATCTTATATAATATATCCTACGTTACTGATTTCTAAGACACCATTGGTTTTAAGATTCAAAATTGATTTTGTGATAGCTTTCCCCGTGTGTGTACCTGCGTGAACATGCACGTAACTGTGCCACACAACACACCCGTCATTAGAAGACTCGCCCTGATTTCATAAATGTTACCGTGAGGGTAGAATGTGTGCGTGTCTGTGGATTTGCTTCTCCCCATTCCCACTCCCTGTCCTGAATCATCGTCAGGAGAGCTCAGAACGTCCTTCCCATTCAAGGAGCCCATCCTGGTGGCTCCCTAATGCCCCTGATGGCTCTCGGTACGTTCTGCCTTGTCTAGAGCAGAATTCTGCAAAGCGTGCACCCTTGTGTGTGTGTTGGGGGGGCAGGGGCCAGGAGGGCCAGGGCGGTGCTGCATGTTGTCACTAGTCTTCTTCCCCCCTCCAGGCTCCAGAAAGGATGTGTGTGTGTGTTGGGGGGGGGGGGGATGTGACTAATTCTGGCCAATAAACTGTGAGTGGAAGTGTCATTGTCACTTCCAGGCTGGAGCATTTCAGTGCCCATGCAAGAGCTCTCTTTGCCCTGGGCCAGGTGACATGAATGTTCAAGGTGGGAGCTGCTCCAGCTTCCTTTGGTGAGCAGAGGCTCCTGGTCGACCTGAGATGGACGTACAGTGTAAGTGAGAAATAGTCCTTGGTTGTCAGAAACCGTGGGATGCTGCGTGCTATTCGTTACCGTGGCGTGCTCTAGCCTGAACTGACCAGCACAGCGGGCACCTGGGCCGGACCCTGAGCCGCACTGAGTCACACATGGGTAAGGGCGCCCTCCTCAGTCCTTGGTCCCTAGTGGGTGCTGATGTGTCCTTAACACCTTTCAGCCCTTGTTAATCTCCTCTCTACCCAACTGAAAACAGGTCCTGGGCTCAGGGTCTTCAGCAGGCAACAATATCTAAGCAGAATTTTGCGGCATTGTCAGGTTTTCTCCTTTATTTACTTATCTAACTGGCATTTGATGGCACTGACTCCCTGTCAGCCTCTCTTCTAAGCACTTCACAGGTATTAACACACTTCCTCTTCAAGCAGCTCCCTGAGACAGGTGGCATCTTCATCCTCATTCCACCAAAGAGGGACACTGAGGCCCCAAAAAGTGAAGTCACTTGTTTAAGATCCTTTTTATACCTGCCTTCAATTTAAGGCAAAAAAATCCTGATTTTTCATTTGTGCTGGTGATATAAAATAAGGCTAATTGAGTTTTTAAAAAGTTAATCTTTTGAGGGAAACATATTAAATAAATATGAGTGTGGGTAACATTTGGATAGGGCATACGTCATGAAGGTGGTACTCGAAAGCTCCAGATGGGGAGACACTGTTGGAGAGTCATCTGCGCTCTATCTCAGCTCCCCCAGCAGATGGGGAGCAAATTTGCTTAACTCATCTCTGCTGTTAATCCTGGCATTTATAAAAGTCTTTCAAAGAAGTTTTTTAGAATAAATGAAAAGAAGAGCGAATGAATGAATGAATGAATGAATATGATGCAGCCTCCAGCCAGCCTGCAGGAGGCTGCATCAGAGGTGGACCAGTTGGATATCCTGCTTTTGCCTCCTGCGTTTCCACACACCCTACCTTCCCAAACCATCGGGAGCCCACTGGGTGAGCACCTGTCCCAGAATCCTCCTCTGTTCTTCCCTAGGTGCTCCAGCTCCATGCAGAAGTTCCTCTTCTGGTCCCTGCTGCCCAGTAATCTGGGTCCTCAGGGCAAGGCTGGGCTAAGGGTGGAGCCAAGAGGCAGGAGAAGGAATGTGCACTACTTCTGGCCAGTTGCCAGGGAGACAACAGGAAGGAGGTGGTTGCTACGGCAACTGGGGCATCTCCAGAGGTGAAGAGAGGTGATGGGTACCACCCCCCCCCCAGGCTGGGTGGGGTCCTGTGCGGGGCTTGAGGGTTGGGTTTCTAACCTTGGGGCCAATCTGGACTTCCTCTGCTCCCTTTGTACCTCCTGTTCTTGCCCCTGCAGGGCTGGCTTCTGGCCAAGCCAAGGGTCCTTCTCAGGGATAGGGGCCCAGGCCCAGTTATGCCCACACCTCCCCTTTCTGTTTGTCCCCAACTCTCCCTCCTGCTCACTGACAGGGTGGGGAGAGCCTTCACTTCCTTCCCCCAACAGTCCATTAATTAGTTTCCTCAAGCATTTGCAACACCTAACGTGCTTTTCCTCCCCCCGGGGTTCCCGAGACCTGCGGTCCCCTCTCGTGCTATGACTGGGGAAAAGGTGCGGGGAGCATCTGTCCTCCCACCTCTGCCCGTCTGCTGCCATCGATCCTGCTAACCACCATCTCTGCGAAAAGCAGCTCTGGGCTCCCGCCAGGCCTGCTGGCTCAGCCCTGCCCCCTCTCCCTAGGGTAGCTTCCAGCCTCTGCAGCCCCCCCACCCCGCCCTGCTTCAAATTCTGCAGATACGGCTCAGTGCAGCAGCCCCCGCCCAGCAAGAAAGGGGGCAGGGAAGGAGAGACCGGGGTGGAATTGGGGTTCCCTTCACCACCAGGGGCTCCTCAGCAGCGCTGGACTATCCCCTGGCCCTGCTCTTGGTGCTGGAAACCCTCCCCATGCCCCCCCCCCCCATTAAAGCATCCTTTCCTTGCTCCTCTGCAGAAACAGGCACAGGGAAGGGGCTGTCAGGGGAGCAAGTGTTGAATGGGCGTACAACTGGGTTACTGGGAGGGAAATGGACATCACCGCGCGGCTGGATGGCGGTGGGAAGGGGCATCTGTGTGCACACGCAAGTGCACCTCCAGACAAATCGACACCCCTGATGTTGGGCGGAAAGGAGGGTCCCCCCATTCCTGCCCATGGGGGCTTACTGCAGTGGTCTGGCCGCACCCTGTGCTGCCCTTCCTTCTGTCTATTTCTCTCTGGCGCTGTGGGTCCATGTCTCTCTCTCCTCCTCTCTTTCTGGATGCCTCCCTCTCCATAGTTGCTTCAGTCCTTCTGTCTCTCAGTCTCTCATTTCCTCTCTCTCTTTCTCTGCATCTCTGTTGCTCTCTGCCTCTCCCCTTCATTCTTTGAATCTCACATCCGTCCATCTTTCTCTCTGGGTCTCTCTTTGTGTCTCTGACTCTGAGTCTCCTGTCTCTCTTGGCATCTCTCTGGCTCTTTCAGGCTTTCTCAGTCAGTGTCTTTCTATATTCTTTTCTGTGTCCCTCTCTCTTGCTGTCTCTCTCCATCTCTCTCTCTCACTTCCCCCAGCTATCCTTCTCCCTGTTTTTCCCTCTTTCTCCCTGCTTCTCGCCGCACCTGCTGTCAGGGATTAAACACCCACCATAGGAGCCAGCGCTGGAAAAAAGAAGGATATGGACCCCCTCCCCTTACTCACCCCAGGGACCCCCGAAATCTGCGAGAACCTCTGCGGCCGCAGAACCACCCACTCCCACCCTCGAAGCACATCTCTTCCTGTCCACTACCACTGCTGTGCAGGACCAGCCACCCGGTTGCCATAGCTACCGGTCCCAGCATCCTTTCTCCCGGGACTGCTGCTCTCCAACCGCGGGTCCTGCACAGGAACGACACCACCGGGAGGGGGTGTCAAAGATGCCCGGAGGGGCGCCAAGGGTGCACTGCAGGGGCCTCCGCCCATAGGAAGGACAGACACCCCCTTCCCCACTGCCCCCCTTTCCAGTACCAGAACCCCCCTGCGCCCTCTCCCCAGGCGACGCTCACCCTCTGTGGTGGCCTGGGTCGGGGTCGCCATGCCGGCCGGAGCAGAGGCGGCTGGACGCCGAGGCTGTGAAGGCGCGGCTGCAGCAGCTGGAAGCGGGACCGACTGATGTCGGGGGAGATGGGGGGAGCCCTGGTGTTGGGGGGCGGTAGCCAATGGGTGCCCGGAGAGCCCGCCCCCGTCCAGGCCACCCCCGCCCCCGCCCCCGCCCACCGCCGACGTCCCCGCCCCTTCCCCAAGGGTGGGGGCGCCCCCTGCCGGGGCCAAGGGGGCGCCTGGGCTTTCGCGCAGAAGGACCGACAGATCCACAAAGTGCTGTCAGGAGAGAAAGCACGTTTTATTGGAAGTCTGGGCGGCAGAGACGAGTCTGTGGGGGCAGGGCTCGGGAAGATGACAGTCCTGGTGGCGGTGGGCGCTCGGGGCTGGGTGGGAGGCGTCATGTGCCAGGGGATCCTATGGGGGTGAAACGGGTGAGAGGCAGGAGAGCCCTCCAGCCACCCCCCAGCCCCCAGCCCACCGCCCCCTCCTCCCCCTCACTCGCTCCCGCAGCCCAGTCAGAGTTCAGGACCTGGCTGGGGTTCATCGCGCCAGCTGTTTCTACCGCCTGCGGGTGGACAGACCTGGGGGGACACAGAGAGTTCGGGTGTCAGGGAGTCACACCGCTGCTGTGGAGTGGGCAGCGGGGGAACTCCCCGCCTTCGGGTTTCAGACCAAGCCCTTCCCTCCACGCAGCCAAGGAGGGCCAGGAAAGGGGTTCTCGGAAACGTCCCTCACCCCCAAACACCCGACGTCTCCCCAAACTCACGGCGGATGGAGCTGCGGAGAGTTCCCTCCTCTTCATCAGGTTCCCCAGTCCTGGGAAAGGAGAGGCAGAAGGAATTGGGGATGGAAAAGGAGAGAGGCGGCCGCTCCCCGAATGCCCAGGGCAGCCTCATTTCATAGACCCGTGTCCCGAGGCCCAGCGGTGGGCGAGGAGGCGGCGCCCCCAGGAGCAGGTTCAGGGCGTGGCGGGAGGCGCTCCACGCGGTGACAGGGAGCATCTCCCGAGTGCCGAGTGCCGGGGGGAAGGGACTGGGAGCTGGCGGGGGAGGGATGACCAAAGGGACTTGGGGGCACCCTGCCCAGGGACGGCCTAGGTTAGAAACCCAGAATCCTCGTCTTCTAGCCGAGTGATCCTGGGCTAGTGACTTCACCTCCCGTGCCTCGGTTTCCTCATCTGTAAAATGAGGCTGAGAGCAGCACCTACCTCATAGACGTGGCGGGAGGGGTCACTAAGATAACACACAGTCAGACAGTATCTGGCACGGAGGACACACCCAACCAGTATTAGCTATTATTTATAAAAACATCTCTAATTGCTTTAACTTGGAGAAGGTATTCATACTCCGCCTGGGCTTTAAATTTTTATTTAAAGATGAATCAAAGAGCTAGGAATAGGACTCCGAGCTAAACTGGGCCAGCAAGTGAGGTGATCTCATTTCGCCCGGCTCCTTCCTTTGCAGCGCTTACCACGCTTTGTGATTTTACATTCGTGGGGTTGTTGGAACCCACGGCCCCCGCCCGCGCTGGGCTGGGAGCTCAGCCAGGCCGGCGGCGGTGAAGGCGCGGCTGGGTCCCAGCGCCCGCCTCGGGGCCAGGCACATAGTAGGCGCTTAATGCAGATTTGCGCACGGGGCTCTGGCTCACCCCCAGCGCCCCTCTGGAGCGGGAGTAGGTGAGTGCGGGCCGGAGGGCCTCCTACCTCTGCTGCTGGTTGAATTTGCACCGGCACTTTCTGCCTGTGGGGGGAAGGGGAGGACCGGGCTGAGCGTCGGCTCCCGGCGGGCGCGGCGCGGCGCTCGTGCTCCAGCTGGAGCTTGCGAGACGCGGGGCCGCGGGGTAGAGGCGGGGCCGCGGGCGGGGCCTATGGAGATAGGGCGGGGCGGGAATAGGGGCGGGGTCTAGGGAGATGGAGCAGGACGGGAACAGGGGCGGGGCCTAGGGAGACAGGGGCGGGGCCGAGGGAGACGGGGGCGGGGCGGGAACAGAGGCGAGGCCGAGGGGATACCGGCGAGGTTGGAAGCGGGGCGGGAACAGGGCGGAGCTGGGGCGGAAACCCGCAGAGGGGCTGGAGGCGGTGGGGTCGGGGGTACTCACTCAGGACGATGAGGATGCCCAGGATGAAGAGGATCCCGGCGATGATGAGGCCTCCGATCCGCAGTGATTGGTAGTCTACGGGCAACAAGGAGGACAGTGAGGGCAGGGAGGGGAGGAGGAAGGATCGGAGAGGGGCAGAATGGGGAGGAGGGGAAGGAGGAAGGAAATCAATGAGAGGATGGAGCAGATGTGGGAGGAGGGAGAAGGGAGATTAGAGAGAGGAGAGGGTGGAAGGGAAAGGGAGGGGAGAAGCTGGGCAGGGCAGAGAGGAAACAGGGAGTAAGGGGGGTGATGGAGAGGATGAGGGAAACAGGGAGGAGAGAAAGGGCAGAAGGCAGCAGAGGATGGGCAATGAGATACTGAGAGGTAAAAGGAGAAAGAGAAAGAATCAGAGAGACAGGGAGAGATCAAATAAGGAGGCAGACACACAGAAAGAGACAGAGAGAAGCAGACAGACAAGGGGAGATCAAGACAGAGTCAGAGAGCCAGATCAAGGGAAAGAGAGAGAAGGAGAGTGACAGAGATATAAACGCTGGGGGTCAGAGACATGGAGAGAGGGAGAAAGAAAGAGAGAGTGAATGAGGACAGGACAGGCAAACCCAAACCCCACTCCCCAACTCCCAAAGATGGATGCCCCTCCCTCACCATAGGTGAATGGATCATGTTCCTGTGGAGCTTCTGGAAAGAGAGAGAGAGATCAGGATGCTTCCTGGGATCCTGGGATCCTGGACAGGGAGGGGCATAAAGTGACCCTCTTGGGGCTTTACCTTCCTGGGCTGAGAGTTTGGGGGTGACTGGACCCTGAGCAGGCGGCCCACCCTCTCTGGCTCTTACCTGGACCCTCTGCACTGTCCCGAGAGGGACAAGGGGCACCTGACTGCCCCAGCTCCCCTTCTTATTACAGGCTAAGATTCCATCCTTCATGGGAAGCTGGCCACCATCCCGTCGCCCACCTTTGCCTGATCCCCTCCCCCAAATACCAGCCTGTGACTGGACTGCATGTGGGAGCCCCAGTTTCCTGGTGCCTCAACTAACTCAGTTTAGGTTGAAGTCCCCAACTCAGTTCTCTTGCAAGGTTTCCCTCACCCCTGCTACCCTTGGGGGTGAGGTGGGTGGTGGGCTCCCTCCCCCAGACTCACCTGCGTTGGCCATGCTGAGGAGACCCACACAGAGAACCAAGAGGTGTCCAAGAGATGCCATTGTCCTGGGAACACCAAAGGTCAGGAAATTTGTACCCTTGTCCCTCCACCACTGGGGCCTGAACCCAAGGGGTTAAGTCAGAGACAGTAGAAGGACTTAATTCCAAAAGCCTCTGTCATCCAGCTTGGCCACCCCAAGAAACAGGGGTACCCTCTGCTTCATGGGAACACAGTGTCACTAAAACAACCCACATGATGGGTGTCACATGACAGCAAGGACAGGGGTGAGACATACACCGTCCACGGGGGCCTCCCCGCAGCAGGCCCCAGAATTCCCACAGCTGCCCTAGTGGGGAAAGCAAGGTGCCACACCCCACGGTGGAGAGACAGACACCCCGTGAGGGATGACACGGCCAGGACACGCCCAAGGGCCCACCTGCACGCACACCGCAGCCTCATTGTGTCTGCGATATCCCCGCTCTCCTGCCCTAGGCGCCGGCCCGCTCTCTGCCTGCCCCCGGGGTAAAAATATCTCCCACTTCACCCTGGAGGAATTTGCCTCGCACAGGCCACCATGGCAACAGCCTTCCTTCCCCCACTCGGGGGTCATGCCCAGCCCTGCGGGGTGAGGCCCGGCTGCCACAGTGCCACAGGCTGTCCCCGTGGGAAAGGCCACCCTTGCTGCTCTCTTGGAAGCAATGGGAGAAGGGAAAAACAGCTCCTCCGCCCGGCTCTGGGTGACATCTTTCCCGAGCAGACACCACCGGGCGGGTGACAGGAGGCCCAGGCCGGTGCGGCTGAGAGACAGAAGACAGATGCCAGGGGCAGGGACGGACACACAGTCACACACACGCAGTGGGGTTAGAATGGAGACAACGCCCACTCCCCCAACTTCTGGTTGGAGCAGGACGTAGGGTGGAGACACAGGCACACATTACTCGTCATCTGGGCCTCTGGTGCCCCCACACAGTCACGCAACCGGCCCTACACACGTGAGTGTCCAAAACCCACACCCAGCCGGGGTGCACACGGAGCCGCAGGGAAGGAAGGAGCGGCACCCACACTCCCACCTTTGGGGGAACCCCAACTTCCCACCACACTCCCTTCCTCTTGGGTCTGGCCTGCCTGGGAAGCCACAGGCTGGCCACTCCTGCTCCCAAAATAGGCGGCCCAGCCAGGCGCAGGGGGAGGCCTGGAGGGGAGGGCGGGGGACGCTCACCCCAATCAGGCTGTCGCCTGCGGAAAGAAGGCCCCCAACGTCCGGCTGTGCCCAGGGGCCGAGCACTTTGGACCCCCAGCCCCGGGGCTGGACGCGCCGCCCCCAGCGGTCTCCCCTCCCAGCCCCACCCCAGTCTTGCCCTCCCCAACCAGCAGCTGTAACTGGAGCCGGGCTGGAGGGGGGCCAGGGGGCGGCCCCCAGCCCAGACCGCCCTGGCCCGCTAGGTTAACTCTCTCGGCTCAGACGGAGGAGCAGTAGGCAGCCGGTTTGGGGAAAGCTGGGAAGAAGAGAGCTGGCAGGGAGGACTGGATGGCAGACACACACGCACACACGTGCGCGCGCACACACACACACACACACACACACGTGCCCCTCCGCTCACCTCAGAGATCTTCTGAGCTGGGGCGGGAGGGTGAGTGTCAGTGATTTTCTGACTGCTCCCTGGGAACTGGGCCCAGCCAGGGCCTAAGGTCACCCAGCCTGAGTGCTTAGGAGCCCACTGACCCCTGACCCCAGGCTTCTTTGGAGCCCTGGTCAGCCCCACAGGGTTGTTTTGGGGGCATTTCAACGTGTGTGTATGTTGTGTGGTGCTGGCTGTGAGGTCCCCCAGGGGTGCGCACCACACACACACCACCCCAAAGACCCAGATAAACAGGCACCAAACCAGGCAAATACGTCTATGAACACACATACAAACACAGAGGCAGACGCGCACAGAACAACACACCCATAGAGAAACCCAAAGACACACATACACAGCCAGCATCTCTTACACGAGTCACAAAACTCTGACACAAGCACATTTGTGTTCACACACCACACACACACAGCCGTTCAGATGGATGCTTGTGCAAGACACAATCAAAGACACAGCCACACGACTGTCCTCTCTTACAAGTGGTCACAAAGATATTCACTCTTGTGAAGACATACTAACAAATGGCTGTACAGAAACACACCAATACACACATGCCACACTAAAAACCTTCGAAGGCACAGACACACAGCCAGCTCTCCTGCACAGTCTCAGAGCTGTGAAGGCCCACAACCTGTGTACACACGTCCACAGACACACACACACATTTTCATGCACACACAGGGAAGCAGAAACACTGTCAAGGACACAGCCACACAACCAGCCACTCTCGCACACAACCGCCCAAACAGACACACAAGAACTGTGTCCACACCCTCATGTGCGGGCAAGCAGGCACACAATCACAGACACACAGGCCCACGCTCAGAGACACCACCACCAAACGTGCGTTGACATGTTTAACCGCCAAGCCCCCCTTCCCTGAGCTCCTGCGGCCTCTAGGACCCCCGCGAGGACAACACACCTGGTGTCCTCATGGGCAGCCAGGTTCACAGGCGCTGGTGTCAGAGAAGCCTGGGATCAGGTCTGGGCTCTGCTACTCCTGGTTGTGTGACCCTCAGCAGCCCATGTGACTCTCTGTGCCTCAGTTTCCCATCCTACAGAATGGAGAAATCACAACAGTCGGACGTATAACCCTGGGCCAGACTCAGAGGCCTCTGGCTGGCCATCATCTTATTATTAACTCCATTTCAGAGACAAGCAAACCGAGCTCTAGTAGAGGGGAGCTAATTCTCCCAAGGTCCCCTGGTGGTTAAGGACAGAAGCTGCGCCCAGCCCCGGAAGAGCCCCACGGGCTCAGAAGCTGTGCTCTGCAGGACACAGAGTCAGGAGGGGCACATACTCCTGCCCAGGCATGGACAAAGCCCTGACACACTCATACATGTGTGCACATGGACTCAGAGGACCCCAGCGGCTTCGAAAAGCTCCTCCTGCCTGTCTGCCCGAGCTCTGCCCCTCGGGGCCCTGCACCCCAGGTCACCAGCAGGCCTTGGTTAATGATAACCCCGGTGTTTGTGCAGCCCTGGGGACGGAGAGGGAGGACCAAGGCGTGCCAGCAGGGAGGGCCCCTGGCCAGCTCTAGCTGGACCTCAGCTTCCTCCCCTCGGGGGGCCATCTGCTCCAGGGTGCTGTGTGATGTTGGGCAGATGGCTTACCCTCTCTGGAGCTGTTTCTCCTTCTGTCAAATGGAGATGATAATAGGATCCCTCAGAGGGAGGCTGGGATGAGTACCTGGAAGGATCCACAGAAAACACTGAGAACAAGCCTGCCGCACAACAGGTGACCAAAACAAAGTTTAGCTATCATCATTATTGCCATTGTCATCCTTCTCATCTTCTCATCCTAAACGAGAGTGGGAGCCCTCTGGCGGGCCACCCTGTGAGCACGGCTTTAGGCCTGTCTGTGCCCCCTCTGTCCCCTCTGTGTCCCTGGCACTAAGCTCTTTCTCTTTTCAAAGACCTTGTAGAGAATTTGTCCCCCTGCTCTACAGCCAGGGTGACCGTCACCTGAAGGCCGAGCTCAGACCACAGAGCTGTCTCAGAGCAGGACAAGCACGGAGTCCAGAGTCCACCCTCAGGCCTGCCGGCCACTGGGGGCATCCACCCTGCTCTGAGCCCCAAGCAGGGGCATGGCCCCCATCATCTCAGGAGGGCTCTACATGCCTGGGAAGGGGTGCCACCTTTGCCCCATGTGACAGATGGGAAAACTGAGGATCAGGGAGGTCGAATGACTTGCCTGAGGCCACACAGAACCAGGCCTGGAACCCAGATGTGTGCGCCCTGCCTGAGCTGGTGCTGGTGAGCCTCTTCTCCTCGAAGTCTGCCTGGCATGCAGGGGCGGCAAGAGAGGCCGTGTCCCTCCCTCAGGGGCCGGGGAGAGCGGTTGCGTTTAGATCTATCCAGCACCATTTAACCTCCCCGTGCCTCAGTTTCTCCATCTGTAAAGTGGGGATTAGTGGTACTACCCACCTCACGGGGTTGTCGTGAGGACTGAGTAAATTCATGTAAAGACTGGCGCACGGTTAGTGCCCAGTGGGGTTATTCTACCATTTCAGGCTGGGTAAAAGGATCATGGATTTATTTTTCTTATTTAAAGGACAGAATCTATCTAAATTGCTCAAAGCTCAGTCCAAACGAAAACAGCCAGTATCTGTGAGTTCTCATCTCCAGAGAAAGAACGCAAATGCACCCAAAGAAGCCCTGGGGCCAGCCGCCTGGGCTCTACCCCAGCGGGGTAGCCTAGACCTCAGGTTACTTGACCTTTGTCCTCAGTATGTCCACCTGTAAAATAGCCATATAACAGTGTCACCCTCAGGGGGCTGTGGTGAGGTCCCGATGAGCTAGCAGATGAACTTTTAGGACAGGGCCTGGTGCAGAGTCAACGCCAAGCAACCGGGTGGCATCATCCTCATTTTCCTGCTGGGGTGGCTCCCTGCCCCAAAGGGTGGTGGGCACTCAAGGGGTTAACTTCCGGGCAGGCAAGGGAGCTTATGGCTTTGGGATGAGGCAGCTGCCCTGTTGAGTGTGGCCACCAGAGGGAGCAGCTGGCCCTGAACTGGCCCCTCCAGGGCTTGGTGACAGCACCCATCACACCCTCCTGGAACCAGGGGAGGGGGCAGGCTGGGAGTGGCCGGGCCGGCTCCAGCCCCTGTGCTTTCTCCTCCCGCCCCCCTCCTGCCCACAGAGCCATCTGGTTCTCACCCTAGTGACATCCTCACACTCCTTGAGTGGGGTGGACTGGGGGATCTGGGGAGGGGGCTGGCTGGGAGTGGCTCCAGCCCTCGGCGGCCCCTCCCCTCCCATGGGGCCATCCAGTCCTTCCCCAGGGCTGCTCTTCCTTTGGCCTCTGACCCCCTCCTCCTTCTCACCCTGCTTTGCCCGGCGCACCCGGTGCCCAGCGAGTCCCTTTCCCAAACCTCCTGGGAGAAGGGGCGTGGGAGGAGGCGAAGAAACTTACAGAGAGCTGGGAAGGGGGGGGTAGGGAGCCAAGAAATAAAGACACCAGACAGAGGGAGACACACACACACACACACACACAGAAAGAGAGGCCAACAGAGACTGAGAGACAGAGAGACAGAGACAGAGAGACAAAGACAGACAGAAGGAGAGAGAGACAGAGAGTGGGAAGCAGACGAACTCACTGAGGCAGAAATACAAGAGAGAGACAGAGAGGGAAAGAGAAATAAACAGAGAATTAGACCCAAAGAGATACAGGAAGAAACACGGACCGAGAGATCGAGAAAGGGGCGAGAGAAGCCGGCGGAGCGTGCCAGCCGGCGGGATGGAGGGGCACCTGGCATGGGAGATGTAGTGGCCACGACCTGGGCGGAGCTGGGTGGGCAGAGGGAAGCGGGGCCTCGCAGGGGTGAGGGGCATGGGAGGGGCGGGCATTCTGCTGCTGCTGCTGGCAGGGGCGGGGGTGGGGGCAGCCTGGAGACCCCCAAAGGGAAAGTGTCCTCTGAGCTGCTCCTGCTCCAAAGACAGTGCCCTGTGTGAGGGCTCCCCGGACCTGCCCGAGAACTTCTCCCCGAGCCTGCTGTCACTGTGAGTGTCAGGCCCTCCGGGGGCCTGAGGGTGGGGATGGGAGTCCCGGGACCCCAGGGGTTGGGGGCAGGATGCCAGGGGCCCCAAGGAAACAGGGGCCCGTCAGGATCTTGGGAGGTGGGCAGCAAAGGATGTTGGGATGCCTGAAAGGGGGCCTCTGGGATCTGGAAGGCGGCTGAGGGAAAATTCCAAAGGGCAGGGGCGGCACCAGGGGCCCGGGGGGAGGGCTAGCCAGGGGGTGGAATGAGCGCTGCTGGGCTCCTTGCCAAACGAGGGGGCAAATGCCCGTCTCCCGGGTTGTGGGGAAGAAACATCAGGGTCAGGGTGGCATGCAGAGTCTCCCAGAGGGGAGACGGCTCTGGGGTGGGACTGAAGCCTTACAGTGGTTTCCTCCTGACCCACCACTGCCCATGTCCCCAGCTCACTCGTCAGGACTGGAGTGTCCCAGCTGAAGGCCGGCAGCTTCCTGAGGGTGCCGACCCTGCACCTGCTGTGAGTGGGGTCCGGCTGAGCGACGACTAGCTCGAGGGAGGGGGTGTTCATGCACGTGCCTGGGGGGTGTGCGCACATGTGTGTGCGCGTGTCTGTGAAGCATCTGTGTCCACGCACCTACTTACATGGCATGCATATGTGTGTGTGACCATGCCCATGTGGGTTGAGGGTGGGGGCCAAGGTTAAAATGTCAGAGACGGGGCAGCAACTCTGGAAAAATTCCTTTCTTGCCTCCTCGCCAGCCTCTTCACGTCGAACTCCTTCTCCGTGATTGAGGACGATGCGTTTGCGGGCCTGTCCCACCTGCAGTACCTGTGAGTGAGGCCAGGGGATGGGGCAGGAATGGGGGACCGGGAGCGGAAGCAGTGGCCCCTCTGTGGCTCCCAGAGCAGAGGCAGGTAGGGGCTTGTTGCCCTGGAGAGGAAGTGTCTGGACAAGGGTCTCTCCTGGAGGTGCAAGAGGCCTGGCCTCTTGAGTGGGGTCCGGGCTCCTTCTTAGCTGTGTAACCTCGGCCTGCTCACTTCACCTCTCTGTGCATCAAGACCCACAAAGGGCCTGGCTGACCCAAGACTGTTTCTGGCCCTACCTCACTTATGGGAGGCCAGGGAGAGGGCAGAGAGGCCGGAGCCAAGGGAATGTTTCAAATTACCAGGAAACAATTCTGAGTTGGGTGGTGATGGTAGTGATGATGGTGATGGTGGTACTGATGGTGGTGGTGGTGATGACGATGACAGTGCTGGCATTGGTGCTGATGTTGCTGGTGATGATAATGTTGGTGGTGGTGATCCTGTTGCTGCTGCTCATGGAGAAGTGGTGGCGTTATTGAGGATGATGAAGTGGGGATGATGCTGAGGAAAATGGCGGACTCAATGGTAATGGTGCTGTTGTTGATACTGGTAATGAAATTTGAAGGGTTAGTGTTAGTGATGACTATCAATGTGTGGGCATTGGTAATGATGGCATTGGTGTTGCTGTTGGTGTTGGCTGTGGGTAGAATGTTAGTGTTGGTGTAATGGCAATGTTGTTGGTACTGGGTTTGGCAGTGATGGTGGAGGTGTTGGTATGTATGAAAATCATGGCAGTTGTGGTACCGGTGGTGGGTGAAGTTGTGAGTGCTGGGCATCATGGTGATGTTGTTGGTGTTGGCAATGCTGATGCTTTTGATAACGGTGGTAGTGTTGGTGATGATGGTGGCAGTCATTTTGGTGTTGATCATGGAGGCTGTGTTGTTGGTGACGTTTATCAGTGTTGCTGGTGTGGGGTTTGGTAACGACAGTGTTGGTGTTGGTGTTGGTATTGATGATGGGAGTGGGTTGTGATGTTGGTGTTTGTAAAGATGGTGGCAGTGTTGATGACAGTGGTGGCATGGCATGGTGATGGTGATAATGGCAATTATTGGTACTAAGGTTGACGACAGTGGTAGAGGCCTGAGGGTTGGTCATAACGGATGGTGGTGGAGGTATTGGTGGCAGTGCTGGTGTTAGTGGTCATGGTAGCAGTAATGGTGATGGGGTGATAGTGTTCATTATAAGGTTGGCAGTGACCCTAGGGTCAAGTTCTTGGCTCCCGGGATTGTACGCTGGGACCTTGGTGAGGAAAGTTTTCGGGGGAGGCTTCCTCTGGGTTTATGCAAAGCACTGAGTGGGGGAGAATTCAGCCTATTCCAGTGGCCTGTGGCTTCTATGGGGTGAGTTCCCCCAACCACTGTGGAGCCACGGCAGGGCACTGAGGGCCTTCCCCTCACCCCACCTTCCCTCCACAGCTTCATTGAGGACAATGAGATTGGCGCCATCTCTAAGAATGCTCTCAGAGGACTTCGCTCACTCACACACCTGTGCGTGCCTCCCAGGCCCCGCCCCTCCACTGCTCCAACCCCTGACATCACCCCACGCCCCGTCACCCAGGGACACAGGGCATCCTGGTAGCTGCTGATGGTTCCTCCTCCTTCTCTCCCTCCACCAGGAGCCTGGCCAATAACCACCTTGAGACCCTCCCCAGATTCTTGTTCCGAGGCCTGGAGACCCTGACTCACGTGTGAGGCTCAAGGGGGTTGGGCGGGTGGGGGTTTGGAAGTGTCTGAGAGGGGAGGAGATATTGGTGCCCAGTTTTGGTCTGCACAAATGAGTATTGCTGGTTCTTGCGTATTTTTCACACCATCTATGGGACCCCATCCTGAGCTCTTGTCTGGGGAAGGGTGGGGGAGGTGGCCTCCAGGGGGTGGAAGCCGGGTCGCAGCCCCTCCCCGGCCTCTTGCCCCAGGGACCTCCGTGGGAACCCGTTCCAGTGTGACTGCCGCGTCCTCTGGCTGCTACAGTGGATGCCCACCGTGAACGCCAGCGTGGGGACTGGGGCCTGCGCCGGCCCCTCCGCCCTGGCCCACATGCAGCTCCATCACCTCGACCCCAAGACGTTCAAGTGCAGAGCCATAGGTGGGGGCTTTCCCGGCAGGGTGGGAGGGACAGCAGGGGCTCCCAGGAGAAGGTGGGAGGTCAGGGGGAACAGCCGCCAGGGCTGAGGGGCTCAGCTCACTCCCTGCTCTGACATTTCCTGGCGGTGAGACCCTGAGCAAGCAGTGTCGGCTCCCTGAGCCTCAGTTTCCTCATCTGTAGAATGGGGGTAACAAATCGTGCCATGAGATTGCTGTAAGAATTCAGTGATGTTGTCCACACCTGCGTCGGCACAGCACCTGGGACGGGAGTTCCTTTTAAATGTTCCCTCTCGTTGTTGTTGTTATTAATATAAAATTGACTATTTCTAAATACTTCCTATGATCATTTTGCTTTGCCATAAATATATTTTGGTGACTTTATGGTTACTGGGCAAAGCAGAGGGCATGGCAGTGATAAAGACAGCCTGGGTCTTGCCCTCTCAGAACCCCCTGTTCAGAGGAAGGCAGAGAATGATGCCCGAGCGTGGCCGGGACTGGGATGGGGGAAGCGCAGAGTGGTCGGGATGGGGGAATTATCATTATCATAATTATTAAATTATAATACTAATCTATATTATTAATAATGTTTTATCATTAAATGATAATATAAATAATAATATACATTATAATAATATCTATACTAATAATGTTATTGATATAAATATTAATAATAATGGGGCTGGCCTGGTGGCACAGCTGTTGGGTTCGCATGTTCCCCTTCAGCGGCCCAGGGTTCGCTGGCTCGGATCCCGGGTACAGACATGGCACCGTTTGGCAAGCCATGCTGTGGTAGGCGTCCCACATATAAAGTAGAGGAAGATGGGCACAGATGTGAGCTCAGGGCCAGTCTTCCTCAGCAAAAAGAAGAGGATTAGCAGCAGTTGTTAGCTCAGGGCTAATCTTCCTCAAAAAAAAAAATAATAATGATAACTAATAATATTAACGATAAGAGATGTAAGACATATTTTTGGTCTGTGGGACTCAGAGAAGAAGAGACCTTAACTTGGGGCTTACTCTTTATTCATTTATTCAACAAACATTCGCTGAGGTCCACTCTGTGCCCAGCCCTGTGAGAGGTGACAGGCACACTGTGGTGACCAGCCCTGGGCCCTGGCCTCACAGTCCTGGGGGAGTGGAGAGACATACATTCAATAAGTCACAGGGAGTGATCGGGGAGATTGACCTGCCTTATATGGGGCATCAGAGAGGGCTCCCTGAAGGGGTGCCTCTGGATTTAGCAAGTGAAGTACAGAGGGAAGGGGATGCTAGAGAAAGGGGACTGCAAGTGTAAAGGCCCTGAGGCAGCATAGAGCTTGTCTTGTTTAGAGATCAAAAGCAGGCAGGTCTGGCTTGGGGGAGTGAGGGAAGGGAAGGACACAGATGAGGCCGAAGGCCCAGGGCCTCCTGTGCAGGGCTTTGAGAGCCACAAAGAGGAGAGTGACTTTACCCCGAGGGCTGTGGGAAGCCATGGAGGGTTTTGAGCAGAGGGTGATAATTTGATGGACATTATTAAAAGATCCTCCTTTGGGTGGGCATCCTTGGTGGCTTGGTTCATTGCCTCAGCCCTGGCACCTGGAAACAGGGCCCGGCACGTAGAGTGAAGTGTTATAACCTGGAGTCAACCGCCTGGCTCCACCACCGCCGCGCTGGGCAACCGCCCGCATCGCTACCGTGAAAGCCAAGTTGCTATAACAAAGAGGCTCAAAATCTCATGAATTAAAGAAAACAGAGGGGTTGATGTGCAGCCCAGGCCAGCGGAGCAGCCCCTGGGCGTTGTCCTGGTCCTTGTGGTTGAAGCCGAGTTGTAGCACGTCCATCTGCAGCTCATGGGGAGCAGGGGAAGAGACGGAGGCCAGGACGAGCCATCCTCACGCCCACGGGGCCAGCCTTACACCCATCACTCTGCTCTTGTTCCACTGGGAACTTGGTCTGGACGTGGTCAGTCCTAACTCCGGGGGTGGGGGGGGGTGATGGTGCTGGGACAATGTGGCCCCCAGCTGGACAGCTTTGTGCCCACTGCAATCCTATTTCACACAAGTTGGGAAGGATGGATTGTGCTGGGCACCTGGCTGCCTGTGCCACTTAGCCATAGTTTGCCCACCTGTAAAGTGGATATTATTACTATGGAAGGCCCTTCACAGGGATCTTGTGAAGTTAAATGAATTAATAAATATGCTGTTTCTAAGCAATTATTTGATGATGCCATGCAGCTTAGAAAATAAAGTCTTACCATGGTGTTGTGCGTTAATACATCTATAGATAAAAAGATTCCTATGTCCCTATGAGGTGGACACTGTGACGGTCCTCATTTCAGAGATGTGAAACCAAGGCTCGGCCATGAGGACCCTTGGGGTCCCCGGGGCCTGCCTGACTCTCTCCTGCACCCCCAGAGCTGTCCTGGTTCCAGACGGTCGGGGAGTCGGCACTGGGCGTGGAGCCCTTCTCCTACCAGGGGGAGCCCCACATCGTCCTGGCACAGCCCTTTGCCGGCCGCTGCCTGATCCTCTCCTGGGACTACAGCCTGCAGCGCTTCCGGCCCGAGGAAGAGCTGTCCGGTGAGTGCCCGTCCAGCCTCCTGCCTTCCCCATGGCCCGCCGGGGCTGGGGGGTGACCGCCCGCCGGCCTGACCCACCCTCCTGCTCCTGCAGCGCCCTCGGTGGTGGCCTGCAAGCCGCTGGTGCTGGGCGCACGTCTCATTGTGCTGGCTGCCCGCCTGTGGGGGGGCTCGCAGCTATGGGCCCGGCCCAGCCCTGGCCTCCGCCTGGCCCCCGTGCAGGCCCTGGCCCCGCGGCAGCTGCTGCGGCCCAATGACGCCGAGACCCTGTGGCTGGACCAGCAGCCCTGCTTCGTGGTGGCCGATGCCTCAAAGGCGGGCAGCACCACGCTGCTGTGCCGGGATGGGCCCGGCTTCTACCCGCGCCAGAGCCTGCACGCCTGGCACCGGGACACGGACGCCGAGGCCCTGGAGCTGGATGGCCGGCCCCACCTGCTGCTGGCCTCGGCCTCGCAGCGGCCAGTGCTCTTCCACTGGTCCGGGGGCCGATTCGAGAGGCGCACCGACATCCCCGAGGCCGAGGACGTCTACGCCACACACCACTTCCAGGCTGGCGGGGATGTGTTCCTGTGCCTGACACGCTACATCGGGGACTCCATGGTGAGGCTGGGCCCTCAGGTGGGGCAGGCAGCAGAGGCCACAGGCCGGCCCACCCACCACCAGCTCCCACTCAGGGCTGGCTTTTCCGCGCTGCCCACCCGGTGTGGGCTGGTCTTTCAGCACTGACCCCACCTTGCACATTGGCCTCTAAATTCTGACCCGACCTCACAGGCTGACTTTCCAACTCTTACCCCACCTAATGTGTTGATCTTTGAACTCTGACCCCACCCCAGCACTGACTCCAAGACTGTAACCCCTCAAGGCTGGATAACCCTAAACCACTCCCCATCCCCCACACTGACACTGGCCCCAGACTCAGATTGTACCCCTAAACCCTGGCTCTGTAACTGACACACTCCAGGACTTACATTCACCCACAAACACCACACTCTGAACCCCCCAGGCTGACAGCTCACCCCCGCAGACACTGTCTTTCGGGAGCGAGGTATAGCCAAGGCAGGACTCTGAGCCTAGAAGGCCTAGCCTGACTCAGATGTGCACAGGCCATCTGTGTGTGGGCGCAGGGGCAGAGGGGGGAGACCGGGGGGCGGCTGCTGCAGCGGTCCCAGAGGGAGGTGACTGTGGCCGGGCCGGAGTGTGGCCAGGGCGGATGGGAGGGATCTAGACATTATAGGTGAAACTGCCACATTCCGTTGCTGACTGATGCTACATGGGGTGTGAGGGAGAGAGAGGGGCCAAGATTGACCCCAAGCTTGTGGCCAAGCAGCTGGGTGGTGACATGATGAGAAAGCTGCGGGAGTGGGGGGGCCCACAGGCCTCTGTTTCCAAGCTGTCCCAAGTCCTCTGGAGCCTAGAGGACTTCCGGCAGGCCTGACCCTCCTGGACCCCAGGCCCTGACTAGCAGCCGCACTTTGCAGGTCATGCGCTGGGATGGCTCCATGTTCCGCCTGCTGCAGCAGCTTCCCTCACGGGGTGCCCACGTCTTTCAGCCACTGCTCATTGCCAGGGACCAGCTGGCCATCCTGGGCAGCGACTTTGCCTTCAGCCAGGTCTTCCGCCTGGAGCCTGACAAGGGGCTCTTGGAGCCGCTGCAGGAGCTGGGGCCCCCAGCCTTGGTGGCTCCCCGGGCCTTCGCCCACGTCGCCCTGGCGGGCAGACGCTTCCTCTTCGCTGCTTGCTTCAAGGGCCCCACACAGATCTACCAGCATCACGAGTTAGACCTCAGCGCCTGAGACCGGACGGGACCCTGAACATGGTTGATGGGGGCTGGCATGCGGAGTCTTAGGTCTCTGGACCCTCCTTGACTGGCCTCTTGGACCCATTTGAGGTGACGCCTGGTCCTGTGAGATGCTGACCACAGACCGAGCTCAAGGCAAGAGCTGCCCCTCCATGGGGGCAGATGCCCCACCAGGGGTGACTTGGGGCTCAGGCGGGCACACTGCACGGAGCGGAATACGGAAGTCACGATGCGGGTAATGTGTAAAGCTCCAGGTGGTCTGGAAGCGCCCCCTCAAACCACTCCCACCGCTCCCGCTCCCGGTGAAAGTACAGAGGGGAGAGCTTTCCTCTCCCCGCTAAACTCAATCCGGCCAATCGCTTTCAGTGCCCGCCTCCATGACGTCACCGGTCGCTGGGCAGGTTTCCCTGCCTGTCTGGCTCACTTCCTCTGCTGCTTGTACGCATGTCTGCTGCCGAGGCGGAAGCCCGACGTGCCGACCCACTGCGCGTGCGCGGGGAATAGGCGGCAAAGGGAGATTTGGTGCCGGGAACCCCGGGTTCCCTTCCCGGTGGGTGACAGGGAGGAGGACGGAAAGTGTGTGAGCTCAATAAACGCGCTGTGCACCTGCCCTCCGTTGCCGTGAGATCACTGGAAAGGGGGAGGGGCGGGCCTGGGGAGGGTGGCGCTGCTGCGCTGTCTCTAAGGAGCGCGGGCAGGCGTTCTGGGGGCCCCAGGGGATGTTCGGGGGATATAAGGGCATTATTAGGGACAGGTCACAGGTGTACTGTGGGTCTCCTTGGAGTCATGTCTCCGGACATGGTGGGAGATATTTTGGGGTATTTTGAAGAGTTTTAGGCCTCTTATGGGGTCGCTCATGGGGACACTTTGACGGTCTTACTGGGTTTGAGGTGGCTCAAGGGAGTCTGAGGCGCATTGGAGGTTTTCACACTATGTGGCCTTCAGTGTTATTAGGGAGTATCATGGGAAATTATTTGAAGTCCTCACAGGGACATTTGGGTATTAGGAAGGGTCTTCGATGATAAAGTGGGGTCCCGGGGAAGTGGGAGGGTCACAGGGTCTTACTATTATTATCGCCATCTGGGTACCCATGTCTGGTGGGTTGATCCTGTATCCTGGTTTTCCTGGGATGGTACCCGTGTCCACCTGAGTGTCCCAGCCTTGCGTCTAGTTAGAGCCCCCTTCACTCTCAAAAGTCGCCTCCATTTGGCTGCTAGAAAGTTTTAAATTGCACGTGTGGCTCCCGTGGCCGTGCAGGCAGAGGGCAGACCCCATGCCATCCACCAAGTCACAGGGGTACAGGCCTTTGGGTTTTTCCCGGCAAAGAGATTCAGGTGCCAGCTTCTGTGCCAGCCCTCAGCACATATCCACCTTCTCCTGGCCCCCCATATCCCACCCCAGAGCTCACAGAGCGAGTCTTGAGGATGATTGGGCAGGAGGCAAGATCATTTTAGATTAAAAACTGAACAAAGAGACCCCTCCGGTGAGAGGTGGGATGAGGCCCTGGCAAAGCCATCTGAGGAGAGGAGGGAGAATTCCGTCCAGGAGTTCAGGCTCCTGTGCCGAGCATGGACTTGGGAAAAGAGAGAGGCCCTCCGAGCTCTTATGGCTGGTCCATCCTCAGGAGTTACTGGGCAGAGCCTGGAAGAGGTGATGCGTCAGCCTGTGAGAGTGGATTGAGTACTTTCTCCCCAGGGCGCATGCGCACACACACCCCCCTCACATCCCGTGTTCCCCTCAGCCCCCTTCTGTCTCTGCCTTACCTGGAGTGATGAGAGGTGGGGCATCCCCTGGTCGGTGGCTGGGGAAACAAGAGTGATGGGGTCTGTGTCCACCCGTTTGTCCTCTCCCTCAAACCCAGAGTATTCTCAGTTGCCCTGACATAGCTTCCTGGCTCTGTTTCCATTGTAAGGTTGTATCATCCCAGGGACCAAAGCTTTTCAGGGTGTGGGCCCTCTGACAATTATCAGCTCTGAGGAATAAACCTGGGCAATCTTAGTGGCAGGAACTCTCCAGGGCAGAGCCTGGAGGCCTGGCCTCTTTCTGCCAGAAAGATCCAGCTCTTTCACCCTGAAAGGTGTCTAGCCAGCGTGAGGTTGGGAGCTCCTCTTACCTGGGCTTCTGGCGGAACTTGCATTTGCATTTCCCACCTGTTGGGGGGAGGGGAATGGTCAGGGGAGGGGCCCACAGCCCTGCCTTGCCCGCCCCCTTCCCCCCCCCCCCCCACCGCCCACTCCTCCACTCACTCATGAGGACCAGGATGCCCACGGCGCACAGAATCCCCGCACAGATGAGCCCGCTGACCCGGAGGCTGTGCCAGTCTAGGAGAAACCCAGAGGGGGCCCTCAATGCCAGCCGGTGCCCTCCCATCCAAGCCCCCATCCACTTGACACCCAGGGCGTGGAGGGCACTGGGGATGTGGCAGTGGAGGGAACAAACACACCCCAGCCCTCCTGTGCTCACGTCTACTGCACACACAAGCCAGCGACAGGAAACTTAATGTGGGGTCAGGTGGGGAGGAGCAGTCTGAAGAGAAACAGGCAGAGCCAGGGGACAGAAGGCCAAAGGGCAGCTCTTTGTGGGCGAGGGGTCAGGGAAGGTCTCTCTGAGGGGCGACATCTGAGCAGAGACCTGAGGAGGTGAGGGAGGGAGCCGTGGGGCTATATGGCAGCAAGTGTTCCAGGCAGGGGGCGCAGAAGGTACAAAGGTCCGGAGGCTGGGAGCGTGTCTGCTGTGTCTGAGCAACAGCAGGGAGGCCGGGGCGCAGGTGTTGGGGGAGTGGGGACAGAGGGCTGGCAGGGCGGATCGTGGGGAACCTGCGGGCCTCGGGAGGCCTCGGTCAAACGGCTCACCTCCTCCGGGCAGTTTTCTCAAGCCAGCCCTTCTCCCACCCGTTGATTTGAACCATCACAACGGCTTCTTGTCAACTGTCCTGGCTTCCTGTGTGTGTCTAACTTTCTTGCTGGAAGAGAATCTTCCCAAGGACCAGGTGGCATGTCTTATTCCCTAATCTGCTGTGTTTCTGTTCAATCCTAGCCCGGGCCTGCTCCGTTTCACCCACGTCAGATCCTCACCCAACCCTGTGGGACCCTTGGCACAAAATAGAGGGGTGGGAGGAGATGAGGGGAGGGGTGCCGGTTCTCACCATAGTAGAAAGGACTGTTTTTATCTGCAAGGAAAGAAACAAAGAACGTGAATCCAGGCCAACAGCCAGGATGCCGGGCCCCTAGGGGGAGAATTAGGGGTGTGGCTGCTGGAGCAGGCCCGTCTGACTCACCTTCGGGGTCGTTGGCTTCCAGGGCAGGCAGGCCTGGTGGGGAGAAGCGGGGAAGAGAGGAAAAGGTGGTTCTGGCCTCAGCAAAGCTGGTATGCAGAGCCGGGAGCCTCAGGGGCCTCCAGATGGGGTCCCCTGACGCACAGTTCCCCACCTCCCGAGGGCACAGGCCCCAGCCCCAGACTTGCTGCCTCTGCACGGCCCACATCGGAGATGTGGACTCCCCCACTCAGCCCCGATCCTGCCAACCATGCCAGTACTTTGCCTCCTGAAATAGGTTTTAATCTGGGTGGCTTTCCCCACCCTTGGCCCGTGTTTCCAGACACCTGGCTGGCCCACGCTTCCGGTCAAGCCCACCAGTGATGTTGGTCCCAGCCATTCTCTCTGCTGTCTCCTGATGCCGCCACCTCCACACTGCACTTGTCCTCATGCTCGCTCCCTAGTCCCCTTTAAAGCAACTTACTAACTATAAAACTGAATGCCCTTTATTTAAACATGCCACTTTACATCAGGACTCTGAATGGAACACAGCCTCGTCCAAGGAGAGATAAAAACGAATACAGTGGAAGCAAAGGACGAGCACTATGTTCTGGCGAGAAGCCGTGGGCCGCCTCTGCTCTGGGCCTAAGCTTCTTTGTTAAAGGGAGATTAATAATTTTTAGTTATATTTAAAGCACAAACACAGTGCTTACTCTGTTCTAAGTGCCTTTCGAATACTAACTCGTTTAATCCTCGCAATGACTCTGTAAGTAGGTGCTGTTATTGGCTCCACTTGTACAGATGAGGAAACTGAGGCACAAAGGGTTTCAGGAACCTGCTGCCTAACCACTGAGCGCCCAGTTACCCCTGGTAATAAAGCGGTAGGGGGGTGTCGGAGGCACGGCAGCACAGGGCCGGGCCTTCTCCTTGAGGTCCTCAAGGAGACATGGGACGCTGACCTTCTGGCTCTGGGAGCTGCGGCTGTAAGAGGTCCTGTCTCTGTGTGTCCCTTGGACTCACCAGTGCGACACTTGTTACCCTCAAGGAGATGCCGTCCTGATAGTCACCACCCCACAGGGAGGCAGAAAGCCCAAGAGACACGCATGAGAGACACACGCGAGGCTTGTGGGGCTCAGGGCAAGGGGGCTCGGCGGGCTGCACTCACCTGCCAGGAGGACGAGCAGGCTCAGGGCCACCAGGTCTTGCATGTCGACGTGCCAGCACTGGAGGGGTCCGGGGGGAGGGTCCAGCTTTAGCAGGGCCAACAGGATGCCAGGCCGGTGCCTCTGGTTCCCAATCCCCTCCTACTCTGCTCCCCACCCCTGCATGCCGCTCGCCCCAGGGCAGAAAGGCTGGGAGAGGAGAAACAGCGGGCGGGGCCGGGTGGGAGCGCGGCCTGATGAGGGCGCACCAGTAACAACCACTGGACCGGAAGCGAGGCTTCCAGTGGATCGCCCTGGCAACCAAATGAGGGAGGCGCTGCCTGCTGTTACCCCCATCTTACAGATGGGGAAACTGAGGCTGTGAGAGGTGGAGGTGGTGCCCAGGGTCGCCTTGCCAGGCAGGGGCATTTATACCAGGCCTGGCCCTGCAGCAGCTGTCCCTCTGCAGGCCTCTCCAGGCCTCGGGTGTTTTGGGAAACGGGGTGTTGGGAGCCAGGTGGCAGGAGGCCCGGGGTGCTGGGAGTGTCTCCCGTAGACAGCTCGGAGCCTGCCCGCCTTGCCCAGACTTTGCAGACCGCGGGCTGGGCCCCACAGGGACCCAGCTGCCTCCTTGGGCTGCTCAGGGCTGGGTGTGGGGAGGAGGGAACTGGAGGCTGGGGGCAGGGGGCAGACCCGGGAGACCAATCGGCCTGGCTGAAGCCCCAGCCCCATCTCCTGTCCCAACCTGTCCCCTCCGCCCTGTTTCTGTGCCACCCCAACCCCCGCCTCTGCCCCATCCCTGCCAAGTGCCTCCTGGCAGCGAATGCTTCCCATTGCCCGCCCCCCACCACCATGGGCCTGCCTGAAGAGCACACCTGGTCCCTTCCTGGTCTAGAATCAGTCCATCCTCCTGCGTCCTGTGGTCCTGCATGCCTGCGATCAGCCCCTGGTCTCTGCGCGTCCCCCTGCCCTCTCCCTGCCCACGCCCCACGGCCACAAGCGTATGTTGTCATAATCTTGATGGCAAGAGCTAACATGTCCTCTGAGCCACGCTGTGCTGGGCACCGCCGGGTGACCTTGCAGTGTGTTCACTCCTGCAACTCCCATCTCACTGGTGGCAGAACACACCCCTCCCCCAAGCCCGGGGAGAAGCCCATGTGAGGTTTCCTGCTGTGTCCCCGAGGGGACTCCTGTCCCCAGCTGGAGAGAAGGCCCCTGTCTCTCTGTCCGTATCCTCCACGTAAGCCCACCTCACGTCTCTCTCTGCTTCCTGCACGTTCTCATAGCCTCCTCCACCCCGCCATGCCCCGCACCCCAGGTCCTGGCCATCCTCGCAGCTTCCCTGTTAGTCCCATATGCCAGGCTCAGAATCCTGGTTTGAGCATCCCTTTCTTGCAGGAAGAGGGCCTGGAGCTTTAGGGAGCATTACTAAGGTGTTTAGGACCCCAAAAACTCTGGGGGAGAGCTCAAGTGGGTGTGTGGGCAGAGGGCCTGCTGGCTCCAGGCGTGGGTGTGTCTAAGGACCGCCTGTGTCTAAAGCTACTGCATGAGGCCTTATCGACGGGGATGGCGGGAACCCTCGTAATAAGAGCTAGTTCTCCCTGAGAGCCGACCCCACGCCGGGCTGTTCTCAGCATTTCGTGCTGGATCACTCCACAATCCTCACGGCCTGATGAAGCTGCCGCTACGATTATCCCACGTTGAAGTCGCAGCCCTCTGACCCCTGCGAACTCCGCTTAACGCTGTGTGCCGTCACCCGGGACTCAGTCTCGGCTCTTAGGCCTCCTTCCGGGATCCTCCAAGCCCCCCGGCCCACCGTGAGGCTTCCATTGCCTAGTCCCCAGCATGTCTCCCAGCCACCCCAGCACAGGGAGACTGGCGGGTGGTCTCAGTGCCCCCAGCCCCTGCCGGCTCTCCCGCGGTGCCCGGCTGCCGGAGCTGGTGTCCTGGCCCTCGCCTGCCCTGCTCAGGCTGCTGCCGGAAGAGGCCCCGGGGCTCCCCAGCCACTGCGGCCGTGTGAAGGCCTGGAGGGAAGGCGGCCAGTGGGTGGGGGCTCTGCCCACCCCTCTCTGCTCCCCGCTGGCCCCAAGGTCCTAACACCTGTGTGAGGACTATTTCCGACATCCACCCTCTGCTATCCGCTCTGTTCCTCCAAGACGGTGGCCAGGCCCTTCAGGTGTATGAAGAATGACTCCCCCGTGCCCCTGAAATCTCCTACCGACTCCCCATTTGATAGCTTCCCCAGGAAGCCGCTACCCCCTTTTCCTAGCCATCTCCAGGGCCCACACCTCCCAATCCCTAGACACCCCGAGTCCACCCAGTCACCCACCCATCCACTCTGACGCCCCCAATCCAGCCCTGGTCCACCTGGATTCCCCAGCCACCAGTCACCCCCCTCACCCCTGTCCACCACATGCCCCCGATCCAGACACTTCTGCTCCACTCAGACAACCCCTGTCTACCCGAACCCTCCAGTCTCCCCGGCACCCCAATCCCACTTGTGGGCCTCACCCTCACCCCAGCTGGCTCCCCCAGCCCCCAAAGAGTAGAATGATGGGGGAAGATCCCGTTAGGGGAGGGGGCTGTCTCTAATCTGCCCCCCCCCTCAAAAGGACCCTGAGGGGGAAGTTTCTAGGGTCTTTAACAGAGGCGTGGAGGGAGGGGCAGGGGTCGTCTGGGAGCAGAGCCAAGGCGGGGCTGGCGGGAGGGCCCCAGCTGCTCACCTGTGTGGCTCCCCAGGCTGCGTGAGGCTCCAGGTTCCGGGAGGGGGGTGCCTGCGCAGCCCGGTCCTGCCTTTATCCGCAGCTGCCCCGCCCTAAGCAAACCTGGGCAGGTAGGCGAGACGAGCCCAGACGCCCAGACGAGTGAGCGGGCTCCCTAAAGCTCAGGGGTTCTCTCACCCCATTCCTGCTCTTAAAGAGACAGTTCCCCCACCCCTCCAGCCACTAGTGCTGGGGAACTTCCCAGGGGGGTCTCCAGGGTCCCAAAGCCTCAGGTGAGGCAGAGGGAGAATAGGATGGGTGGGAACTCTGCTCCTCACATTGGGGGCCAGGCTTTCTCCAATCTCCTGCCCCTCAGAAAAGGACCTGAAGGAGGAAGTTTCCAGAGCTTTAAGAGCAGAGCTCCTGACTGGCGGGTGGTGGGGGAAGGGGGTGCGTTGGTGTAACAACCTAATTTCTTTTACTTAGATGCTGTGTTGTGCCTGGAGGAGGGATTGGTGGCCATGATGGGATCTAGAGTCCCCTTCCAGGCCGCTTGGGGCTGTTGACACAGCTTGAGGTCGGCAGGAGATGCTGATAGGACCGAGGTCGTGGGGGTAGTGGTGAGGGTGGGGGCTGCTGGGCCTTAGACCGAGACCCCCGCATCATGCCCATGGAGCCCATCATGCCCTAGGGAGATGGGGACCTGGTTCCCAAGCACCAGGCAGACCTTCCCAGCCCGGCCTCCTCCCAAGGGTGCTGGGAGCCAGACGCCGGGGCCTACTTAGTGGGCGTTGGGGTGGCGCCCGCCTCCACTCCAGATAAGGCCACTGCACTGTGCAGGGCTCCCCTCCCCACTCCTCCCTCTCCTGCCCCTCCTCCTCATGGCATTCCTTCCGGCTGGGGTCTGTGCAGGCCCCCACACGGTCTCCGTTGGGGTGCCCCCTCCCCCCAATTCCGTCTTTTCAGACAGAGGGACTTTTGTCTGGGGGCTGGATGGAGAACAAGGCGCCTTTGAGTGGCTGGCGGAGGATTGGGGTCATGGGGAGGGGCAGGGCCAGGAAGGGGTGGCTCTGCGCTGGCCACCAGCTGGACTCCAGGCGACCCCAACACCACAGCGGGGGTGGGGCGGAGGGGCACAGGGGCCGGGCCAGGGAGAGGATCCTGGCGGGAGTGTGGACTGTAGGGAGGGAAAGCGGATTTCGAGGTCAAGACTCTGCTGGGGGCTGCGTGCTGGGGGCAAGGAGAAAGGACCCCCCCCCCCCCGGTTCTCAGCAGGGAGGGGCACCCAGATACATGCTGTCTTTATGTGGTGCCCTTGGGCAGTTTCTCAGTCCCTGGCCCCAGACTCGGACAAGGCCTCTCCCCACCCCATTAAGGAGGGGACAGTCCCTATAAGGAGAGGAGAGGGCACTCAGGGTGGGGCTCAGTCAAAACAGGAGGTTCAGGCGGGGATAGAAACAGGGTAAGGGGAGACCCGAGGGCAAGGATCCCAGTCCAGTTAAGGGGGATCCCAGTCCAGTTAAGGGGGATCCCAGTCCAGTTAAGAGGGTCTTTATGTCTGGGCAGACAGCATCTCTTGCCCACACGTTTCAAGACTGCAGTCCCTGGGAAGACCCCCTGGGTGGTCTTGCGAGCAGAGTGGTGTCTCCCTCTGCTGGGAAGTCCAGGAACTGCAGGCATCGGGAGCGAGCAGGGGCAGGTGCCGGGTGGCTGGGAGGCACGCTCTGTCCTTGACCTGCGCCAGAGTCAGCGAACTCAGATGCCAAAGGGGAGGGCAAGAATCGCGAATGACTGAAGCAGGCCGGGCGTGACACTATAAGGCACGGTGGCGACTGGGCAAAGAGGAGAGCTACTGTCCTGTCTGAAGGGCAGCCCGCGAAGAGACCGAGCGAGCTCACTTGGACGGATACAGAAGTAGCTCCCAGACATCTTGCTACGGGAATAAAACAGGATGTAGAGAAGTACGCTACCATCTGTGAGGGGGAAATAATGTGTATGCATACACTTGTATGTGAGTGAAACATCTTTGGAGATTGGCGCCTCTGGTTATTCCTGGGGAGGGGGATGGAGGGGCTGGGGAACAGGCTGGAAGGGAGACTCACTATCATCATACACCCTCTTGTACCTTTTGAATTTTACATCCCCAAAATGCCCTACTTTGAAAAAAAGTTTAAATAAAAGACTTGAAAGAGGGGGCCAGCCCCATGGTGTAGTGGTTGAGTTTGGCATGTTCCACTTCAGCAGCCCAGGTTCAAGGGTTCAGATCCCGGGCTCGGACCTACACCACTCGTCAGCCATGCTGTGGCAGTGACCCACAAATAAAGTGGAGGAAGATTGGCACAGATGTTAGCTAAGGGCGAATTTTCCTCAGCAAAAGAAAAAATAGAGTTAAAGGATAGTTTCTACACAGTTCCAGCCAATTGCTGCTACATTTTCAATAGATGTAGGAAATCTGAATCTTTATGCTGAATTCCCCATATTAAAAGTTGGCTCAGGTTTTTAAAAAATTATGCAGGTCAAACAAAACACATCTAAGGGCTGCTTTCAGCCTGGGGGACCACCAATTAGAGACCTCGGCCAACTTCACTTCCCAAATCTTTAATTGCCATGGTCTTGCCTTCAGATATACAGATGCTTATGGGGCTTGTACCCAACCTGGGCCAACAGTAACTTCCTCCCAGGCTGGACCAGACAGTGCCACATCCACGCGTGTGCTGGGCTGGAGCTGGGGCTCGTGGCCAGAGAGGCAGGACCCAGGACCCATGTGGACAGTGAAGGTGTGCACGCTGGGACCCTGGAGAGGCCTGCAGGGGCGTGGGGAGCTTGCATCCTATGGGGGGTTGCATCTCTTTTGGGGTGAGTATTCTAGGCCGATTTGACTTCAGTCATATTGAAAGTGTGCCCACTTATTTATATGTGTCCATGTGGGTGTATGTCTTTTATATGTAAATATATGCTGCATATATTATTACAGTATATAGTTACCAAAGGCATTTGAAATATTTCCCCTTCATTTTGCTTTTGCGATCATTTGACCCTGAAGAACCTGTTGAAGCTGATTTCTCAGTATCCTGGGAATTCTTGCGAAGTGAGAAAAACCAAATCTACAGGTAGTTTCTGAACATCACAGAGTTTTCTGGAATGCCAAATTGAAGTACTGAAATCAAGGCCCCAGGGTGTCGCTGATTCAATGCTGTATTAATTTTGGTTTTGCCCTTTGCTTTGATATTCAGGGGTCAGTAACTTTATTGTTCTTCTTTTAAGATTGTGAGCGTTTCTGCAGGCTCCTGGCAAGCTTATAGGCCCTAGACGGGCCAGCCTTGGGTGCGGGAGCCAGAGGCACCCCGGCCCAGGTGAGGGGGTCTGGTCGGGCTGGGGCCCACTTCCCAGGTAGAGGCTGAGAGGCTGGGCCAGTGAACCGGGGACATGCGGTCATGGCAATGCTCCAAGCTCCTACTGCCTGGCCAGATGGGGACCGAGATACTGCGGGCCAATGCATGTGGCCTTCTGGGGCTCTGTGGAGCTGCTCCTCATGGCCTCATAATTCAGCACCTGTGGAAAAAGAGCAAGAGCTGGCAGGGGGCTGTGTCCTGCCACTTTGGGTGGCGTGGCTGTGGGCATGTCTGTCGGAGTCTGCCTGGCTCCCAGGAGCCACGTAAAGTGCCACACAGGGCGGCCTGGGGTCTGCAGGCCCCTTGAGCTCTGCCCTCGGTGCTGCTGTGATGTCGTCACACCAAGAGAAGCTGGACATGTTGATTTTTATGGTGAAATCTCCTGACTTTTAAGTGTTGGTGACTGACTTTTAATTTCTGTAACACTTTGTGGACCAAATGAAATGTGTCCAATGGTTGGATCAGGTCCCCTGGATCAGGGATTAGGCAAGATTGGGGGGAGGTTCAGGTCCCCCTCGTTGTCAGTCTGCTCCAGCCACCTGGGCCTCCTCTTCCTGGAACGCTCCAGGCATGTTTCTGCCTCAGGGCCTTTGCAACATCGGTTTCCTCTGTCTGAAATTCTTGTCCCATGTGTCAGCACGGCTCATTCCCTTACTTTCCTCAAGTCTTGGCCCAGACACCACCTTCTCCTGTGGCCTTCCCTGACCACCCTATTTAAAATCACCACCCCCTACGCTGCGCCCTTTCGGTCCCCTTATGACTTATCTATCTTCAAAGCGTGTTCTAGGAAACTCCTCTTTGCTTTTTCCATTGTCCGTCTCCCTGTGAGCACGTCGGCTCCTCCCCAGGATTCCCACCTGAAATTATTGACAGTGCCTGGCAAGCGGTGGGCGCTCAGGAGGCGTCTGCTGACTAAGAGAAGGGCATTCTTGTCCCTCCTCATGGTCACAGAGGCCTCGCAGGAGCTGAGGGGTGAGGGCGGAGCTGCTGACAGAGGACCAGGTTTATCGTCCAGTGTCCTCATCACTGGGGGAGGCGGCTTGGGCCGACAGCTGGGGTCCTGGGTGTGAGTGGGGGTTACAGGGAAGCACGAGAGGGCAGGCTATGTATCTGGGGCGGGGGCTTGGGGCTCACGGGGGTGCCCTGCGGCCTCCTCAGTCTCTAAGGCAAAGATCTCAAACTGGCGGCCCCAGAGCCAAACCCAACTATTGTGTGTCTTCCCTTTGGTTCACAAAGTGCTGCAAATATTAATAGTTGCAACATCTGGACATTGGGTGTTTCAACACAGCGAGCCGCGTTTCCAGCCCTCGTGGGAGACTCCGCCTACCAGTGCCCACACTCCCCTTGGTGGCAGCTGTTGGGGGGCAGGTCCCTCTCCAGGGGGTGACCCAGGCCCCGCCTTCCCCTGGCTGAGGCTCCGTGGGAGGGACTGAGGGAGAGGGAGACCACGGGTGCTGGGACCCCGGGCCTGCTCCTGTCACCTCCCATCTCAGACCCGCCTTCCGCCGCTGCGGCCAGGTTACAGCACAGACCTTGGACAGACGCATCCTGGGGATGTATGGGGGCGTGGTTGATGCAGGAAAGATCCCCAGGATGTCATCCAGGTCTGCCCTCAGCGAGGGGCAAAGGCACGATTAGAGAAAAGCCAGGTCATGCTTTGTGACTCCCTCCTGGAAAGGATTTGATGGGCTATTAACGAAGGAGAGGACGGACCCTTCCAAAATGCCAGCACAGGGGGTCCAGCAAAGATGGCTGAGATGGAGAAACTCAGCACAAGATGATACGCATAGGTACAGAGAGAGAGCAAGGAGGCAAAATATTAAGGATGAGTGAATCTCTATGAGGGGTGTTTGGGTTCATTGTACTGTTTACAAAACTTTTCTGTAGATAAAAAATTCAAAATAAAAGTTGGGGAAAACCAATAAAACTTTTCTTTTTCGCTTGAGGAAGACTGTCACTGAGCTAACATCTGTGCCAATCTTCCTCTACTTTGTATGTGGGTCGCTGCCACAGCATGGCTTGATGAGCCATGCTAGGTCCGTGCTGGGATCCGAACCCGCAAACCCCAGGCTGCCGAAGCAGAGTGCACGAACTTAACAAATATGCCAGGGGGCCAGTCCCGGTAAAACTTTAAAATGAAAGTTAACACAAAATAACAAACCACAAGATTAAAAAAAAAACAGCAAAGGAATGGAGGAAAAAGTAAACTCACAATTGGGTAACCTAAAAGTTCAATAAACAAAATTTAATTGGACTCAGGAAATTATGGATTTGTGTATATACTATAAATTATATATATATTTTCCCTTTCGATAAAAGCCTGTGTTCTTTTTTTGCCTTCCCACAAGCTCTTCCTTCTCTTGGATCGGTTCCAGCCGCTGACCCTGGGGACCCAGCTCTGCCCCTCCCCAGCTGGGGGGCCTGCCCCTCCCTGCTGCCCAGCAGCTGGGGGCTGGCTCGGCCTGACGGCTCCTGCCCCGCTGCAGAGGAAGGAGATGAGTCTGCAGTTCTATGAGCTTGGCTGGCACCGTGGTTACAGGGAGGCACCGACCCAGCAGTCGGCTTGTGGCCGGGCCTCTGACGTCTCAGCATTCCCAGCCTCCATCCCCTGCGCCTCGGCCTCTGAGAGTGGACGCTGCTCCGCACCGCGCACATCCCTGAGTCACTCACCCACCGTTGCCAACTGCCTCTCTCTATTGGCCACTAACAGTCCTGGCGTGGGCAGCCGCAGGACTCTCCGCCTGCTGGGTGGGCATTATTCTCCAAGTGGAGGGAACTGTGGCACAGAGGGGCTCGGCCACTTAGCCACCAGTCACGCAGTCAATGGACGGTCAAAGTTGGGATTCCAGGCCAGGTCATCTGGTGCCACACTCTGTGTGTGTGTGTTGGGGGGGAAGGTGACAAAAGACAAGAGGGCCCCCACATAACTTTGAGGGTCCCAAGAGCAGACATCAAGTTAGAAGAGGGAATTAGACCCCAGAAACTACTTCCAGAGCCAACCACTTCTCCCCACTGCCCCACCCTGGCCCGGCCTCCATCCTCTGCCTCCTGGACCATCACAGCAGCCCCCCCCCTGTCTCCCTGCTCCATCCCCGCCCCCTGCAGTCTGCTCCCCACAGCAGCCAGGAGCCGCCTGTGAACTTGAGTCAGGTCAGGGCCCTCCGGGCTCAGAGCCTCCCCTGGCTGCACTCACACCAGGTAAAAGAGAAGTCCTCACCACGACCCACAACCCACAAGTCACTCCTCTCTGTCACCTCTCTGGCCTCATCATCTCCTCCCCCCAAGCCGTCACTCACTCACTCTCTCACTCAGCTCCAGCCACACTGACCTCCTGCTGGTCCTCCAGTACACCAGGCGCTGACCCAGCCAGACTCTGCAGGTGTGCACGTGGGTCCCTCCTTCACTTCCTTTTTCAGGGCTTTGCTCAAACATGTCCTTCTTGATGAGGCTTTCCTTAGCCGCCGGATTTAAAACCACACATTTGCCTGGAACCGCCCCGCCCCACCCCGTTCCCTTTATTTTCTCCGTGGCACTAGCCTGCACCCCTGACCTGTATAATTACACTCTTACGGGTTATGTGTATCGCGTATCATCTCTCTCCCCTCTGCAGTGTCAGCTCCTGCAGGAAAGGATGTCCGCTGTTCCGTTCCCTCTGTGGCCCCAGCACCGAGCACGGGGTCTGGCACCAAGTAGGTGCTCAGAAAATATTTGTTGAGTGAATAAATGAAAACCATTCTTGAGAGTTACTATATCCCAGGTCCCTAACAGATGAATCAGGTCCCCACTCACAGCTTTGGGGGCACACAGTAGGCCCACAGGTGGGAACGGGAGGAACTTGGAGCCAGAAAGCCCAGGTTTAAATCCTCGCTTCACCTCCTTCTCGCTGTGTGACCTCAGGCAGCAAGTCTCACTCCCCAGGCCTCAGTTGGCCCATCTGTACAACGGGGATAAGAATAGCACTCGGCTGGCAGGGCTGCCCTTGGGATTCAATGGGGTTGTTGTGTGGGACACTGCGGCGTGACTAATCCTGAAAGCCAGTTCCCTTCCTGGAAGGGGGTGGGGTGGGAGGGGCACGGCCTGTGTGTTTCCAACAGCCAACAATGGAACTCTTGTAGGCAGGGCCTCAGGCGGGGAAAGCACATCCACCCTGTGGGTTCCAGAGAAAGGTCCCCGGTCTCAGAGGGGAGCTTTTCCAGGGCATTTACATTCTCTGAAGGTTGTTGCAACAAGAAATACTGGTCTGGGAATGTGAACCCAAGGAGTGGGCTCCTGTTTTACCCTTCTCCCTGCGTGAGCCGCTGTGACGGCTGGGGGGCCTTTCACACCAACAGCTCCTGAGGCTAAGATTATATATATATAGGCTTGTCGATGCAAATAATCCATAATAATCCATAACCAACCTATAAATCAGAATTGGGGTGAGTTTACTATGAGCCAGAGTGGGGACTATAACCCGGGAAGGCCTTAGCAGGCGTTCCAGAGAAACATGGGTTTCAGCACAGTCTTCTATCTCTTTAGAACAAAGAAGACACATTAAACACACTCAGGATACATTTTCAAAGAGGGGCTCAGTTGCAAATTAGCAGGTCAACAGGACCATGATGCCAGGAATGGGACTAATCCAGGTGTTACCAATAGGGTGTTATTACCAATGGGGCGTAGGAGGGGAAGTCTGCATTCTTCATCTCGAGAGAGATTCCTTAATGGATAAGCGGATGGACAGTGCGTGTTTGATAGGCCATAAGTCAGGCTTTCTAGTTCAAGCCGAATCAGTTTTGAACTCGAATATTTACCCCATATACCTCAATATGTGAAAATCTCCTGTCATTTTCCCCTTTTGATCAATAATCTTTCAAGAGAAAGTATTGCTGATCAAAATATTGTCCCTCGGTGCCAGAGTGGCTGCTGCCTGCCCTGGGTCCAACATGTCCCTCGGTCCTAAGCTTTTATTTCATTGATCTGCCCAGCTATCCAAGTTGGGGGGAAATAGTCAGATACAGTGGACAAGTATAGAGGTATATATTAACCAGGGAAGTGTTGCAGAGGCGATGTAACTTGTCAATTATTTTTAGATTATCACACAAACATTGCACATGTGCTTTTACAAGACTTCTTACAGTTACCTTGTTATAACAATTATAGAAGAGATAATCCAACGCTTGAAATGATAAGCTTAAAAATGAATTCTTGGGCATAGCCTTAGTAAAAGGGGATTCATCCAGGGTTGTAGGATCCATCAACCATCTCAAGTTGCTGAGCAATCATTACTCTAGCTTGCATGCCAGTCATATGATGCTGAGAAAACAGAAATTAGTTTGAATATTATGACCAATACAAGAACTCCAAGGAGCAATAGAAATAGGAATTGCAATCCAGGTCACAAATGGAAGCCAATACCGGAAGGGAGCCAACTAAACAAATCAAGACCAGGTATGAGATTGCTTGAGGCACTCACCTGCTTTTTTTTTGTGCTTTAGCAGAGATGACACATTGGAAGATTCCTCAGGTATAAAAACACAGCATTAAGTCCGAATGATTTCTATGTACCACCTTGGGATGCTGTAAGAATAGCTAAAGCCATTCTATTTTGAAGGGCAGCCTTTCTCATTAAAGACATTTCAGTATCTAATAAGGCTATTCCTGCTTGACTGTTGTTAAGGGTTTCTGTACATGATATGACATCCTCTAGCCCCAAAGGAGGAACAAAAAAGGCTAGTTTCTCAGTGGTCACACCAGTGGAACACTGAATGAGCCCACCTGGCCTTAAAGAGAGGGAGGTTGGCAACAGATGCCAGCTCAGCCTGAATCCTTCCCTGCATCCAAGGGAAGCTCAGGGTGCAGTGTTTTAGCATCCAGGCAGTAGCCAAGGCCAGAGATTTGTACCACATAACCACTGAGTTCCATTGAGAGCTACCCGATAAATGCCTGGCCTTCAAGATCAGTCTGTTCCAAATCAGTCACTTTCTTTAAGTATGATAGTATTTTGAAACCTTAAATGGAACAATTATAAAATAGGTATACAGTTTAAGCACAACAAAGGTTTAAATATGGAGATACAAGATTGGGAATACAGGCCTGGTCCGGAGTCTTAGGACAGCTGTCTACACAGATGCCATCCTCTCCTCCTGGTGTGGTCCTTTCCAACAGACTGTAAAGAGTCTTTCATTTGATGTCTCTTTTGATCAATAAATTCTCCAGGGTATAGTCCATGATCCTCAAGGTCTGGGAGGCCTGTGAAAAGCATCAGCTACCAACCTTTCATTTCTTTTAAGTATCTCAATAAGAACCTGACAACAACGTAGTCTATCTCCCTTAAGCAAAGTTGGTTCATATATTTCCTCATCTCATTGCATAGGCCGTCCAGTTATTACCTCAAAAGGAGACAGCAGATGTTGACCAAAGGGTATGGATCTAAGAGTGAGGAGCACTAGTGGGAAAGCTTCTGGCCACGAGAGATGAAATGCTTCTGAAAGCTTTGCCGATTAACTTTTGATTGTGCTGTTAGTTTTCCCACCAATCCTGAGAGTCAGGGATGGTAAGCGCAGTGGAAATGCTGCATTATTGGCCAAATGTTACAAATAGATTTAATTATTTGTCTGGTGAAATGAGTTCCCAGGTCACCGTGTAACTCAGTAGGAATTCCTCAAACAGGAATTATCATTTTCAATAATAATTTACCTAAAGCCATCACTCTTCTGAAGGAAAGTCTTCAACCCAATATGAGAACACACAAGTCATTACAAGCTATATTTACCCTTGAGATGGTGGCATTTGGACAAAGTCCAATTGCCATACCTCAAAGGGTCCTTTATGAAGGGAAAGGTGGCCTTGTGACTCATGAAATAGTTCCCCTAGGTTATATTTTAGGCATGTAGCACAATGAGTATAGGCTTTATGAGCTGCTGTGGGAGAAAGTTTCCAAAAGTATTATTTCCCCCCTTTTGTTGCCACCTTTATTTCTTCTCTTCTGTGGCAATTTCTTGAGCCTTTAGAAGGAAACCTCTTGGCGGGTTAGCGGAGTTCATAGAAAGTAGCTGGCCTTCTTGAGGCTGGACAGCATATCCAGCTTGATAACATCCTTGCTTGTAGTTTAAGTAAGACCGATCTGTAAACTGACTAAATAATAGAATGCAGTCACGGTTTATTCCCCTTGTGATGTTGGAAGCAAGGTAGCAAGGTTAAAATGGTGAATAATCTTTACCTACACAATATAACCTAAGAAGGTTTATCATCATTTGCTTGGCAGCACTTCCCATGCAATTCAGCATCCCAAACAAGTCTAATTAATATCCCCCCCTTTATAGGAAGAGAACAGATTTCTTTGAAAAGTCTCAGGGGCCCTTTGAAAATCCTCAGAGAAATTCTCTTCCTTCTCCCTGCTCAAAGGAAAGCCTTCATTCAGGATTTGAATATTTTTTTGAGGGAGAAGCTTGTCAAAAATATCAAAAGGTTTTAAAACACTTGTTCAAATAGGAAACAATGCTTACTGCAAAACAGTGCTCAGGTATATATTCAAAATGACAACAGAAACAGTCAAAAAATATTAATAGAAAGACCTCAGTCCTTTGGAACATAGGGAATTATTTTAACAAAACAGATTTTTCTGTCTTTTAGGTAGACTTTACTCAAAGAAAAACCTTTTATAACCTATTTATCAGGAGAAGACCAAAAGTTCAAGAAAATTATCCTTTTGAGAGAGAAAATCAAATTTTAATTTTTGCACCAGCTTATTTTTGACAGTAAAACTCATTTACTTAATTGGATTTACTTTAATCTTAGCCAACTTGGCCAGGCATAGAACTTCCTCAGACCTTCTCTTTCACAAACCTTCTATAACTTTCTTTTTACCTTCAGAATTTGTCCCATGCTTTCCATCTTCCCTTCTAGTACTTTAGGACAAATTTATCTTTCTTAACCCAACAAACAAAAATACTTCCATTCTTTTTATCTTCTTTACTGAAAACATATTTTACTTTCCTTGTATACAGGGCTGTTTTCCTTATTAATTTTTAGTAGCTTTAATTACATATATCAATTAGAACTTTTGACTCTTATGGACTTAATTTCTAAGTAAAAACTAAGTAAGCAATTATAAACTTTCTTTTATACTACCATTTTGGGGTAAATTTATAAATACTTTTTATAATTTCTAGAAACGTTACCTTTGTAGTACAATCTTTCAGTAAAATATGACAAATAAAAATGGCAAGTAATAGGATATATTGGAGTATATGAGGAAGCCATTTGGTGTAAACCTAATTTGGCCTGACCTTGTCTTTCCAAAAGGGCCTGACTGAGGCTGTTGAGCATGCATTGTATATCTGCTTTAGATATTCCCTATGGCAAGAACAAAGGCCCTTGAGATAAAGGTGCAACTTCTCTCCCCCTCCCAACGTTGGCATTTCCTTAAGGATTAAGCATCTTTCCTTAGGCTAGGAACTGATTGCTGCGCTCACCTGTGACCACCCAGCTCAAGACAGTAGGCTTGCCTCCTGCTACGCCCACTGAGATAGCAGACCCACTACCTGCTGTGTCCATCAAGCGCTGTGCCGACAGGGCAATCTTGTGACTATTGTGGGAGGGACATTTCAATCATATGTAAATCATCCTGTTTGGGGGTATATAACCACTCTGTATTCCTCACTTCTTTGGTGCCCTTTCTTCCTTCGGGAAGAAAGGCCCCGGGCCATGGTCCTCAGATTTTAGCTCAGAATAAACTCTCCCAAATTTTCATTTATAGATTGGTTATGGATTATTTTCATCGACAAATACAAGACATGTTTACAATTAGAGCCAAACACTTTTTAGTTTCTCTGTAATAAGAAGCCAAACGTAGATAAACTTAGATACATTTAGCAATAATGTTTCAGTATTTTATCTTATTTGAAAATGACCCAGACACTCAACAAGTTTTTATCATTTAGCTTAATTTAGAAAAACTCTAAAGTTTTAAGTCACCAAAAATTTTAAAGCTGTTTTTTAAGTATTCAGACCATAAAATATAATTATTGTACTCACAAACTCTTACCCATTTTAACCTATCTAAATCATTTGTTCCCAACAATTATGTTCAGATCCCCCACAAAAACTTCATTAGATGTTAGACAAAATTAGCTATCATTTAAAGCTATTATTTTGCTGATGAATTTGTACAGATCACAAGAGCATATTTGACTAGTAAACCCAGGCGGCATGTCTGCATCATATCCAAATACTGACAGCTCTGAGGACACGCCTATTTCAATCAAACCAGCAAACTTAAACAAGTTTTCATTTACCAAAGATTAATTTGTCTCATGTTACCTTGAAAGACATTGGGTTAATTTCTACTACATTTAGAATTTATGTAAGCACTTAGTTTAAGCCAATGAATCAGAGCTCTTAATTTTGTCCATACCATCTGGAGGTAAAACACCACACACATATAACACACAGACAGACACATACACGGTCTCCACAGCTATTGTTTTAAAATTTCTGCCACGAATCAGGTACAGCAAGACAAAGCTCACCAGTTATGAGTCCAAATTTTACTTTAAGCCTTTTTACTAATATTCGTGGAGAAGACACTAAGATGCTAGATTTGAGGCAAGGTCACTCTTATGACTGTTTTTCTGGCCTTTTTCCACTTTTTTTCCTTCAGTTTCAGGAATTGGTGATGAGCTAGATAACAGTTCCCAGAGAGGCGAGGCCATAATCCTTTTGAGATGAAGGGACTGGGTGGAATCTGAACTGCCTCTAGAACTGCTTTCCAGTCTTCCAGGGCTTTGTAAGTTGAGGACACCTGCCCAACACCATCACCCTAATTTGCCTTTTTCCCTCTGGGTGCTTAGTGTTAATTTGACTTAGGGAGGAAGGCCTGGAAAGAAAACTCCTATCAGACTCTGAATGTCAGCTTCCAGTGTGGCCACGTTTCTGATCCTAAATTGCTTAAATCCTTCTGAATACCTTGTCGGTTTCAGCCAGGACAAACAGTAACTACCTGGCAGTATTGAACAGTTCCAGGAATCTTTAGCAGAGCAGTTTCCCAGAAAATCTCCAGAGTCTCATTAACTCATAGATTATGGGGGTGTCTGTAAAGTCATGGCCTAATATATCCCTTTAATTACTATTTGTAACTTAATTTCCTATTAGCTTTTTGCAACAAAACTTTCAATAAGATTATTTTGGAATGTTGAAATTTTTGCTTTTTAGTGCACTTTTAAATGACCTTATCTAATCAGAATGTTCCTTCTAATGGCCAATGGAATTCCCCTGAGGCTGGCAGCAGCTCCGTATGCTACGAATGGAGTGCAACCCACATTTCTGTCTGACTATCTCTGACCACAAAATGGGGTGCAGCGCATTTTGTCTGACCACTTTTCAGGACCTCTAACCTGATGATTATTAAACCAAGCCCTCAGGACATGAAACAAGCCTGGTAAAATATTTTTTTTTTTTGCTGTTCTTTGTAAATATTTACAGCTTCCAGAACCTTTAGTTTTTGAGCAATTGTGCTGGAAGTTGGTGAGCTCAACTCTTTAAAAATTCCTTTGTTACCTGGCTCTTAAAAAGGAGCCCCACAGTGGCCACTGTGATTTCAAATTATCCCGGGTTATCTTGCCAGCCATTAACAGCTATCCTTATTTCATTAAGCACTTGCAAGTCACAGGGTGAATTCCAACTGGAGTCTGGAGGTGAGGCTGCACATTTGGGAACTGGTCGGCCTTTAGAAGCTCGATTTCCCACTTTCCTTTTAGTTTTGTTTTGCTATAAAGTCTGAACAATTCCTAGGGACAGTGTAGTGGGTCAGAAATGTGCTGCTTGTGAGCGTTACTCCCCAAAGAAAGGTCGTAAACACTCTCTTATGTGCCTCGGTTTCTCCCGCCGGCAGCCTAAAACTGCCATGGGCACTCAGAGCTGGAGTGACCAACCCTCACGTGAGCCTCCCCGGACGAGCCTTTGATTAATTAACATGAGTGGTAGCAGAGTTCCCTATGGGACCACTACGCGTCGTGAGGGTTGGACCCTCCAACACTCCAGCTGAGGTCCTCAGTCACCTGAGAATGCCTTTGAGCTGGAAGGAGCTGGTGTCCCTTTTCTTTGGAGCTGAACACATCAGTCTCTCATTCTCTATCAAGCATCTTGTTCAGAATTTATATAAACACAATTCTTTACAATTTAAAGCCACATGAAAAAGGTCAGCCTGCCCCGTTCACTCCAGAGTTCCCTCTAGGCTCCCCTGGCCTCTGGAATTCCCCTGGGTTTCTCTTTTCTAGGAATTCCCCCTGGGTTCCTCTTACCTGGGGTCTGTACCAGTACCCCCTAAGACACCTAGTCTCAAGGTTTGAAACAGCTCATATAAACTCTGGACCGTCAACTTAAAATAAGGATTTCTCCGGGTTTCAGGAGAACCCCCCAGGGTCACCTGAAGAGTGCAGTGATCAGGGGGCTCAATGGGCCCCTATTGGTACCAAATCTTCAGTGTAGATTCCAGGTGGTCTCTGGTGGGTTTCTCTGAAATCCTGCCGTGAATACGCCAAGAAACGTCGATGCAAATAATCCATAACCAACCTATAAATCAGAATTGGGGTGAGTTTACTATGAGCCAGAGTGAGGATTATAACCCGGGAAGGCCTTAGCAGGCGTTCCAGAGAAGCATGGGTTTCAGCCCAGTCTTCTATCTCTTTAGAACGAAGAAGACACATTAAACACACTCAGGATACATTTTCAAAGAGGTATTCAGTTGCAAATTAGCAGGTCAACAGGACCACGATGCCAGGAAAGGGACTAATCCCGGCATTACCAATAGGGTGTTGTTACCAATGGGGCGTGGGAGGGGAAGTCTACATTCTTCATCCAAGAGAGATTCCTTACTTTAATGGATAAGCAGATGGACAATGTGTGTTTGATGGGCCATGAGTCAGGCTTTCTAGTTCAAGCCAAATCAGTTTTCAACTTGAATAGTTACCCCATATACCTCAATATGTGAAGATCTCTTGTCAGGCTTGAGACACTCTCTGGGCTGCAACGATTGGTTCACTGGGGTCCAATCAAACTGAAGCACAGGAATTTTGTTTGGCAGTTGAGGAAAGAAAGGATTTGAGTTTTGCTTTGAATAGTGGGGGTACACATTTGAGGTCTGAAAACTGCAGTCATCTTGCCACCACAGGAAAAGCCAGCCTGAGGACAAAGCTAACACTGTGGAGGACCACAAATCAAGGGAAATGTCGAGAAACAAAGTCTACGCCCTGATCAAACCATGCCTGATCTCCCTCTGGAATTTTCAGTTATTTAATCTAAAATTTTGACTTGTTCAAAATTTTAGTTTTAATGAGGTTTTAAACTTCATTAGCTTTAATGAGGTTTCCTGTTATTTGTAACCAAGAACAACCAAACAGGCCCACAGAGAAGTTCTGTGGACTCAGAATCACTGCACTTTCACTGGGATACATCATGTGATTCTTACTTAGTTTGAGCCAAAGCATTTCTTTTCACTTCAATTAGTTCAAGTGTCATCCCTAGAGGCCAGTAAGTCCTTCCCTCGGCCAGGTCAATGCTCTCTCTCCGTGGGGAAATCTGGGTCCTGTTCACCTGGATAGACATCTTTGTAGTGGGTCTGTTCTCTTTCCCCAGTTCCACCCTGAAAAGGGGCAGCAAGCCAAAGGAGCCACAGGACTCGGCAAAGACAGAGCCACAGGTGCCTGGGAGCTCAATGGTCATCCCGTCGAAGGTGGTGAGGTATGAGCGCCCAGATGCCCGGCAGGTGCCGGGGGAGAGTGGGTGGCGCCCAAAGATGCCCCTCAGGGCCCCACACTTCTGCCCAGGCCTGCAGGAGGACGGGGAGCAGTGCACGGTGTGGGTGGAAGCCTCACAGTGGCAGAATCGCTCATGGTGCTCCCCGGCCCAGAAGGCCTCCCCGGCTGGGTGGGACCTGCCCCCCGTGGAGCAGCCACACTGGGCGGGGGGCATGCAGTCAGTGCTGCTGAGCATGAAGCTCGTGTCACAGTGGCAGCCCTCCTGGCACGGTGTCAGGCAGCTGTCAGGCAGGGCGGGCTCGGTGCAGGAGCTGGGACATGAGGAGCTGCAGAGCCCATAGTGGCTGTAGGGAGGGCAGGCCAGCTCTGGAGGAAGACAGATGGGGGTTGATAATTATTCAAGCATTACTATTCTGGAACATTTCCAACCAGGAAAGAACCAAGGGAGCAGAGGGAGGATTGAGGGGGCCAAGGAAAGGTCACAATGGCAAAGGCGAGAAGGGAGAGGCATCAACGGGAGGTAAGGTGATGGTGATGATGCTGGTGATGACGATGGTGGTAATGATGGTGATGATGATGATGGTGATGACGGTGGTGGTGATGATGATGGTGATAGTAGTGGTGGTGGCGGGTGATGGTGATGATGACAGTGACAGTGGTGATGGTGATGGTGGTGGTAATTAGGGTGATGGTGATGATGGAGATGACAATGGTGACAAAGATGGCCTGAGATAACACTACCTGAGCAGTCGCCATATGCCAGGCCCTGCTTTATGCTTCTTTATGAGAGAGATATTCTCTCATAATTCTTCATATTTTCTTCTCCAATTCACTGAGAAAACTGAGCTAGCCAGAAACTGTGCAAGGTCACTGTCATCTCTTCAACGAAAGGAACTACCTATAACTGAGCACTTACCAGGAGCTCTTTTTCCACATCTTGTTTACACCTCACAATAGCCCAGAGTCAGGGACTGTCATCACCCCCTTTCTTCTACAGATAAGGAAACTGAGGCCCAGAGAGGTTAAGCGACTTGCCCAAGGTCACATACCGACCGAGTGATGGAGTTGGGATTTCGAACAGGCGATCGGGCTCCCTGAGCCCACACTCCCGCTCGGCAAGCTCATCGGGGAGAGCGGTGCCCACCCCGGCGGCAGACCGCCCCCCACTGGCCCAGCTCCGCGCCCACTTGAGCCACCCGCCCGCCCGGCCCCCTGGAGTTGGGTTTTGAGCCCTGAAGGAGCAGCAGGAAATGGCCGGGAGGGTGAGGGAATGGCACGCACCTCAGGACTCCGAGACGTGACCAGAGGTGAGGGCCGCGGCCGGGGTCAGAGGGGGCAGCTCAGCGCACACGGGCCTGGCTCGGAGGGCGCGCGCCTCGTCCTGCCACGCCCCCCGCTGACGCCGAGGGACCCCGCACAAGTCACCGGCCTCCCTGCGCCTCGGTTTCCCCGCCGGCAAAACAGAAGCCGCCCTGCGCTCCCCCGAGCGGGTTGTTGCAGGTCCTGGATGAGCCAATGCACGGGCGGGCGACCCACGGCCGCCGACCCCGCGCGGCCCAGCCCCCTGCAGACGGCGGGACGTGACCAGTTCTGGCCACGGAGCTGAGTGAGGCTGGCCAGGGGACGGTGGGAAGAGCGGCGGCCTCCTGGGCTGGGCTTGCGCGGGGCCTGGAGAACACTGCGCGGTGTGTGGGAGTGCACGCCGGCCATGGGGGCGCCAGGTCCCCTGTGACTGCGTGCGAGCCCCACCGCCCCGGCTGACCCGATGGCGCGCAGTGTCAGCTGTCGTCGTTACTGAAGGGTGTCAGTAGGCAGGGTTCTCGGTGTGCAGTGACCCAAAGGAGTGGCACGAACCCAGGAGGACACCCTGGAGGTGGCATTGGGCCCGCTGGTGGGGTCAGGCTGAGAAAGACCCTCCCCTGCAACACCCACCCACTGCAGGCCGCCAGGCTCTCCAGGGCCGCACGGGCGGGCGGCCACGCTGGGGCTCCCGGGCATGGCTCCCTGCGCGGCGCACAAGGTCTCCCGCGAACCCCCCATGGCACAGGGGTCGTGGACACAGCTCTCCACATGGACCTGCAGCGCCGCGGCTGCACTGCAGGCCGCGCAGGGCCCATGGGGGGCGCGCAGCACCCCCCCCCCCCCCCCCCGCAGGAGGCTGGTGGGCCCGGAGGGCTGGGCCGGGGAGAAGCTATGGGGGTCAGAGAGCCACGTGCCTCGGAGCCACTGGCATTGTCCCGAGACTCCGTGGCTAAGTCCCCGCCCGGGCCACAGAGGGTGTGAGCGTGAGTCTCCAGCACTCTCACCTAGAGGGCACGGGACTCGTGAAAGGCCACAGAGAAGCCAGAGGCCACCTGGACCGTGACAGCTGAGGACACAGAGGAGGCCAGAGCGTGCCCCCAGCCAGGGCCAGGGGCAGGCCGGCCTGGGATCCATTCACCTGGAACACAGACACTGGGGCTGCGTAAGGCAGGCCTGCCCAGCCGCCAGCCCTCCAGCTGACCTCGGTCCCTGTGATGCACTCTCCCGGGGGCGTCCAGTGAGTGCTGTAAAATCACAGCTCAGATCCTGAGCTCCCTGCTCAAAACCCTCCGGTGGCTGCCTAGTACCCTCGGAGAAATCCAGGGTCCTCCCGTGGCCTGTGCAGCCCTGCAACCCGGCCTCTGTCACCTCCGTCCTCGTCTCCTCTCCCCGGCCCCTCACTCACTCTGCTCCAGTGGCACACCAGGCGCCATCTCAACCTTGGGAGGGGCCCACGCTGCTCCCTCCCTGCCCTGTCTGCATGACCCCTGTCTCATCTCCCCCAGGTGCCTGCCTCCTGTCTTCAGGGGTCAGACCCCACTGCTCTCCTGCCTCCTTGCCTGCTTTATTTTTCTCCAGAACAAACTGTGTACCTTCCAGCATACTAGAATTTTACTTCTGTGTTGTGGTATTGTCTTTCTCCCAGGGGTTTTGTCTGTTTTTCAACAAAATAAACAAAGTCGCTGCCCAGGGGAACTCCTCTTCTGTCAAGAGGAAGGTGGACAAGAAATGAAGATGTGATTCTTAGAAAACATGGCTCAAGATACTGACAAGTGGATTGAAGGAAAAAAATGGGGGATGATAATGGAGACTGGGAGGGGTGGCTCCTGTCGTAAGGGTGGACGGGGGGCTTCTCAGAGGAGGTGACACTTAAGCTGAGACTTGAAGGATGAGAGTGCATCAGCTATGTGAGCATCTCAAGGAAAAGTGTCAGGCAGAGGGAACAGCCAGTGCAAAGGCCCTGAGGTGGGAGCCTGCCTAGGGTATTGGGGCAGCAGAGAGAACAATGTGGCTGGAGCAGAGCGACTGAAGGGGAGGAGAGGAGGGCAGAGGGATAACAGAGGCTGGTTTTTGGGGTCACATCGGCCGCAGTTTTAATCCGAGTAAGATGGAGCCATGGGAGGGCTTTGAGATAGGACCCACGTGACCTGACTTGAGATTTTTAAAGATTCCATCTATACTCAGCCTGCCCTGGGGGGCGGGGCACTGCTAGAAAGCCAGTTTGACTTTGCGGTTATGTTTCATTTATTTATCAAACACTTTTATGCCCTTACTAAAGGCCTGTCCTGGGCAGTCCCCACCTCTTAGTCCCCCCACACGCCGGGAGGCACCCGTGACGTATGAAGAAATAGATGTTCTGTCCTTGACCCCAGAGCGCCTCAGCCCCTTGGAACTTCCTGGGTGATAGGAGTGTCTCTTGTTCTACTGAGGTGACGCCTGGGGGCTCCTGGGTGGGGCTGGTCTCCAGAAAGCCCAGGCCATGATAAGTGTGTCGTTATGGTGAGAAGCTGGAACTTTCAGCCCCCCCACCCTCTGGGCTCGGGACTGAGGTAAGGACCATCCTGCCTGTGATGAAGGCTCCATACAAGCCCCTGAACTGCGGGCTCAGAGAGCTTCTGGGTTGGTGAACACATCCACGTACCAGGAGGGTAACACATCCCCACTCCACGGAGACAGAAGCTCCTGCGTGTGGGACCCTCCTGGACCTCGCCTATGTCCCTGTCCGTCTGGTTGTTCATCTGTCTCCTTTGTAACAGCCTTTACAATAAATCAGTAATTGCAAGTGTTTCCCTGAGTTCTGCAAGCCATTATCAAATGCAATTATCAAAAATTGCAGAAACTGAGGAGGGAGTCATGGGGACCACCGGTTTGTAGCCAAGTCAGACAGCAGTGTGGGTGATGGGGTCCCACTCCTTGTGATCGACATCTGAAGTGGGGGGCCGTCTTGCAGCACCGAGCCCTTCACCAGCGGGGTCTGCTGCTGCCCCCAGGCAGACCACGTCAGAGCTGGACTGAACTGTAGGACACCCAGCTGGTGTCCCCAGAGAGCTGCAGAATTGCTTGGTGTGGAAAACCCACACTTGTGATCACAGAAGTGTTCTGTGAAGAGAGTAGTACCACAGTACCATTATCCTCTATTTTACAGATGGGGAAATCAAGGCACAGAGATGTCAGGCCACTAGACCAAGGTCAGTGATTAGCAAACGGCACAGAGGGGTTGGAACCCAGGCCTCCGGGCCCAGCAGCACTCACTTCCCCACTTCACTGGAGCATCGACTAACGCCTGATGGGCCACGTCCATTTGCCCCCCATCGTGGGGCTCACAAGAACAGTGTAAGTGAGGCCCACATCTCGTGGTCCCCCGGCTGCCATGCTGTGAAGTGAAATCTGTTCGCTCCTGCCTCGACACAGACCTTCCTACTGCCCTGGAGGCCAGGGGGACTTTAGAATTTTGACTCCCCGGAGTTCCTGGACAGGACGCGACACCCCAGGAGAGGCCGCCCCAGGCCTGTCCCCTGGCTCCCCAGCCCTGGCTCTGGCCCACACTGCGAGAGGTCTTGCACACTCGTCCCACCCAGCCTGCGCTCCTCAGCCCAGCGTGGTCCCAGCCACCTCCAGCAAGGGGCCCTCAGAGCGTGCTCATTGGCCACATGGTCCATTCTCAGGAGGATGGACCTCAGACCAGGCCCCTGAGGGCCCTGGAATGGGCTCAGAGCCGTTTAGGCAAGGAATGGGGTTCCTGGAGCACCATCTAGAACGGGCTGGGGAGGAGGCACAGGCTCTGGAGGCACTTCCCAGAGGTCCTCGGGGAGGGGGCCAGAGAGGGGACCCTCTGAAGTGCAGGGCTGGGGCAGGGGCCCTCTGCCCAGATCTAAGGGTGACAGAGCCCCAGGATCTCCCTCTCCCATGGGAACGCCCCTCGGCCGCTACTTCGTTAGCCTCGTGTTACTCCTGTTCTTTAGTCACGGGGATGCTCCGCTGGGCGATGCCTACCTGGCTGTCCTGCCAGCAGTGACAGTGCCATCCTGACACATCCACGTCCACCTGCTTGGCCCATGCGGTGCCCCAGAGTCCCTGAGGCCCGACCTCTACCCAGACGGCGACGGGGGTGTGGTGGCACCAGCACGTTCCAGCCAATTCCTCCGCACCGGACCTCTGGACCCGAGAGTGGGTCCCATTGAAGGTGCACAGTGGGTGGTCTCCACAGAGCCACACAGTGTCCCATAGCACATGGAGTGGTGACCCCAAACGCCCTCGTGCGGGTGGCATAGTCATGGGCCTACAGGTGTGAGGGCAGCACTGGAGCAGCTGTGCAGGCCGGTGGCACACGCACTTCTGGACACAGGCGCCGTGGGCAGCACCTCGGCGCCCGGAGGGACGTGGCAGCCCTGCAGCTGGCAGCCGCGGAGAGGGTGTGGCACACAGTGCCCGCCTCCAGGGCGAAGCACTCGTGGCAGAAGCAGCCGCCGTGCACTGGCACAGGCAGGGCGCCGAGGAGCGCAGGCCGGCACAGGTGGCGGGGCAGGGTGGCCCGCAGAAGTTGCAGTAGCTGTTGGCTGGACACGCCTCACCTGGGGGAGGGGAAAGATGGACTGGAGGCCACCCCCTGAAGCCCTGATCCCTGGAGCAGAGGGAGAAAACCTAGGATGGCTGCAGGACAGGGAGGGGCAGGGACGGACCGCGGGATGCTTCCTGAACCGCCAGTGTCCCTGGTGAGTGCTTTCCCCCCACGGGGTTTATTAATATCATGTCCACAGGCCACTTAAACATTGTGGGACGTGATGCACAAGGAGGACAACTCAGGATCAAGCGCAGGGATGTGAGAGGTGGGAATGAGAAGGGAGCCTTGGTTCTGGTTTGAGGTTGGGGTCACCATGCCGGGGAGCGAGACTTGGGGTCTCCTCTCGGATGAGGGGCTCTGATCAGCCGGGGACGGCACCAGCCCAGCCAGCCAAGGGGCAAGGTCCTCCTCGGAAGGCGAAAGGGCACCTACTACATCGGAGGCTGGCTGGTCACTCCAGCAGGCGTACGCCGTGCAGGGCGCAGACCTCCCCGCAGGCCTCCAGCACGGCGCCCAGAGCTCCCGCAGGCCTCCATCGCAGCACCCAGCATGCGGTTGCCCAGGCCTCTTGGTAGAAGTGGAAGACACAGGCCTCCAGGTAGGCCGCGGGGTCCTCGTGCCAGCGGCACTCGGCGAAGGGCCCGGAGTGGTTCGCCAGCACTGCAGAGCTGCTCCACGCGGAGCCTATCCCGGCAGCACTCAGTGACCCCTGCATCCCGCCCGCAGCTGGGGGATGAGGGGACTCAACACGGCCACCTCCACGCCTTGTGTCCTGCCTCACCGCCTGGCCAGCCCTGCCAGCCTCTCCCTTCCAGCCTCTGGCAGCTCCTGGTGCAGTTTATAAACTTTTAAAATCCCCGCCCATAATAACAAACGACGTTCCTACTGTCACTCAGCACAGAGTGGTTGCCGGAGCAGGCGTTCCGGAATCAGCCTCGTCGGCTTCACATCCCAGCTCTGCCACCTGGAATGATCTCTGGATCTGTGCCGTCCAGCACAGCAGCCACCAGCCAGCGGGGGCCACCAGCCAGCGGCGGCCACCGAGCCCTTGGAAGGCGGCTCGGCTGGCTGGCGTGACTGAGGACCCGGAGGGCTCATTTCATTTAAATTAATTTACATTCACATGTAAAGAGCACATGAGGCTAATGGCTGCTCATGGGACATCTGAGGACCGGAGGTACAGAAATGCTTCCGGCCTCCATTTCCGGAGATGGTAGAGCAGAGTATTTAAGGTCAAGGGCTCTGGAGCCAGGCTGCCTGGCTTCCAATCCCCATTTCCTACTCTGGGATCTGGGGCAGATCCTTCTCCCTCTGTGCCTCAGTGTCCCCATCTGTAAGTGGGTGTAACAGCAGTTCCAGGTGCTAAGGAGCATCAGTGGCCTCTGTTTCAGCCTGTCTGTCCTGGAGGCACTGCCTGCTTGCTTGCTGTTTGCCCCCAGCCCAGCGCTTCCCCCAACCCAGCTCCCCCGGCCCAGTGTGGCCGCTCACCCAGGCTAGCTGCCCAGGGTCTGCCAGGCATTGCTGAAGTCGGCATCGCTGGGGATCGGCGCCCCGCTGGGGAGGCCCTTGCCATCGCCAGGGTCGCCGTTGAAGTTGCTGCAGAGGCTGCACAGGTGGCCCCAGAACTCAGGCCCCACCGGTATGAAGAGCGTGTTGTGGCTGTGGAAGCGCAGCTGGAGCTGGGTGCCACCTGCAGCCTCACTGGGCCCTGCTCCCGCTACATGCAGGCCTTGCAGCCTGGCCACACGGGGAGGCTCACCACCTGGCCATCCACCGGTGGGGTGGAGCTCAGGGTCTGCCCGATGCCATCCACACGCCCCTTTGTGACCCCCACAACAGATATGGGGGGAGGAAGGGAGCACTAAGGGCATCTCCAACGCCACACATCCAAATCTGAGCTCACGTCTTACCCCATCCCCATGCCCGCACCTTCCCATCTCAGGCAGCGCCACCCTCCAGGATGCGGAAGCCCCAAGACCAAGCCATCCTGGAACCTGCCCTCTCTCTCACCCTATGTCTGATCCTTTCAGAATATTTCAGAGTCCCACCACTTCTCCCCACCCCCGTGATCCCCTCCCTGGTTCCAGCCTCGCTTGCTGCCCTGCTGGATTCTCTCTTGCATCAGCCTGCTCTCCAGTCTACTTGCTCCGCCCATGACCCCACTAGTCTGGTCCCCACATGAAACCAGGGGAACCTCACCCCATTTAAAGTTGTAACCCCCATGCCATACACATGTACGCCCCCAAGCTTCCTTTCTCGTTTTATTTTTCTAGGACTTACTACCATCAGATATATATTTATTTTTACCGTCTGACTCCCACTGTCATAAGGTGAGCTCCAGGAGGGAAGGGACCTGTCTGTTTTGTTTTCTGTTGTGTCCCCAGAGCCTAGAACAGGGCCTGACACAAAGTCGATGCTCAGTAAAGTTTTGTTGAATGGACGAATGACGGATGGGGAATGGATGGATGGATATAAAGACGGGTGAGTGCATGGATGGATGGATGGATGGGTGGGTGGATGGAAGGAAGGATAGATGGGTGGATAGATGGATGGATGGATGGAGGGAAGATGGATGGATAGATGGAGCAATGACTGGAAGGATGGATGGATGGAAGGATGGATGGAAAGATGGATGGATGGAAGGATGGATGGATGGAGGGAAGATGGATGGATAGATGGAGCAATGACTGGAAGGATGGATGGATGGAAGGATGGATGGATGGATGGAAGGATGGATAGATAGATGGAGCAATGACTGGAAGGATGGAGGGACGGATAGATCGATGCTGTGCTATATCCCTGGAGATATTCTGATGCAAGGGAGTTTCAGTGAAGGGACACGTAGATCAATTGAGGAGTGGAAGGATGGGGGTAGAAGGATGGGTGAATCAATGAATGCATGGAAAGGTGGATGGATGGATTGAAGAATGACTGTATGAAGGGGTGGAGGGACGGATGGGTAATTGAATGGAAGGATGGTTATGTGATTGATGGACGCAGCATGGGCTTAAATGGATGAGGGTAGGATGAGGAACTGGCCTGGACAGGGCTGGGAGTTGGGCTCACCCTTCTGTCCTCTCACCTGAACTTGCTGCCTTTGTTCCAGGATCACATGGGTCTTCACTTTCCGGGCTGCTAAGCTCCACCTCCACGCGGTGCAAGAAGGACACGTGCTGGCTGCGGAAGTTCCTGTTGGAAGCCTTCACAGCGAAGGAGAAGCCCCCGGGGTGGGGTCCGGCCCACAGGGATGGACCAGGCGGTAGGTGCAGGTGCCTTGGAAGTGGCCACAGCCCCATCAAAGGTGACGTAATGAGGGTCTCTGGTGGCCACGCAGGTGCCTAGGGGGCTCTGGCAGCCCAGCCGGCCACCTGCAGACCACAGACCTCCCCAACGGGGCACCTAGCTGGGCCACAGTCAAAATGCCCAGGTCTGTCACAGCTGCAGCAGCGGGTGTGTCAGCTCAGCCAGACCAGGTCTCCTCCCTAGGGACAGAGGCCAGATGAGCGTCCCCTGCCCGGCCCAGGCCAACCCGAACAGGGCGTGTGGAGGCCAGGGGCAGGCAGAAGTGGGGCCTGGCAGCTGGATCAGAAAGAGCAGAGGCCGTGGGGCTGGCTCTGCCTGAGAATAGGCATGAAGGGGTGCTCAGAGGCAACAACAGGGGGTGCCTGATGCTCAGGACAGGCCCAGAGGGCAGCAAACTATGAGAGCCGTTTCCCTCAGCGGAAAACGGCCCAGAGTTAAGGACACAGTTTGGGGTCAGAGAAACCTGGAGTCCAGAGCCAGCTCTGTCCCTGAAAGCCCTGTTTGTCTGGTGGCCTCGGTGGCCTCCCTGCACCTCAGGGTAGGCAGGGCCGTGCGAAGTCAGTGTGCTCGTGTGCGGAGGCTCTTAGCGCCCAGCTGGCCCCCAGGACTCTGCCGGCACACGTTAGCCAATATCGTTGTTAATAACATGCTGGTCCAGGGCTTGGTACATAATTTGAGATCTCGGAAGATGTCACCTGTTATTATGACAACAGGCTTACACACACAGTGAATGACCAAAACGTATTCACCAGTGCCATTCGTATCTGTTGCTAAATACTCAGCCCCGGGGCACAGCCAATGCCCAGGACATATGGCCATTGTCATCATCATCATTCCCATACAGAGAGACACGTAGTGAACGCCCGAAGTGTATTAGCCTTTGTTGTTGTTGTTGTTATTAAAATGCTAGGCCCAGGCACGGACACAAAGGAAATGCCCAATACATGGTAAGGATCACTACCAGCAGTAGGATGGAGCCTGACATAGGTCAGGACTCGGGCGCTGGCCACTAAAGAAACAGTACCAACAACAATAATGAGGTATTTAGTACAGACTCTGGTACTTACGCATGCCAAATGATTTTAGCCGTTATGATTATTTTTTTTATTATTGTTATTTTTGCCATTATTATTACCAAAGTGTTTAGTTGGGGCATTTAGCAGGCATTCAGTAAACGATGGCTGATAAAAACAACCATACTAACAATAGTGATGATGATAAGAAGCACTCAGCACCTAGCGTTGCGAACAGGGAATGACTTTAGCAAACAGTAGGAGTCATAGTGGAATCATCAACGATGAAGACTAACTGGTAACACACGGGAAATCCTCAATCCGCCACCCACACCCGTTGAGTATGGGTGTCCTGGATTGGGGACCCATCCCTGGCGTGTTTTGGGGATTTGTGACCCTCCCGATGGCCGGACCCGTCTCGGGAGCGGCCCCGCTGGGCCCACACACCACCGAGCCCAAAGGCGCGTGGTGGTGCGGCACTAGGCGGAGCCGCAGAGGCAGCGGCTCAGCGCCAGGAGCTGGGGGCGACTGAGCCGGGTGGACGGAGGGAACGCAAGGCTGAGGCCAAGGCTCCGCAAGCCACCGGTGCCCCAGGTCCCTGCCCGGGAGCTTCAGGTCTGGGCTCTGTCCCACCCGCGTCCTGTTGCTTCCTCTCTCTGTCTCAGTCCCTCCATCTCTAAAATGGGCTCTTTAGTGCTGGCCTCAGCCTTGTTTTGAGGATTAAGCAAGTTAAAACAAATGGAGTGTTTGGGGCAGCCCCTAGCACATCAGGAGCCCAGGATCGACGTGACCTATGTTGTCCCAGAGAGAGCCCCTGGTTGGTTAACCTTCCGGCTCCATGAGCAGCGTCCCACCCCCTTTCCTCCTCCAAAGCTTCTGAGGGCCCCCTCCTGCCTGGGTGTCAGAGATTCACACCTGGGTCTAACATCATGGGGGCAGGGCATGCTTTTAGGGGCATCCTGACCCCCAGGATGGTCCCATGGGGGCTTTGGGTGCTTTTGGTTGGGCAGGGGGGTGGTGCCCCCCAGAAAGCATGCCCTGCGCCTGTGGCAACCCTTACGTTCCAGCCTCTGCCATCCAAACACTAGGAGCCGGCAGCGGCAGTAGGGGGAAGCGGGGCGGGGGGTGGACAATGGGAAAGATCTGAACGTAGACGGGTTTTTTGTGACATCAGGGAATTACTGTTCATTTTGTTAGGTGTGAGCAAATCATAACCATTTTTTTAAGTGCTGGTCTCTCAGAGACTCATGCCAAAGTATTTACGGGTTTTCGCAATGTCTGGGGTTCGCCTCACCAAAGTAAGTAAACAAAGGGCGGAGCGGGCAGCTGGAGCAGGCTCGGCCGCAAGCTGCCTGGTGGACACGGGAGCATTCATGGTCTATTCTCTCTCCTTTTGTTTATGTTTGAAAATTTCTATAATAAAGAATTAAAGTAAATAAAGAAAGAATTGGAGGATGTTGCCATAATTAAACTTCTTCCGTCCCTGCAGCAAGAAAGTCTTGTGTCCAGGCTCAGCGATGCCCTTTGTTAGCCCTGGACCAGTGACTCTGCCTCTGGGAGGCTCAGGGTTCCCAGCGGTAAAATATGGATAGAAACAGTTTCTGTCTCCCGCTCACAGGGTGTTTCTGAGGAGGTGACAGCAACAAGCACGCGGAGCCCTCAGCCCGCGCCTGCGCAGTGTGGATGCTCAGGGGGCACGGGAAGCTGTTGGATTGTTATCTTGGCATCTCTGGGGATCAGAAAGGTGGGCATCCTGGGTCGGGCTCTCTGAGGATGGAAAGGGTACCCAGTCCAGCCGAGAGGGAGGCGGGGGTTGGCACAGGCAGTCAAGAGTCAGCCCAGGTGTACAGCAGTCGGTAGAGTACAGGCTCCGCACCAGCCCATGTGCATCCGGCTGCACCTGGAAGAGTCTGGAAGCCTCCACCCTGGCAGGCTGCGGAGTGCAGTAGGGGCTGGGGCAGGCAGGAGTTCATCTGCTAGCAACAACGGGCGTGGCCCTTGGAGCTCGCACCTGAGTTCCCGGCCGGCTCAGCCAAGACTCACCACAGGAGGAGGAGCTCCTCCAGCGCCCGATGGTGACGTTGGCACCCTGGCACACAGCGGCATATGACTGCAGGGCCAAGCAGAGGACACGGTCATGGCCCCTGGCGAGACACGGATCAGCGATGCAGCTGGATACATACGGCCCTGGGTTATCTTCGCTGTGGCATGGGGCGCAGGGCCCCTGGGGGTCCTGCAGGAGCCAGCACCACCTCCTGGCTGACGCCATCTGCCCCTCGTCACTACACATGGGACAGGCAGCCCCACAGTCGTCCCCACAAGCCTTGCTCTCCTCCAGCGGGACACCGGCCTTGGCGTCATCCCTAGGGTCACCAGTGAAGTTACCGCAGAGCTCACAGCTGTGGCTCTCGTAGGGCGGCAGCAGGCCAGCATGAGGGCGTCGGTGAGGTCGGTGCTGAGCCAGAGGTCAAAGTCAGAGGGCAGCATGGAGAAGAGGCCGCTCCAGTGCAGGCCCAGCCTGCCCCAGCCCAGCTCCCAGGGAGGGCCACCGCCACGCCGTCCACTGGAGGGGCAGACGGAGCAGGGAAGGCGCAGGAGAACGGGGCCGTGGTTGCTGGTTAGTGCACTTGGCTCACGGGGGTGTTCACATACGTGTGAAATATTTAAGTGAACGGCCAAAGACAAAACTACAATAGCGAGCATCTCTTATCTCCTGCTCAGCACTCCCTTCTCCTTTCTCTGGATTTCCTGGGGAAGCCATGTCTCCAGTCTCCATCCATGTAGCTCTCAGGAAGTTGACCCCACCCCAGCTTCTGGCACAGGACCCAGGCCCGGTGATCAGCTGGTCCAGTGACTGGTTCAGAGATGGTCACATGACTCAAGTTGGGCCAATGAGGGACAGCCCTGGGACTTTTTGGGAAGAGGTCCTCTGTCCAGTGACATTGTGCTAAACTGGCAGCCATCTTTGTCCTCACAATGTGGGGCAGCATGTGCCTGAAAATGAAGCCACCACAGAGGAAAGTCAAGCCCAGAAATGGAGATAGGTTCTGGATACGTTGTTTGAGTACCTGGATCCAGCTATGCCTGAAGCCAGAGACCTGGAAACTTTTTTCACTTATGTAAACCAATAAATTCCTTCTTTTCTTAAGCCAGTTTGAGAGGTGTTTCTGTTATTTTAAACTGAATGCGTTCTGATGGATATAGACAGAAAGTGAGTGTAATCAGAGAATAGAGGTAAAAATGTGGAAACATTGGAGGGAAAATAACTTTTCCCCTTGGCACTGTGGGTTTTGGTGAGGGGCTGGGATTCCTAGAACCCACATGTGCCCAAAGCTGTGCGCTCACCTGAGCCGTGCCTCCGCTGTCCCTCTGGAGGTGGACCTGTGTCTCGTTAATCTGGATGGGCTCCGCTGAGATGAGCGTGAAGGGGCTGCTGGACCTGTTCTCTTTCCCCAGTTCCACCCTGAAAAGGCGCAACAACCCGGAGGAGCCACAGGACTCAGCAAAGACGGATCCACAGGTGCCTGGGAACTCAATGGGCCTCCCGTCGAAGGTGGTGAGGTGTGAGTACCCAGATGCCTGGCAGGTGCCGGTGGGGGGGGGAGCGGGTGGCACCTGAAGATGCCCCTCAGGGCCCCACACTTCTGCCCAGGCCCAAAGGAGGACAGGGAGCAGCACACGGCCTGGGTGGAATTTTCACAGTGGCAGAATCACTCATGGTGCTCCCCGGCCCAGAAGGCCTCCCTGGCCAGGTGGAACCTACCCCCCGTGGAGCAGCCACACTGGGGTGGGGGGGGGTATGCAGTCAGTGCCACTGAGCGTGAAGCCCCTGTCACAAAGCTCCTGGCACGGCATCTGTCGGGCAGGGCGGGCTCAGCACAGGAGCTGGGACACGAGGAGCCGCAGAGCTCAAGTGGCTGTGGGGAGGGCAGGCCAGCTCTGGAGGAACACAAGTCATTTGTCCCAAGGACATCAATTCATGCCCCAAGGTCAAATTCTCTTCCCTGCCATCTCCCCAGTGCCCAGCGCAAGGCAAAGCTCAATGAATATTTGTTGAAAGAATTGATGAATGTACCGAAGCCCCTCTCTGCAGCATTTCTTTGTTCACCTCTGACTTAGCGTCTGTTACGTGTCAGGTCTCATTCTAGGGGCTGGGGACGCAGCAGCGAGCACAGAAATCCCAGTCCCAATGGTGCTGACGTTCTAGAGTGAGGTCGACAGTCTGTGCCCTGTGAGCCAAATCTGGCCTGCCACCTGATTTTGTACAGTCCGCAAGCTGAGAATGTGTGGTATAATAAAAATAAATATTTGGTCTTTGTCCTCAGTTCCTGGCACACAGCTGGTAACATCCTTGAACTCTCCAGAGCCATGAGAGTGTCTTCACATGGCAATGAGATGACTGGCGGCTGGGGCCCCTAGACAGCTTCAGGATGGGGGCTGGTCGCCAGAAAGAACAAGCCTTGATTGAAGCTTGGAGCTTTCAGACCCCAAACACTTGTGACCGGCAGCCGAGGTGAGATCGTCCGGGGGGCCTGGGCCCCACCCCTGTGCAGGCTGACGCTGGCTCCAGGCAGTTAGTGTCAGTGCTGATTTGAGTTGTAGGACCAGCCGGTGGGTGGAGAGTTGGAGAAGTGGTTGGTGTAGGGGAAAAAAAATCCCACACATTTGGTGTCAGAAGTGTGAATAAAACAGCTCAAAATGGTTTTTACATTTTTAAATAGTTGAGAAAAAAATCAAAAGAAGAAGAATATTTTATGAGGCATGAAAATTATGTAAAATTCAAATTTCCCTGTTCATAAATAACATTTTAGCATAATCCAGCTCATTTCTTGATGTATTATCTAGGGCTGCTTTTCATTTACAGCAGAAATGTTGAGTAGTTGTGGAAAAGTGTGGCTCAGAAAGCCTAAAATATTTATTATCTGGACCTTTGCAGTAAAACTAGTAACAAATAGAAGATCATGTCAGATTGAAAAACTGGGCTGTGTGACAGCGTGGCCGACCTGTGGGCTGCGGCGGGTATGGTGGACAGAGAGGCCTCTCTGCAGAGGTGACATTTGAGCTGAGACCTGAATGGCAGGAAGGAGCCAGCCAGGTGACATCTGGGCAAGAGCATTCCAGGCAGAGGGAACAGCAAATGCAAAGGCCCTGAGGTTGGAATGAGTCCGTCATCTTCCAGGAGCTTCAGAGAGGCCAGTGTGGCCACAGCGAGTGAGCCAGAGGGAGAGGGAGTGTAGGGAGAGGCAGCCTGTGAGTCTCTTAGGAAGATGCGTGGAGGTCAAATTTCATCCCATGAGGGATGGGGAACCATGGATGTTTTAATCAGTGATTTGACGAGATCTGGTTTATACTTTTAAAGGCATTAAGCCATGTGCTGGTGACACAATGGTGACCAAGACAGACCCCACTGCTGTCTTTAGGGGTTTCAAAGATCAGGGGAAGGACAGATGTTGGAGGAGAGATTGCTGAGGAGATGTGTGTGTGTGTGTGTGTGTGTGTGCGCGTGTGCATCGGGAGGGGGTCTCCCATCTCAGAGTCAGTGAAGGCGGTTAGTATGGAGGGGTGCTCTGCAGTGGGACAGGGGAGTTTTTCAGCTCAAAGTTCATCTTGATTTGGGTGCCCAGAGGCCTGGGAGGGACCTGCCTCCTTCCTGGGCAGTTTTCCGGGCTCTCGCTGCAGGGATGCTCCCCTTCAGCCCCCGCGGCCCCCTCCCTTGGCTCCCATGGCCCTTCCCCCACACCCGGCCATCCCTGTGGATGTGTAACCCCGCGTGCCCCTTCCCCAGCGCTCTGCAGCCCTCCACCCCCCCATTTTGTGGACATAATCTACGTATCAGTGTGCAACTTTTGTGTCTTCTCCACTGGAAGGGCAGCCCCACTAGGGCAGGATTTTTGTCTGTTTTGCTCACTATGGTGTCCCCAGCCGAGAATACTGCCTGGCACTTGGTAGGTGCTCCGTTAACTGCCGGAAGCCCTGTTACCAACACATACAGCCGTCTGACAGGGTCCGGGCTGAGAAGGGCCGAGGGGCGCAGGGACGCCCCTGGTGAAGAATGGCTGGCCGACACCGCTGATATTTTCTGAAAGGTATGCATGCTTTCTATCAAGGTTATGACTATACTTGTTTCTGCTTTTTATTCTTGAAGATATATAGTTTAGCTTAGCTTTTCAGCCCTTTACCTTACTAACAAAATGATATTTCCTCCGGGCAGTGTGCTCAAGGGACTGTTAGCCCTGCCTCCTGAAGGACAAAGGAATGCTTTCACCCCCTAAGGGGCGCGGGAATGTAAAGGTGTTTAACTGCCCGCTGAGAACGCAAATAGCCCTGGGGATAAGATACCCTGGAGTTGCCTTTTGTTCCCATTAACCATCTACACTAATGGCGTAAATTATTGAGGGAGGCAGGGGTGGCTCCCCCAGGATGTAAACAGACGGAATGCTGTCCTGTCCGGAGGCCTGGACCTTCTCTCTTTGATTTAACTATACCGTGAATTACGACAGATGTCAAGGTACCTATCTCTTTTAGCTTAGAGACAACAAACACTAGTTAATTGCGGAGAAGACGATCATTAACCTTATGCTCTATAGAATAGAATGCTAATAAATATTCTTGTGCTCGTTTTTTACTTCCTTATCTCTCTGAGAATATTTGTAGAGCTATTTCTGTACTAATCCTGAAAAATATAAAAACGACACTTTTGCACAGTAAAGTTGGACTTGATTACACCAACCCAAGTCTCACGTCCCCTTTATTTTCCCCAAGTCTCACGTCCCCTTTATTTTCCCCTCATTGCGCCGACGCCGTCCATCCCTCAGGAACCTGGACTCAGCCGGAGCGGGACTCCGGCAATTAACCTGAGTCACTGTTACGTGGAGTGAGTCCTGCCCGGCTCTCCCTGGTTTTGGGAGGAGCGGCAGGCCAGGCAGCCAGGGCACCTCCCCCTACCCCCGCCACCATCCCAACCTGCTTCGGAGCGCAGGGGCCGCTGCCTTCCCACAAAGAGGGGTCTTGTTAGAGGGACATTGGACTCTCTTCCTGTCTTGAGAGGTGCATGGGACTGGGGGTGGGGAGCGGAGTCACTGTGAGCCACTCGTCAGGATAAAGTCCCCACTCTGCACCTGTCACTCGAGGCCCCCTCCCCCGTGGCTCCGGGCTGCAGCCCCTGCACTCTCTTCACCATCTCGCCTCTCCTCCAGGCTAAACCGTCCTTTCTTCTGGAACACTTGCCCTCTCCTTGTTTACCTTTCTGACTTCACTTCTCATTCGGGCCTCAGCTCAGATGTCCCCACTCTGGGAAGCTTGCCCTGACTTCCCAGGCCGGCCCGGACACCCCAGTCTCCCGCAGACCCTGAAGCCCCTCGTCTGAGCTCCCATCAGGCTGCCTGAGCTGCCCCGTCACAGCCCCAACCGTCCGGGGTGCCGCTGTCTGAGCACAGCCCAGTCTCCCAGCGGAGTGTGGCTCCAGGGGACAGCCCCGGCCTCTCTCCATCTCTGCTATGTCCCCAGCATTAGCCAGAGCAAGGTCAGGCCCAGAGCGCCCCTCCCTGGACTCCCTAGCTGGGTGGCCTGGAGCTAGACCCCTCACTTCCGTGCCTCAGTGTCTGCTCTTCACCTGTGCAATTCTCACGTCCACAGAAAAGGGGTGAAAAGGTGGGCGGGCTAGATGGGGAGGGGCCAGGCGGGATGGCCCAGGTCCTCCCCAGGACAAGCTGACTCAGGGCCCTGGGACAGCCTCTGCCACCAACAAGGCTCCAGGACGCAGAGCCTGTGGTCCTGACCTGGGGACGAGCAACGTTAGGGCAGAGTTTTTCCCTGATGTGAAAATTATAAATCAGTCGAATAATGACAGCTAGTGCTTGACTCGCTGCGTGCCCTGTATCTCCAGGAACTGTTCATCTATTTGATTCTCATAACAACCCCGCCGGCTAGTACGGTTACCATCACTTGCTTTGGTTAGAGGGGAAACGGCAGCACAGAGAGAGGGTAAGTGACTTCTCCGGGAGCACACAGCTGGCATTCTCACGGGGCAGGCTGACCTGGGGACTTGTGTTCTCAACTTCAAGGCTGGACAGGTGAGTTAGGCAATTCTCGCTTTTAAAAAAGTGAAACAGAATAGAAAAGAATGGGATGGAAGGCATCTGCGTGCAGGCTCCTGCGTGGTGACGCTTTGTGTTATGTGAACACATACTTCGGCGTGGCCGAATAAGGCCGAATCGCTGGAGCTGTGACTAGGTTACGTCACGTGGCCAAAGCGACTTTGCAGATGTGGTTAAGGTTGTGGACCTGAGATGGAGGAGGTTATCCTGGATTATCCGGATGAGCCTGGTGTCATCACATGGCCTCTCAACAGTGGAAGAAGGAGGCCGAAGAGTTAGTGAGAAAGAGGCAGGAGAGATCTGGAGCTCAAGACGGACTGCGCCTGCTGTAAGTGCTTGAGGATGGGGGGGGGGGGCCACAAGCCCAGGAATGCGGGCCGGCTCTAGAAGTGGAGAACGGCCCTCAGCTTACAGCCAGCACAGAAACAGGGCCCGCAGCCCTACAGCGTCCAGGAAGTGAATTCGCCAACAGTCTGAGAGAGCGAGACAAGGATGCTCCCCTGGAGCTTCCAGAAGGGCCCGCAGCCCTGCTGACACTGACTGTAGCCTGATGAGAGCGCTGTCGGACTTGGACCCACAGAACTGTCAGATCATAAATCTGTGTTGTTTTAAGCTGCTGAGTTTGTGGCAATTTGTTATGGCAGCAGTAGGAGACTCATACAATTGTGTCCCCAGCTGTGTCGTACTTGGGTCTCCATCAGAGCTTAGCGCGCTTGGCAGAGGCGGCCCGGCAGCAGGCAGGGACAGGGCAGACCATACCTTGGTCCTCTGGGCGCCACCCGGGACCCACCACCCACTGCTAACCTCACCCCAGCTTCTGCCCCGGCAGGTTCCCAGGGGGCAGAGCCTGGGGTCAGGGAGAAGCCTGGCCACAGCGCCTGGTTCAAGCAGGAGCAGTCACAGCCACGGAGACACAGTGAAATCTGCGCGGGGCCCTCCAGGACCTGAGGCTCTCTCTTTCCTGCTGGGCTGCAAGCTGAGCGTCTGCAGCTCTGGAGCTGCTCTTCTCAGGCCGAGCCAGTCTGGACAGGGGGGCCAACAGGGTGGGAAGCAGTAAACCAGCACTGATGACACTGTTTCAGCGCCTGATCGAGCCGGGCCTGAAGCAGCCGCACTTAGAGCATTAATCACACAAGCCAACAAAACAAGCTGATTTGGTTTTCTGCAGCCAGCAAGCGAAAGAATCCTGGCTGGCACGGAGAGGCGGGCAGGGCACATGCGCTGAGAGTCGGTATAGTGGCCGCCCACCACAGTGCACCACGTGTCTCCAGGGCCACACAGGGAGGCCGTGCCACTGGCCTGCTGGGCGTAGCTAGCCAGCACCGCACTCAAGATCTCCCGTGAGCTCCCGGTGACACAGAGGTCGTGGACGCAGTTCTCCGTGTGGCCTTGGGCCTCTGCTGGCTCATCACAGTCTCGGGCCCTCAGCAGCCTGCAGAAGGCCAGGGACGGGTATCAGCCCTCCTTGTCGTGTGGGCACAGTGGAGTGGGGCCCATGATGGAGCCCGGAGCCTTCCAGCTGCGTGCAAAGGCCTCCACTTTGGGCAGCAGGGAGCCATCAGGGCCACAGCAGTCATCCCTGGGGCCCCCGTTGAAGTCCACCCCCAGGCCACAGAGGGCACCCACATAGGTCTTGGGCACCATGATGGATACGTGGGGGCACCATCATAGGAGACGAGGAGGCCTGCGTTGTTGTGCAGCATGGCCCCGGAGCCACTGAAGTGCATGTGCATGTGGCTGCCAGCCATGGGTAAGGGCAGGTAGGCCTGGGTCCCGTCAACTTGGAGACACAGCTGGGGACACGTCCACATCAGACCCCCCGGGGGGTGCCCAGACTCCCTCCATACCGTTGGACCTCTGGTCCCAGCCCCTGCCCAAGCTCACCTGTACCCTCCCAGGAGTGCAGGCCTCCATCACCACTGTTACCCCATGGGCATCCGCCTGGACGTGCTGAGCCCCCGTGGCACTGGCCCTGGGGCCCAGGTACTCACTGTCCACTCAAACAGCCGGTGCCCCTGGGCCAGCCTGACAGGTGGGGCTCAGCACATAGAGGCAGGCCCCCTGGGCGGTGAAGGTGGCCCCATGGAAGGTGTGGTAGTGGGGGTTCCCCGACACCCAGCTGCTGCCCCCTGGGACCCCACAACACCAGAGCCTGGTGCCCTGGCCCCCATGCCCGGGGGCTGCAGTGAGGCAGCCACCACGCCTCCAGACTTGCACAGCTCGTGACAGCACGGGCTCAGCTCCTGAGCACCCAGGGGCAGCTGCAGAGGGCCAGGGACACGCAAGCCCTGCCGCGGAGCAGGTAGCCGGTCGCACGCGCAGCCCTCGCGACTTGGGCCGTGGCAGGCCATAGGCACCTCCTCCGGGGTCAGCTGGCCCCGCAAACTGCGGCACATGTCTCCCACTGGCTGTTTTCAGGGCAGGATTGTTCTGGAATAAGCAGAGAGTGAGAGATAAACACCGAGTGTTGCATCCAAGATGTTCCCTCACACCCCCCACACCCCGAGCCAGATGAGGGCCATGACGCCTTAGGACCCCAGAGCAGCACTTTCCTCAGAAACCCTGCCCCCATACACACACACACACACACACACACGCACGCACGCACGCACAGGGTAGGGCTGTGTCCTCTCAGACCCCAGGGCAGGGCCGGATATTTTTGTGCAGTTCACAGCCTGTGCAACTCTACACAGTTCTTGGACCGAGTTCCCACCTTCCTTTCCTCTTTACTATCTCTCTCTAGCTCACCGCAGAAGCCAGGACCACACCAGCTGCCCACAGGGATGTCGATAGCTTGACAGGCCCAGGCAAAGGCAGCCAGTGCCTGACAGAGGTCCCGCTGGCTGCAGGCAGCTCCTCAACACAGCTGTCCACGAATGGTCCCACAGGGAGAGTTCAGGCGCAGGCTGCAAAGGGGCCTGTCAGCTCTCAGAGCCGCCCACAGGCCTTGGGGCCTGCATACCTGGCCCTCAGGTGGGCCGGGCAGACAGGTCATTCTGAGCTACAGGGCACCCCTCCTGCCAGCTGGCCTGGAAAGGCCCGGGCTCCAGCTGCAGCATTCCCAGAGGGGTCAAGGCCTCGGGCCCACACAGGCCCCTGGTGACCATGGCCTCGGCTTCTGGTACCACGAGTTCCAGATGCCCATCCTGGATCTGCAGTTCGAGGCCTATGTCCATGGCCAGGCGGCTGGCTGAGCCCCGTGCGTGGATGGCAAGCCCAGCCTCGGGGACGGAGAGGGGCAGAGGAAGCAGATGCCCGGTCACCTGCGGGGACGGGACACAGCACAGGGGTCAGGGGGCCCGGGCCCGGGGTTCGGCTCTGGGGGAGGCTCCAGTGGGAGGCATTTGGGATGGAAATGCGCGTGGCAGGAAGGAGTGGGTGAGGCTCAGGTAAGGCGGGGCACCCTTGACGGGAAAGGGGAAGAGATGGTGGCGTGTTTGCAGCAGAAAACCTGGAAGGGACGCCCAAGGGAGTGGGCGAAGCGGAGGACGAGGGGAGGGCGGGAGCCCTGCGCTCAGCGGGGGGGCAGGAGGAAAGCCAGGAAGCTGTGGTCCCTGAAGTGGGAAGAAGGCGCTCCGTGGAGGAGGGAGGGGTCAGGCAGCGTCTAAAGCTCCCGAGGGTCCAGCAGGGCGTGGACTGAGGATGGCCGACTGGACTGGGGGCACCCGGCCAAGAGTGGTTTTGGTGGCCTGAATTTGAAGGGACTGGAGAGAGCTCACAGAGAAGGAAAGGAGGGACCGGAGGTAGCCAGCACACACAGCTCTGGGGTGACCTTGTGCTGTGCAGGGGACCTAAGGAAGGGGGCGATGGCTGGAGGGGACGGGGTCAAGGGAGCTTTTAAGATGGGACAAATCTCAGCCTGTCGGGATGTGGTGACAGGATCCAGTAGAAAGGGGCAAACTGACGGTGTGGACTCAGGTCAGTGGTGCTCAGACCACTGTGCGTGAGGGTCCTGGAAGGGCTGGTAACCGGACACGGGTCCCACCCGGGGTGGTCTGGGCTGGGCCCCAGAACTTCCATTTCAAACAGGTCCCCGGTTGCTGCTGCTGCCGGTCCACAGCTCTGAGAACGACAGATCCAGGTGGAGCAGAGAGAACGTCAAGAAGGCGGGTGAGACCCAGGGACAGTGCCAGGGTGGGGCTTAGCCAGAGCGCAGCAGGCTTCCAGGGGGCAGCCTGCAGGGCAGAGGGGCTCGGGGAGGGTGGGGAGCCCACAGAGGGCTCCCACCCAGGTTTAAACAGGAAGCGAGACATCGCAGCCAGGGTGGGGTTTGCTCTGAGGGGAGAGGGGGGTGTGAACCGATCCTCAGGGAGAGCGGGCACGAGGGGCACCAGGGAGTAAGATGGCCCTTCAGGTTCACGATCACAGGGATGCAGCCGGCCCGGGGTGCTCGGCTGCCTAGGGGTGAGGGCGAGAGGATGGGGGGTGAAGACAGGGAGGCGCCGGGGGCCTGCACTGAGGGCCAGAGAGGCCTGTGGTCAGGACCAGACCTTGGGGGCTGCGTCTCTCCTGCCTCAGGTGAGCCCCCAAGCGATTCACCACCCACCCACCCTTTGTCCGCCTGTCCATCTTCTCCCTGACGTCTGTCTCTCCACCTCTTCTGTTCATCCCAATGTCATTCTTTCTGTTTCTCTGTCAACCTGTCCATCTGCCTGTCCACCTGCCCAGCCATCCTATCTTCCTGTTCATCTTCCTGTCCATCTCTCTGCCTGTCATTCTTTCCACCTGCTTGTCTATGTGCCATCTGAGTCTCTGCCTGCTGGTCTCTGACGGTCTCCATGACCGTCTGTTCCTCTGACTCTGCCTCTCCCCTCATGGGTGCCCCACCTCTGCTCCACCCTCCAGCCCAGCCCAGCCTCGGTCACCATCACGGGTCCGGTTGGGCCTTCAGGTCTCACCACGATGTCCTGGCGATGGACCATTAGCCGCAGTAGGGCCTCCGGCATCGGGGCTCCCGGGCCCAGCTCCCCTCCCCGCGGATGCCAGGAAGCAGGGCCAGGACAAAGTGGCAAGGCTGGAGCCTCAGCTGCCTTCCCAGGAGTGTGTGCAGGTGGCCCAGGGCACCCAGGCAGCAGGAGGGCCGTGGAGGGACCTGGCAGCGCGGGAAGGGGTGTGTAGGTGCAACTGCTGAGCCCTCCAGCCACAGCGCACCCGGCCTGCCTGGCCACGGCTGCAGTGGTGGCTGCAGGCATGCTGTTCCAGAAAGAGGCACCAAGGGCAGGAACTGGGCTGTGGAGAGAGTGGGGCTGGGGCCTGGCCTCCAGGTCCTGAGAGAGGAGGGACTGGGGGTCTGAACTCCTGGCTCTGAGGATGGAATGGGCTGGACCCCTTGGTCTGAGAGGAGGAAAGTGCTTGGACCCAGGGGCAGGCTGGTCTGGTGGGGCTCCCACCACCTCACCGTTGGGGCACTGCCACTGGGAACCACAAAGGAGTCGGTACGGAAGGCCCAGGACCCCGGGACGCCCATGTTGCTCGTGTCTGCGCAGGACGTCGGGGCTCCTGGAGCCAGAGATGGTGAAGTTGTCCCTCTGCCGGCCGCTACTGAAGCCGGCCTGGGGTGTGATTGAGGACAGGGTCAGCCGGGCCGGCTCCTCACCTCCCCGAGGATGCCGGGCAGCCTCTGCTGGTTCCCCACCCACCTGGGTCGCGATGCCCCCCAGGCCATTGTCGGGTCTCCCGCCGCTGGCCACACCCATGGTCCACAGGGTGTCCTTGTAAAGAAACAGTGCCCAGGAGGCGCAGGTGGCCACGGTCAGCACCGCCTGGAAGGTGTTCACCTGCGTGGGGGAGCGCGGTCGGAGCGGCTGCGTCCTGGCCTGGCCTGGGGCGCCCACGAGCCCCCTGGCGGCCACTGCCCGCTGGGCTCCACTGCTTCCCAGCTCTCCTGTCTTCCCAGCCCGCGGTCTGGTCGGCCCACCAGAGCCTGTGAGGCCTGCCTCCCTCTTCCCCTCCTCTCCCTGTTTCTATTTCTGTTCTTCTGCCTCCCCCACCCCGCCCCCAATCGTTTATCCTTTTCTTTCTCTTTTTCTCTCTCCATCTGGTTGTCTCCTACCCTCGCTCTCTCTCTCTGTCTTCTCCGTCTCTCTCCTAGTCTGTGTCTTTCCTTCTCTCTCTCTCTCTCTCTTTCTCTCTGTTTCCCCTCTGTCTCTCCATCTCTCTCCGTCTCCCCCTTGTTTTTGTCCTTCACTCTCTCCTTCTATCTCTCTCTCCCTCGTGGTGTCTCCCACTTACCCAGAACCAGACCCTTCTTCCTTGGGAGCTGGACCATCCTGGGCCCCTCTCCCCCACCTGCTTCCTCACCTGGGGGCCAGGGGCCCCTAAGAGGCAATTCAGTCCCAGGTGGCCACGAGCAGAGCGCTGGGGGAGGGGCGTGGGGAAAGGCAGGGGCCAGATCTTCGGCCGGCAGCTCTGCTAGCACTACTGTGGCCCCTGCTCGATGTGGACCCGTCCACCCAGAACGGGGCCGCAAAGGCCTGGCCCATCTCCAGGGGGAAATGCCTGGGGGTGAACAGGGCCACAGGCCCCCCTAGGGACACCAGCCATTGGTGCAGACCTTGGGGACCATGGGGGGAAAGAGCTGGGCAGGGCGGTGTCATCAGGTCAGGGATCAGAGAAGGGACAGGGCCCAGGGCCCAGAAGGACAGAGGACACAGGTCAAAGGAGGAAGGAGCAGATGTGGACAGGATCAGTCAGGAGGAGGGGAGGCCCACGGTCCGGAGTCAGGGCTCACAAAGGCCGTCCTGTGTGTGACCCCAAAGAGCATGAAGGGCTCCAGCAGCTGCAGCCCCTTGGAGAAGCCGTCGTTCTCTGCAGGGAGGGTCTCATCCACATGCTCCAGCCCGTGGAGGTACAGGAGTGAGGCTGGGGACACCAAGACCCCTGAGGCTCTCCAGCCCCATCATGCTGGGGCTGTGTCCTCTCAAACTCCCCAGGGAGAGGTCATGTCCCCTCAGTCCCCAAGAGCAGGGGGTCTCCACGGTTCTCTGGGGTGGGGCTGCATACCCCCAGACTCCTAGGGCCCTCCCTACCTGCCCCAGTGGCCCTGTCCCCTCACCGGGCTATGGGACATGTCCAGCCTCACCTCTGAGCCCCTCGTTCCAGGTCGCTTCGTTCTGCAGGGCTGAGGGGAGGGGTGTGAGCTAAAGGCTGGGGTCCGTCCTCCACAGCTGACTCTCTTCCAGACCCCCGATCCCACTCACACACCAGCAGTAGCCAGCACATCCCCATGGTGGCCCGGTGTGCTGCTGTCTGCACTGGTTTATACCTGGGGCTAAGTTGGGGGTGGGGGCCTGTAATCAGCTCCACTAGCCCATTGTTCAGGGATGCAGGGGCCTGGGAAGCTCCCCAGGATCCTGGTTCTCAGCCGGTCTGGCTGAGCCTGGGCCGGGCCTGTGGAGGAGCATGGGGCGAGCAGGGAGAGAGGAGACAGGCGCCTCCAGGGCTTTCCCAGTGGGCAGGGCGACCACAGGCAGCCAGGGCCGGGGAGGAGCTCCCCACCCCGTTAGCAGGCCTGAGCATGCGTCATGCACCCCACAGATGGGGACCCTGGAGCTCTGCTGCTGCTGGAGAGCCCACGAGGCGGACAGTCTCTCCTTCCGGGGCCCGTTCTCTCCAGCAGCCTCCCGCGGCCTGAGCCAGCGTGTGCGGAGCAGGTGGTCAGGATGCGCACCTGGGGAGATCCAGGGGCTGCAGGCCGGCCGAGGGGCCCAGAGGGGCCTCTGCAGAGAACAGTGGGGGAGGCTATGGTAGGAGCTCATGGCTGGGCATTTGGGAGCATGACAGGGGCACATCCCAGCAAGAGAGAGATTCGTCTGGAGTGATGCAGACAGTGCCCCCGTGGACGTCGTGGGGGCCACCCTGGGAGAGGACATGCAGAGTTAGGCAGTGGGGACTCCATCTTCCAAGGGGGGTCCCCAAGGCACTGCTCTGGTTCCCTAAACCCAAGCCAGCCCTTCATATGGTCAACCAGGTGGGACAGAGTGGCGCTGGGCCAGCCATGGTTTGACGTGCAGGCCCCTCTCCCTCCAGCATGAGTGAGGGGCCCCTCGCCCTCCCCGACTCAGGCATCCTTGGTTAGGGCCTCCCATGTCCATCCCAGAACAACCCCAGCATCTGGAGACACAGGCTTCCTGGGGCCCCAGGGAACCCCCGAGGGGCAGTGTCCACGCCCAGTCAGCTGAGAGGGGCTGGCAGTGGGGGGCTCAGTACCCTCCCCTGAAGTGTTCTGTCACAGCCCCCTCAGATGGGCCACCATGCGCAGATTCACAGCCCCTTTCCCTGGTTTGTATGAGGACCCAACAGGCGTTTCCCAAAATGTGTCCACAGGCCGCTGGTACGGGGACCCTGGGAATGTATAGGGGGGCAACGAAGGAGCACTCGTCATTATTTTACTGGTGGTTGTCTATCTAATATCTTCTATTTATATTGAAAAAGATATGCCACTGCCATACGAAACCCATAGTTTCATTAATTTTACTGTTTGAATCAAGGCTAAGATCAAAAATAGAGAAAGATACAGGGCCGGCCCAGTGGCATAGTGGTTAAGTTCGCACACTCCGTTTGGCTGCCTGGGGTTCACTGGTTTGGATCCCAGATAAGGACCTACACACTGCTCATCAAGTTGTGCTGTGGTGACATCCCACATATAAAATAGAGGAAGATGGGCACAGATGTTAGCTCAGGGCCACTCTTCCTCAGCAAAAAAAAAAAGGGAAAAACAGGGAAGGGAAAGAGATGATGTGAATAAAACAATAACCCAAGCGCTACCAGTGGTATTTGTTCCAGCCCCACGAGGACAGGAACGTTGTCTGTTTGGTCTCCAGCTGTGTCCCCAGTGCTTAGAACAGTGCTGCCTGGCACCTAATAATTGCTTGCTCAATAAATATCAGTAGAATGAAGGAGTCAGTAGTAGAAATTAGGAAAGCCACACTTAAACGTCTGAATGTAGGGAAACGCTGAGGGAACACACGAACCTCTCCATGGTGCCCAGCATGAAGGAAGCGCTCAAATTGGTGTGCTTATCCTCATAAAAATCATTAGGATTTAGAGGTGCAACAAATAGGTATTCTGGCCAAACGTTAAAATCAAGATATGCCCCAACAAGTGGTGCTGGGAAAACCGGACAGCCACACGTAAAAGAATGAAAATCGACCATTCTTTTTCACCATTCGCAAAAATAAACTCAAAATGGGTCAAAGACCTAAAGACACGACCTGAAACCATAAGGCTTCTAGAAGAAAACATAGGCAGTACACTCTTTGACATCAGTATTAAAAGGATCTTTTTGGACACCATATCTTCTCAGACAAGGGAAACAATAGAAAGAATAAACAAATGGGACTTCATCAGACTAAAGAGCTTCTTCAAGGCAAAGGAAAACAGGATTGAAACAAAAAAACAGCCCACTAACTGGGAAAAAATATTTGCTAGTCATATATCTGACAAAGGGTTAATCTCCTTAATATATAAAGAACTCACACAGCTCAACAATAAAAAATCAAACAACCTGGCCAAAAAATGGGCAAGAGACATGAACAGACATTTCTCCAAAGAAGATATACGGATGGCCAATAGGCACATGAAAAGATGCTCACCATCACTCATCATCAGGGAAATGCAAATCAAAACTCACTAAGATATCACCTTACACCCATTAGAATGGCAAAAATAACCAAAACAACAAGTAACAAATGTTGGAGAGGTTGTGGAGAAAAAGGAACCCTCATACACTGCTGGTGGGAATGCAAACTGGTGCAGCCACTGTGGAAAACAGTATGGAGATTCCTCAAAAAATTAAAAATAGAACTACCATACGACCCAGCTATCCCACTACTGGGTATCTACCCAAAGAGCTTGAAGTCAGCAATTCCAAAAGTCCCATGCACCCCAATGTTCATTGCAGCATTATTTACAATAGCCAAGACATGGAAGCAACCTAAGTGCCCATCAACAGACGAATGGATAAAGAAGATGTGGTATATATACACAATGGAATACTACTCAGCCATTAAAAGGAACAAAACCGTCCCATTTGCAACAACATGGGTGGACCTTGAGGGAATTATGTTAACTGAAATGAGCCAGTTAGAGAAGGACAATCTCTGTATGATTCCACTCATATGAGGAATTTAAACGTGTGGACAAAGAGAACAGATTAGTGGATACCAGGGGAAAGGGGGGGTGGGGGGTAGGCACAAAGGGTGAAGGGGTGCACCTACAACACGACTGACAGGCAATAACACACAACTGAAATTTCACAAGATTGTAACCTATCATAATCTCAATAAAAATTAAAAGAAAAAAATCAAGATATGCCCAAAGCTGATTGTCATCTTAGAATGAACTTCTGAGAGATAAAAACAACCCTGAAAATGTATTAAAAATTTATGACTGTCACAATTTTATCATCCCCAATTAGAGCAGGCAAATCTCTCAGGCTGAACACTCTCATGAGGGGTCATTTTGTGCTCCCGCCGTCTGTAGCCTCCTGTGGCAGTTCTGAAACACGGCCCCAAAACCCATCGACAGGCCGAGAGGTGGGGTCTGTGTCTGTCGCTTCTCCTTGGGCAGGTTTGGGACTGTTCAACCGATAGAGTCAAGCAGAAGTGAGGCTGTGGTGGACGAGGCCGCGTTTGCTGGGATGTTCACTCTGAGCCTCTAGGAGGAAGTCCAAATGTCCTGAGGCAGCCACGCCTGGAGGAAGCGCAAGCCATTGGACAGACAAGCAGCCGGTGGTCCCAGCTGAGCCCAGCCTCGGGGCCACTCCAGCCCGGGCACCAGGCGCGGGAGTAGAGAAGGCTCCCAGTGCAGCCCCTGTCCACCGAGTCACCCCACCTTTTAGGTCTTCCGGCGGAGGGCTGGACATCGGGAGCAGAGACAAGCTGTCCGTGCTGCTCCCCACCCATCGGAGCTGCAGACCCCATGAGCTCTCCCCACCGCTGAGCGGGGTGGTCTCTGTGCAGCGAGAACCGAAACAGCCACTCCCCAAATAACCGCGGGCCTCAAATAGCATGGCTCTTTCTGCAGAATCTAGAACCCATTTCCCTACTTACCACTATTTGAACGTTCACAATAATTCTTTCTGAACATAAAATCAATGGCTGTCACAGTCACTGTCCATCCCGGCCGCGTTTTACTTGTGGAATAAACACCGTGGGAGGGTTCCCGGCCGTTCCTCCTGCAACGCGACTGGGCGGCCGCCAGCCGGAGACCACGCCAAGCTTTCCGCTCCAAGTGGCGTCCAGAGGGCTTTCTATCTTTGAAAGTGAGTGTCCGGATAGAAGCACCAACCGTAAACGCAGAGCCTGCTCGTGTCCTGATGTGGTTACATTTTTCAGAGAAGACGGGCCAAGTGCTTCTGGCTCGGAGCCGCACAGCGATGACACGGAAGAACGAGGTTTGATATTCGGTCTCTCTGGAGACTAAGATCTTGGCAGGACATCAAAGCAACCCCAGGAGTGTTATTATTATTTTTCTAATATCTGTGGGGCTCCTTTGGGTGGGTGGCAAGGTTGGTGGGAGCAGGAGGAGAAACTGAGGCTCCCAGACCCCTAGCAACAAACAAAGGGAACTGGTGGATGGCTGCTGGGTGAATCACAGTGCCCCTCCCGCCCCCTTCTCCAAAAGAGCAGTAATGCTGGCATTATCCAGGGTGGCCCCAGGGGTGACATTTTCCCAGGAGACCACCTATCGGCTTTTAACGTCCAAATTCCGCCAGGTCCCCTAGAGTAGGGCTGCATACCCTCAGATGCCCCAGGGTGGGGCCATGCCCTCTTCAGTCCCCCCAGGGCAGTTCATATCTGCTCAGACCGGCCCTCTCCCCCCACACGGTGAGCTGTGTCCCCTCAGACCCTCCGGGACATGGTCCTATCTGCTCAGAACCCCCAGGGTGGGCCATGTGCTCTTGGAGCCCCCGAACTTCATAAAACGCATGTACGGTACATATTTCAGCCAACAGTTATGAAGAAAAACTTATAGTCACATCCCCGTCACTCAGAACACTTCTAACAAAGCAAGGCGTGAGTCAAGCCTGCAGTTAGATCTCGGGGGGATGGCTAGGACAGCGCAGCCACGCGCAGGCCTTTGGAAAAACTGCGTGGCGCCCTGCAAACGAGACGTGGGGCAGGGTGCTCCTGACTCAGACGAGGCCAAGGAAGGGATCAACTGTGCGAAGGGTGCGGTGTCCAGGGACGGTGGTGGGCGCCTTTCCCAAACAGATAGTCAGAGACGCTGTTCTATGTCTGTTTATGTTTTAGGAAATTGCCTGGGGGCTTGTGGTTGGTGGGCGACACATTACAACTTTTATCACAGGAACGCAGGGGAAAGGGGCACCCAGGGAGCGTTTTCCCGAAGACCGTCTGGTTTTCAGCAACACTGGTTTTCAGCAACACGTGGTCGAGGCTGGACAGGAAACACCTGCGTTTCTCCCCGTTTAGGGGCAGCAGCGCCCCCTGGTGGCCATCGGAGCCCCCACAAGATCTGAGGATGCTCTGGGAAAGAGTGGGGCCCAGATGGAGGCAGAGGTGGGGGTCTCAGGCTGTGCTCACAGGGCCTGGGGCCACTGTCTCCATCCCACAGGGCCTTGTTTCCTGTGGCGGCCCAAGGTGGGTGTCTTTTCTTCTCACTGCCCATCTATGTCCATTTTTTCTGACAACAGTACCACATTTCCCTTTGGGGAACCCCCCAAAGTCATGTGGTCTTTGAGGGTCTCACCGCCCCTCTCCACAAACTCCAGGCACCAGGTGCACGGTGATTTGATGAGACAGGAGCACATGACCCAAATCTGTCCAAGGAGAGCTAGGCCTGGGACTTCTTTTGCCGTAGCTATTGAGAAAGAAGCATTCCCTTTCCACTCGGGCTGCTAAATGGTCCATGGCGTATATGCCTAGGGTGTGGGGAAGGGGACATCTCTGTCTCTGGTTGTAGGAGAGGCTGCTTGGAAATGCAGCTGACACAGCGAAAAGTAGATTTGAAAGAGGAAATGAAGCACAGTCCTGATGAAAAATATTTGAGCAGCTGGATCCAGCAGTACCTGAAGCCGATATTCCAGGGCATTTCCAGTTAAGTGAACCAATTAAAATCTCTTAAGCCAGTGGGAATCAAGGGATCCTGCCGCCTGCCTGATTTGTGCCAGGCCCTAATTCTTCTCTTCCATCCCCCCAAAATGTCCTCATTGCTGCTTACATTTACAAATTCAGAGACCACATTAATCAAAACCATCTTTATTATTTAAAGAGCATCCTGTCATCAGGGGCACCGAGATGGGGATCCCCAGATGGTGGAAAAATATTTACATGGGGGCCAGGAGGGTGAGGCTCGGGTGGCCCCAGGGCTGAGTGGGCCCGCCACTATGGACAAGAGGACCCCGGAGGGAGGGTATCCTTGGGCCTGTGGGCTGGGCCCAAGAAGAATAATGTTCCATCCCAGGCCCGGGGTGGACCCCACCATGTGGGGCTGGAGCCACCTAGATCAATTCGGGCCCTGGAGGCACGCACAGCGAGGAGAAGCCACGGGTCAGAGCTGGGTCACCATGCCGCTGGCTTCGGAGTGAGTCTGGGGAAAGACAACTGGGGGCTTCCAAGGTCTGAGAGGCCTCCCCGGGCCCCGCAACTCCCCTCCACCAAGAAGCCCTCTGAAATCCATCTGCTCCCGGGGCGCCCTCTTCTAGGCCCACGCGTCCGTTTCCAGAACGCCCCTGCCTGCCTTTACCCAGGAGAGTCCCCGACACTGCCCCCCTCTGGCTCCCACCCGAGCCCAACTTTCACCTTGATGGCCTGGAAGATCCACTCTCGGAAGTCACTGACTTTGGTGTAGACGCCTGGCTTCTGGGCCAGGGCACAGCCGGTGCCCCAGCTCACGATGCCGCACAGCCGCCAACGTGGCGTCCGAGAGATGCTGTCCTCACACACGAAGGGGCCACCACTGTCGCCCTGGCGGGGGAGGAGAGGCCGAGACGGCTGGCCAGGAGGCCCTTGCGGACGGCCATGGGCCGAGACAGGGAGCCGGCCGCCCACTGCCTGGGTCTCCATCCCCGGGGCGGCAGGGCCGGGGCTGCCCCACACGGTCCCTCACCTGACAGGCGTCAATGCCACCCTCGGGGTAGCCGGCGCAGAACATCTTGGGCTTGATCTGGTTCCCGTAGAAGTCGGGGCCGTTGCAGACGTCATTGCTGATTATGGGCACTCGGGCCTCCTGGAGCACCCCAGCCTGTTGGCCTGGGGGTGTGGGGGCAAGGCTGGCCAAAGCTGGGGAGCACGCACCCCCTCTCCCTCCCACACCCACCCTGGGCTCCTTGGTGTCCCACGCCCCAGGGCCAAGAGGCATTCATTCCACCAGCCAGACTGCCCATCCCAGCCCGGCTCAGCGTCTCCCTCTGGTGGCGTCCCGGGGGACAGGACTCACCGTAGTACTGCGTGTTGCCCCAGCCAGTCACCGTGCAGATCTTGCCATCCACCAGGGCCTGGCCGGCAGCCGGGAGGCACACGGGCTGGATGTATTCTGTGAGAGACACCACGCCGGTCCAGCCCCTGCCGGCGGCCCCAGGACAAACCTCTGTCCAGCTGCCCCCAGCGCCCCGGCTCTCCTTTCCTCTGCTCTTCGTAACAACCACAGCAGACGCTGCCGGCGACTGAGCTCACAGGTGCTCCCTGTGTCAGTTCTTCTCATCTCCATCAGCCCAGGGGGGCGGGCTACGATTAGCCCATTTTACATAGGGCGGAGATGAGGCCCAGTCACTTGTCCAAAGCCCCATAACGAGTCAATGGCAGAGTCAGAATCTGACCCTGGGTTGGCCCAGCTCACAAGCTTGAGTCCTTACCCATGGCTCACAGGGCCGCGCCCACCTAGAGGTGCCTTCAGGAGAAATGGAAAGAGTCGCCCTATCTTGAGATACTTGACTTCCAGCTGCCAGAAACCACCATCATAAATACACAGTCGACACCGACCACAGAGAGAAAGCACCTCTGAGACGTGCCACCTTTGTGCAGTGCACAACCCACACAAGGGATCCTGGCAGCCCTGCCTGCTGCCTGCTGCTGACTTTACTGCCTGAGCCTCAGGGCTCTCAGGTGCAAAATGGGAAGAAGAAGCGTCTCCCCCAGCAGCTGTCGTGGGAAACTGGCGAAGCTCTGAGCACCACGCCTGGCAGACAGGAAGTGCTCACATATCTGGTAATAATAGGAAACAACAATGGCCATGACCACTGACAGTAACAGAGTCTCACTGTGTGCTGGCGTCGCTCTAAACTCTTTACTCAGATTCACCCTTTTGCTCATCTCACTAATTGTAGGAAGTCACTTAACAGATGAGGGAAACTGAGGCATGGAGAGGCAAAGTCGCACACCCAAGATCACACAGCTGGCAAGGACGTGAATCTGGCCAAAGCCCGTGGTGACCCCCTTGGCCCTGTGTCTCGGATCCAACCCTCCCACCCCACCCACCTGTGTTTCCATGGACTCTTCCTTATTCAATGTCTTTAACCCCCTCGCTCTTTTCACTAAAGAGAAGGGTTTGTTTTGTTTTCAAGAAAAACATGGCTCCCTTAAGCGGAAAACCAGTCTCACGGATCATTAAAAAGAAAATAACCATAAAAATAAGTATAATGCCAACCACAGAATGGTCCTGACTTCCCGGGTGGCACAGCCCGGGGTGACAGGTAGCTTCCAGCGCCAGGCGCGGGGGCTCACGTCTTTGCCACTTGCGGGAATTTGGGGCACATTGGCCTTCTCTGTGTTGGGACCTCTCCCTGTGGGGGAAAACAGGACTACAGGAGCGCCACCCCCCCAGGCTGCTGACGACCACGGAGCGCACGCGGGGGACCGCCGGGAACAGCACAGGTGCTGGTGCGCGCCACCTCACCACTGTGGGAATCACTTATTGTATGATTTCACCACCGTCACCATTCCGACTTGGTTATCATCATCATCACCACTATTTTGATTATTATTATGACACTGTGGCCTGCTTTTGACCCAAAAGTCGTGCGTTGGAGAAATGTTAAAGGCACATCGGCCCCCAAGTGAGTCTTTCTTGTGGAGAGTTCAGAGGGAGCCCCCCAGCTTCCTCAGATTCCTTCATAGGTTTAAAAATATTTTTCATTACTTTTTTTTTTTTTGAGGAAGATTAGCCCTGAGCTAACATCTGCTGCCAATCCTCCTCTTTTTGCTGAGGAAGACTGGCCCTGAGCTAACATCCGTACGCATCTTCCTCTACTTTATATGTGGGACACCTGCCACAGCATGGCTTACCAAGCGGTGCCATGTCCGTACCCAGGATCTGAACCGGTGAACCCCAGGCCGCCCAAGCGGAACATGAGAACTTAACTGCTGCACCACTTGGCTGGCCCCAAATTACCTTTTTTTTTGGTAACAGATTTTTTGAGATATAGTTCACATACCTACCATCCACCCACTTAAATTCTGCAAGTCCATGGTTTTTAGTGGGTTCACAGATAATAGCTAAGGAGCATGTCTGGCCATAGGAAGGGGTGGCCACCACCACAGTCCTTTCTAGAACATTCTTGTCACCCCAAATAGAAACCCTGTATGCTTTCCTCTCACCTCCCAACCTCCCCATCACACCTGACCCCATGCCACCCAGCCCCTGGCAGCCACAGTCTACTTCCTGTCTCTACAGATTTGCTTACTCTGGACACTTCATATCCATGGAACCATCTAGATTGTGGCTTCTTTCACTCAGCACAGTGTTTTCAAGGGTCATCCATTGTGTATCACGAATCAGAATTCATTCCTTTTTAGGCCCAAATATTACTCTATCGTGTGGATCAACCACAGCGTGTTCATCGTGTGTCAGATGATGGACACCAGGCGGTTTCCGTCTCTGACTACTGGGATAAAGCTGCTGTGAACACTAGTATAAGTTTTTGTGTGGACACGTATCTTCACTACTTTGGGCGCGCACCCCAGGACTGGAGTTTCTGGGTCCAGGGGGAGCTCCACGCTCACCTTGTTGAGGACCCGTCAGATGGTTTTCCGAAGCGGCTGCCCAGCTCACGCCTATTTAATGATGCCCAGCTCATGCCCCGCAAGTCCATCTTCTCTCTCCCCACAGCGTCTAAGCCCCCGGTGCCCTCCTCCATCCTCCCGGCCTCTGGGGTCCCCAGGCCAAGATGCAGACTCACCTGTGAGGGGCAGGGAGCTGGAGAGGCGGACCAGGGCGATATCGTTGCTGTTCTCCTCGCTGCTGGGGTCTCGAAAGGGGAGGTAGGCCCCGTGGTAGACCACCGCCTGCATCCCCAGCTGCAGGCCGTGGGGCGAGGCCTGGGCCACAGCGCCGGCAAACACTCGCCAGCGGGACAGGACGCGGTTCCGCCTAGCAGGGGACAGGAGGGGAGGGTGGCAGTCTGCCTGGGCGCAGCCTCCCGCACCTCGCCGCTCCGCCACCGCCCCCCTCAGCGCCGTGGGGGACACTCACTCAGGGAAGCAGTGGGCAGCTGTCAGCACCCAGTCTTTGGAGAGCAGGGACCCCCCACAGAGGTGTGCTCCGTCGTAGCGGAGACTGACTTGCCATGGCCACCGGCCCAGGCTGGTGTCCTGGCCTCCCACGATGCGGTCTACGGGCAGCTTCCTGTGGCCACAGTCTGTGGGAGGGGGTGTCAGGGGCAGTGGGGGATGCCGGGACCCCTGGGGGTCTGCGAGGACACACCCCAATCTGGGGAGTGTGAAAGGACACGACCCTGGCCTGAGGGATCTGAGGGAACGTAGGCCCATCCTTGGGGACCTCTGGGGACAGGGCTCCGCCCTGGGGAGTCTGGGATGACACAGGCCCCTCCTTGTAGGATCTAAGAGGATATGGCCTGCCTGGGGGCATCTGATGGGATGTGGTCTTGCCCTGGGGGGTCTAAGGTGGAGGTTCTAAGTGTCGGGGCCTCACCTTGGCAGAGAGCAGTCAGGAAATGGCCTCTGGGACAGTCACTGCGAGGGAGACAGTGACGGAGATGCAGAGAAACAAAAAGTGGGACCAGTTAAGACAGATAAAGGGAAAACGAGGGCAGCAGGCAGGGCGCGGCTTGGCGGCCCGGGATATGCCCCCCCCCCCCCCCCCCCCCCGCTGCCCTCCTCACCACACAGAGACGACCTCGAGCAGCCTCCGGGCGTGGGGCAGCCTCCCCTCGTCCACGCAGAAGAAGCCCGACGTGCCGTTGGCGCCCGCCGTCCGCACGTCCAGCTCCGAGTGCTCCAGCGCCCTGGGCGGGGCAGGGGTCAGGCCTGTCCTCCCGCCCCCTCCCCCGCGCCCCCCCGGGGCACCCCGGTACCTGAGGAAGCCCATCTCCTCGCAGCTGAGGCCTGCTACCCTGGCGTTGGAGCGCGAGGAGCAGAGCAGCCGCCAGGTCCCTTCCGTCTCATCAAACACCGTGAGCCGTGCGTCCGCCGGGCTGACCTGCACTGCAGGACAACAGGACCGCAGCCGGGTCACCCTCCTCAGCCCTTCCAGGTCAGCTCTCCAGCCTGGGGCTCTGGGCCTGAGTCCCTGCAGGCCGATTGGAGCACCCCATGTCCCCACATCTGTGCTCGCACCTGCAAGGGCACGTGCGTGACTCAGTGGACCCTTGAATGGCAGCCCTGGGACTTTGGCTGGCCCCATGGGAGCCGGGGGACTTCCACTCGCCCCTGGGCTTCCTAAGCTGGTTGCTCATGTAAGTCTGGAACTTTGCTGGGACATTTGGGAAGAGGGAAACGGTTTTAACCCAGCTCCCAAGAGAATGGCGTGGGAGGCTGGATCTGCCAGGGCCCATCTTTGCCCCCATGAGGGAAATATAAGCCAACATGGAGAAAAGCCAGGAGACTTCTGGTAACATTTTTAAAGCCCATTCGTGGAGTCAGGCTTGAAGAACCCCTAGAATCTGATTATGTAAGTTAATCACGTCCCATTTTGTTTAGCCAGTTTCTTTATTTTTTTCCTTTTGTCTTTTGCAGCCTGAAGACCCTTGACTAATACATCAGATTGCCAAAATCTTTAAATAGATATCCTATAATCTTTAAAAAACAAAACAAAAAAAGGAAAGAATGCTGTTTTCCGCAGGACTTGTCAGAGCCTTGAATATAGGAGGAAAGTGCATGATAATTCTCCAAACAGAGGATGCAGTTTTCATTCATTCATTCATTCAACAAGCATTAAATAGACGCGTACTCCATGCCCAGTCCCACCCTGGTGCGGGGTGATGCTGGGGACACAAAGATGACCAAGACAGTCCTGGGCTATGCCCTCACCAAGCCAAAGTCTGAGAACTGGGGAAACAGACAACAATAACAAAGTCACCCAAGCAAACACAACATCCCAAACTGAGCAGGGGCGGGGCAGAGATGTACAGGAGGGCTGGAGAGAGCCTACGGGGGATCCCTCCTGCCTGGGGCTAGGCGTGTGGAGAGCCAACCCTCCCCTCAGCTCCCCCTAGGCTGCTCCCCACACCTGGCCGGACGGACAGACAGACAAGCCTCGTTCACAGCTGGCCACGGCCCTTAGGTGTATTATTTCATTTACCAGACACTCTGTACGCACCCAGCTCTATCCTGGGCAATGAACGAGTCAGACAAACCTCTGCCCTGTGGAGCTCGAGGGCCGACAGGTGAGACGGAGACAGACCAGGACAAAGCAAAGTATATGGCGTGTCACAAGAGAAGAAGGGGCCGGGAGAGAAATCAGGCTTGACGGGGGCAGCGAGAAGGTGGTACCCAAACAAAGATCCGAAGGAGGTGAGAAAGAGAGTCGTGAAGACAGGAGACGGAGCATAGAACTAGGCCAAGAGAACCACAGAGATCCCAAGGCTGGGGGCGGTGTTTGAGGAACAGCAAGGAGCCTGGAGCAGAGGCAGCGAGCGGACATGAGGCGGGAGACAGACCAGAACACGAGGACTTTGCTTTTACCCCGCGTGAGTGCAGCCAGGGGAGGCTCTGAGCCAGGAGGGCCCTGACCTGACTGAAGTTCACAGGCCGCTCCTGGCTGCTGTGGGGAGCAGACTGCAGGGGACAGGGATGGAGCAGGGAGACAGGGCGGGGGCTGCTGTGATGGTCCAGGAGGCAGAGGATGGAGGCCGGGCCAGGGTGGGGCAGTGGGGAGAAGAGTTTAGATTCTGGATAGATGTTGTGTGTGGAGCCCACAGGGTTTGCGGAGAGACTGGATGTGCGTGTGAGGGAAAGAGAGGGGTCAAGGACAATCCGAGGTGTTTGACTGGAGCCACGAGAAGGATGGGCCTGACACCGACCAGGATAGGCAAGGCGGGGAGGGAGTGGGCTTGGGGAAAGGTCAGCTGTGAACTCCTGGGTCCTTTTCTCCTGAGCCTCCTGCATGGCTGGTGTTCCGAGAGCACATTCCAGAAAACTGAGTCTGGTGCAAACTCGCTTTTGCATCCTCTTAGCAGGGACCGGGCAAGGCCACACCCAAGCTGAGAGGTCTTCCTGCCGCCCTGCAGATCTGGACAAGGGGAGGCAAGGCTGCCAGGGAGAACCTGGCTTGCTGAGGACCTACTGTGTGCCGAGTGCCGTGCTGCATGCTCTCCCTGTCCCGCCATCAACCAAGACGGGGCCCACCACCCCGAGGCCACAGAGGTTATTCCATTTCCAGATGGGGAAGCTGAAGCTTGGAGCAGTGGGGTGACTTGCCCAGCATCGCCAAGGGAGTCAAAGGCAGCGAGAGAGGATCAGGCTCGAGTGACTCCAAACCCCAAGCTTTCAGCGTCGCCCTAGACAGCCTCTCAAGGCACATTCCCTCCTGGGGGTTAAAAACACCAGCGCTATCATAAAACTCTGGCTGTGTTCCCTGGGGACAGCAGTGGGCTGGCCTCGACTATGTGTCGTATCTGGAGGGTCCTTCTTAGAATCCCACAGCCACCCTGGGGAGTGGAGGCCATCTCGACGCCCATCTTGCAGATGGGGAACCGAGCCTGGAGAGTGTTACTTGCCCAGGAGCATAGGGCTCAGAGCCCAGGTCCCCCGACCTGCACACGCCCTGCCCCTTCCCCGTCCCCAGCCTGAACACACCCACCCACAGCCCAGACTAAGAGCTTCCTGGCTGGCCTGTCGTAACTATGGCCTCCTGCTCCAGGGTGGGGCAGGGGATGCCTGGCACCTCTGCTGGGTAGTCCCTACCACTGCCTGAGTCCCAAGACCAAGACCCAGGTTTGAAACTCCACCTAGGGGTGGGGATGAATTCTTATTTTAAAACTACTTCTGGGGCCGGCCCGGTTGCGCAGTGGTTAAGTTCGCACGTCCCGCTTCGGCAGCCCAGGGTACGCCGGTTTGGATCCCGGGTGCGGACATGGCACCGCTTGGCAAAAGCCATGCTGTGGTAGGCGTCCCACGTATAAAGGAGAGGAAGATGGGCATGGATGTTAGCTCAGGGCCAGCTTCCTCAGCAAAAAGAGGAGGGTGGGCAATAGTTAGCTCAGGGCTAATCTTCCTCAAAAGAAAAAAAAAAATGACTTCTAAGGGCTCCAGAAATATGACTTCCAGAAAGTGTGAGGTCTTAGGAAAAAACGATCACTCTGTGGATGTATGTTGGGGGAGGTGGCAGGGGGAGGGGATGTCAAATGCCCCCTCCAATTACTTTTAAAGCCACATTCTGTGCCATTGCTCCTCGCTTTTAAACTCTTTATTCTTGTTTGCATTATTTTAAGCAATGCAAGAAGAGTGCTCTGGGTCACCTTGTTTGCTTACCAAATCATCTGATATATTTAGAGGTGTGAAAATCCCCGAGAAATGAGGTGGGGATATAGTTTTGTGGTTGCTGTTGTTTGTTTTGTAATTTCCCAACGTTTTGGAAAAACCCACGTGTAACTGAGGGGAAGGGCGCCGGGGTCGGCGAGAGCTAGTGGGAATCGTGGGTTCGTTACTGTCCCACTGGAGGCTGGGGACAAGTTACGTCATGCCCGGATTTGTCTTCCTGTTTCTTCCTTAAGCACAGAGTCCTGAGCACTTACGCAACAGACACTGTCTGGGGCGGTGCCCCTGGGAAATTCACGCATCAGGGAGAGACAGATGCAGTCAGAGTAGAGTGGAGCTTCCCCGAGTTGGGGAAGCGGTAGGGGTTCAGGGACGCCAGAGACAGGGTGTGGGAGGGAGCACCGAGTCTGGGGCACAGGAAGGCCTTGCTCAGGAAAGTTAGAGCCCGAAGGGTGAGACACGAAAGCCAAGGTTTCAGGAGCTGGCTGAGGGCATCTCCTCCAAGTCCCACCCAGCTTCAGAAGAGGATGCTGCAACTCGGAGGGCAGGAGAGGCCTCAGGCTCAGCAAGGACGTGCAGAACCGCATCCTGCCTGGGGCGGGAGTGCCAACAGGCAAGAGCAAAGGCTGCGAGCCAGGAGGGTCCCTCCAGGGCATGAGAGGGCCCATGAGCTGGAGCCTGGAGGGCGCCGGGAGCCAGCGTGAGGTGGGCGCAGAGAGGGACCCACAGCCTGGGAGCCGCGGAGCCCACCAGGGGCTGCAACTTCAGCCCAGAGGCAGTGGGGAGCCCTGGAGTGGCTGCCGGCGGGCGTGAGCCCTCTGCCCCGCCACTTACTCCACACGTGGTCTCAGGCAAGTCAGTTCCCTCCACTGGGCTCAGCTTCCTGCAGCTGCAAAGTGGGGTGATGACAACAGCCCCGGCTTCCCAGGGCCGCTGCGCAAAGGCTACGGACAGGGCCTGGCACACGTTAGCCATCACTATGGCAACTCTCTTGACTTTTTCTTGAGAAACAACAGTGTGACAGCTCTACACAAGGGCTGGATCCAGGCCGCTGGGTTCAGATCCCAGACCTGCCACGCACAGCTCTGTGACCTGCGGCCAGTCCCTTGGCCTTTGGCGCCTCAGTGTTCCCCTCCTGAAATGGGCTGGTGGGAGGACTGAATGAACTGATGTGCCCGGCACGTGGAAACGCTCGCTCAGTGCGCCCACGAGGGCTGACACTGAGGGCAGCTTTCCTCGTCCACGCTTCCCTTTCTTCTAAGGTGAGCCCAATCCTTTATGGAATTGATGAGGCTTGTGGGAGTGCAAAATCCATTCCATCACCCAAGTTCCCCTTTCCTCCTGCTGCCCCGGGCCGCAGAACAGCAGCTGGGAGCTTAAATTTGGGAAGATTCATTCATTCATTCCACAGTTCATTTCTGCACCTTTTTACTAGTGTGGTCACTCATTCCACCTGCCTGCAGACACATCCCCACCAGGCAAGGCTAAGAGCTGCTCCCAGCCCCAGTGTTTCCCAGCTGCCTGTTCTCACTTTCCACATCTGTAAATGGGGGTAATAGTAGCAGCTACCTCCCCAGGAGAGCTAGAAGTTTCGCCGAGTTCACACAGCACCTCTCAAACCTGTTTGACCATGCCCCACAGTAAGAAACACATTTTTACATTATCACGTAGCCCTGAACTTCTGTTCTCTGGGGCAAACCATCACATTGCTCGGAGCCTCAGTTTCCCCATGTGTAAAATGGAGAGAATAAGACTGCCACCCTCATCAAACGGAAGCAAAGCTTAACAAAGCTTTTACTCACGGAGCGAGAGGCACTCTGATATTTTCTAATCTATTTCATACTTTTAAAAATGTGGTTTTCAACTCGCTCATTTAATTTCATGACGCAATAACGGGGAACACGCGTAGAGTGTGAAAAACACCAGGTGAGACAAGTGAAGAGCTTAGAACAACGCCTGGGCCAGAGCGGGCAGCTTGATGCAAGTGCGTGCGCTATTACCAGCATCTCTGTATCTGTTCATCGCTTCAAAGGATCCTGCCCCAAGCAGCGCCCCCAGGCACAGTCGCCTCCAGGACGCCCCAGACAGCCCCAGCCGGCCTTGCTCACCTGGATACAGCGCCTCCTGATCACTCCTGAGCAGAAGGGTCACTGCAGAGAAGGCAGAGGTGAGGGCGGGCAGGCCAGGGGGCAGCAGGGGCCCCAGGAGGCCAGATGGGCAGGGGGCCACGCTCACCAATGGCCCAGGATGCCGCCCCGATGCCTGTCAGGAGCAGTAGGGTCCCCGCAGTGAAAGCTGCCACCTTGGGTCCGGAGCAGCATGGGACAGTCCGGCCACCTGCAACAGACAGCATGCTGGGTCCCACCAGGCCTATTCTCTCCGCAGCAGGGTCTGGGCATGGGGCCAGCTCCGCCCTGCCCCCCCAGGCTTGACTAGGCAAAAGCCTAAGCCTGCCATGGCCTGGGCCCAGTTTCCTCCCCCGCAGTGTGGACGACCAGGTGTCCAGCTCCCCAAGGGTTCCAGCTGGGAAGGGGTGTGGCCTCGACGGCTGCCACCCTCCCTGCCTGCACTTACGGGATCTTTCCTCCCCAGTGATACCACGCTTCTGTATCTCTCTCATCACACTGTGCCATCTTTTCTTGGACCTCTCACTTCTGCCGACTTTCCCAGGGCTTCTCCAAGCCTCTTGGGGGCTATGACCCCTGACCTTCGCCCTCTTGGCAGCTCTCTTCCCTGCTGTTCAGCATTTCCTCACTGCCTCACTTCTCCCTGCTGTTCCAGACCCTCTGTCCCCGGGGAACCTCCAAACCAGACCTCTCCCACAGGACCCCGCTCCAAGGTCAAATCTGCCTCTGGAGGTTGGGGACCTAAGTGTGGAATTTGTGAGCCTCACTTAAAAATACTGGCCTTACCTCTTGTTGGGTGGGGCCTTGGGCAGGTGGCATCGCCTCTCTGAGCCTCAGCTTCCTCATCTACTTAATGGGCATCCACCTAGCACTCATCCCTAAATGCAATACTTTAAAGTTCTTTTAAATAATAAAAATCATCATCCTCATCATCGCCAAGCTCTGCTCAGAGGCTCGCGCTGTGTCTGTGCCACCCCGATGCATTAATACATTCAGCTCCTGTCTCAGTTATGAGTCTTATTTTTCAGACAGGGGAAACTGAGGCACAGAGAATGGAGTCGCGTGCCCAGGGCAACTTAGCCAGGAAGAGGCAGGGCTGAGCGCAGGAGCCCGGGGCCCAGGTGCATAACCACAGAGCCGCCCTACCCCTCTCTGTGCTGTAGGCCGGGCACACAGCAGGTTCGAGATAATGCTTGCAAAATCATTAGAGCTGTGTGGTCCTGGGCAAGGGCCTTCCTCTCTCTGGGCTGCAGTTTTCTCATGGGTAAAGTGGAGCTTTATTCATTCACGGTCTTACGGCTGTGCACCTGGCTCCATTCCAGGCTCCGGGGACACACCCCAAACAAGACGGATGAGCTGCGGCTCTCACCGGTCTCAGGTGTGTAAGGCAAGGTGGGGATGTAGATAAGGAAATGAGTAAATGAACTTGGTAACTTCCAGATTGTGGCAAAGTCTATGAAAATAACGCAGGTCGGGGCCGGGGTGGTGTCCGCATGGGGCACAGGGAGAGCCTCCCAAGAAGTGACTTCTGAGCTGGGGCCTGAAGGGCGAGGCCAGACGTGCAAAGACCGTGGGCAGAGCGGGCAGCACAGGCAAGGCTGGAGGCCAGAACGAGCACAGTCTGTCAGAGGGCGAGCGAAGCCGTTGACGTGGCCAGAACAGCGTAAGCTTGGGGAAGGCCAGGGGGGCCAAGGCTGGGCCGGCTGGGGAGGCCTGGGCCCAAGGAGAAGAGGGATTTCATTCCCAGCTCAACGGGGCCCCTGGGAAGTAAAAGCCAACCCGTTCTCTGGGGATTGTCCAGGGCCCAAAGAGATAAGGCTGCTCAAAGCCTCAGCGGGCCTAGCACACGCTCCACTGCCCTTGGCATCTGCAGGGCCCCCCAGGGCTGCAGGAGCTCCCGGCTCTCCCCTCTGTGTCGTGGGAGGACAGCTGGTGGTCACAGGCCAGCCAGCACCCGGAATGGAGTGGGAGTGGCCCAGGAGCCTCCTGGATGGCCAGTGTCTGGGTGTCTCAAGGACTTGAGAGCCCCGCAGCTCCCGTCAAGGCACTAGAGAGCAGTCCATCCCCCCAGAGAGGCCCCAGGGAGCCGGACCAGCCCAGCCCCCGCTGGCTGACCCTCCGTCACAAGAAAAGGCCGGCAGTCCCACCCCAGCTCCCCCCCAGCCACCTTCCAGGTCAGTGGGAGGTCTGGCTCCCCTCGGCTGCTCAGCCCAGCCTGGAGGCTCTGGTGCGTCTGCTGGGGCGGGAGGCACCACCACCCCTGTCTCCCAGGGCAGAGGATTGCCCTTCCATGCCCTCTGGTTCAGGGGACCCCAAAGCCAGTGCCTCTGGTGAGACAGGAGGCGCCCTCACTCTGAGAGGGACAGCATCCTCGCCGTGAGTCCTCAGGAGCGAGAGGCCTCTGTGCACAGCAAGCCAGCGCCCTGACTTCTCCTCGAGACCCCGCTCCTCCAGGGGCCACCCACCTCTTCCCACACGACAGGTCTGCTGCCCCCACCGATCAGCTGCCAACACCCCCCAAGGGACGTCTTCGGCTCCTGTCTCTAAAACTGCCCTCGGTTGATAGCTCCGTGTCTCAGTCCTCATCGCACGACTCCAGCTCCCTGAAGGAAAGGCTCTCCTCGTTTGACTTCTGGGATACCACCTGCACCTGATGTCCCTTCCCCGTCTCCTGAGCCTCCACCCACTGCCTGAAATCTGGAGTTCACAGGGCGGGCCATGGACCCCGCCCTCCAGGCCTCCTCCCACCCAAGTCTGTCTCACCCACCTCCGCAGCCTCAGTTTCCCTTTTCTGTCTCCAGCCCTGGTCCCGGCCCCTTAGTCCCGGATCAGGGGTCCGGCAGCCTCTTAGATGCCTCCCCCTGGAATCCCCTAGGTCCTTCACGCCCCCCAGGTCCCATCTGGTCTCAATGTCTCCCCAGGTGCTAGGTCCAGTCTCAGAGGCCCCCATCCTCAGCACCGTCCCTCATGTGCAGGATGCCTCCTTCCCCCACAGCTTGCCAGCTCCACGGCCTGCAGGCCTCGCCAGTGCCTCCTGTCCCCTGTGCTTCCCTGCCCCCAGCCCCATCCACCCCTGGGCTCAGTCCTCCCTGAGGTCCAGCATCTCCACGGATGCCTGGGGGATCCTCCTAAACACCAAATCCAACCTCTCCCTTCTTTACCCAGAATCCCCCGTGAGCCCCCAGAGTCCCCAGGACAGTCTAAGGATACAAGCATGGCTGTTAGCGATTCGGGGGCTGCACATGCTTCCCCAAAGTCATTACCAGACCCCCCGAGAGAGTTTCCAAAAAGCAGCCAAACCACAGAACCCATAAAACACAGACACACATTAGAGGAAGAAACACAGCGTGACCTCCAGCACCCTCTTGTGGAGACACCCAGCACTGCAGGGCCTGGCCAACCTCTCGGCCATCCCAGCAGACCAGGTCCAGCCTGCACACCTCTCATCTCCCAGCTCCATTTCCAGCTTCACCTCCAGACACACCCAGAGTGCCTCTGCGCCCCTGCACACCGGCAGTGCGTCACCCCCCACCCTCCCACCTCAGCCACGCTCTTCCCTCCACCCGGCACGCCCTCCCTGGCCCATGCCCATCCTGAGTATCAATTCAGATAGAACTTCCTCCAGTCCCAGGGCCCCCGCCTGGCCTAGGACAGACTCCCCCAGCACAACGCTGACTCAAACCAGCAGCCGCCGCAGCAGCAACAGCTCCTAGAATCCTAGCAGGCCGACTCAGCCCGTCCCACCTCTCCTGTGATTTCCTGAAATCCTTGCAACTTAATGATGAAGGCATTGTTATCATCATCCCAGTTTACAGACAGGTGCAGCCACCTACCCCGGGTCACCATCAAGTAAGCATCTGTCCGGGTTGGACCCCCCCCCCCCCCCGAGACTGGGCCGAGCTGCCTGGGGATGCACTGGCGCCCACTCTGCCTCGGTTCCCTCTGTGCCCAGACTGCCTCTGGCCATCCTCTGGGCCTGCTCGGCTTCTCCTCCCTCATTCATTCACCCACAGCCCTCAGCCCTGGTGACTCCCTTCGGTCGGCTCGAGGAAGAAGTCATCCCGAAGGTGCAGGGCTCGGCCAGCCACCTGCTGAGCAAGGGCACAGTGGCTCCTCCCGAGCCGGCGGGCGGGAGCCTGGGTTCGCTCAGCCACAGCTGAGTGGCTTGGGGCCTGATTTGGTAACTGTGCTGAGATCCCAGGAGGCCAGCGGTCCACGCTGGTCATTTCAGCTCACACGCTCAGCGCCTCCTGCCTACGTGGCATTTAAATCCTCACGCCACCCCACAAGGTGTGCACCAGGACCATCTCCATTTTACAGATGAAGAAACTGAGGCCCAGAGAGGGGAGCTGCTTGCCCAGGGCCTCACAGCTAGAAAGTGCTACAGCCTGGGACCGAACCCAGCTAGCCTGGTTCCAGGAAGAAGAGAGGGAGGCAGCCCCAGCTGGGGAGGGAGGAAGGAAAGGCCGCCCCTCAGTGGGCCCCTCCAGCTGGCTCCCAGGTGTGGGAGAGGCTGGGAGGGAGCCAGGCTGCCTGGAGCCCCCACCACAGCCGCCAGGAGTCCTCAGTGCCAGCCCCTCGGCCGGCGCTTCCCCGTCCTGCTGGGTGGTTTCTCTGCCGTCTCTCCCTCTCCATCCACCCTGGCCAGGTCCAAAGTCCTCCCTCTGCTCTTCTGCCCACAATGCGAGGAAGCAGGAGGAATGCCTGGAGTCGCTGGGGGTCTTGGGTCCCTGGGACCCCCAGGCAGCCAACCCGTCATGACGGCTCTGGACCTTGGCATGTGTCCTACATGCTAAGCCCCATGTTGGTGCCTTGTGTGTGTTCTACACTCCCAACAACCTCACGTGGGTAGGTAGGTAGCATTAGGGTCCATGCTTGACTCAGGGGGAACCAAAGCCCAGAGAAGTAACGTCCCTTGCACAAGGTCACACAGCAAAAGAGCGGCAGATGCCGATTCAAACACAGGCCCGTGCATTCGACTCCCAACTCTGCATCCTTAACCATGATAGCTAGTCTCCCCACCTTGGCCCTACACAGATGACAGGCCCAGGGTTAGCTGAGAACTCACTGGGGGGCGAGGGGAAACTGAGGCAAGGAGCCAGGAAAGTCATAAGGGGCAGCAGGGAGGCAGGGGGTGGCACAGCCCCGCAGATTTGGTTAATAGTTAACAGGTGGGGGCGGCTTCAGAAGGGGGTGGGGAGGGGCCCAGGAGGGCTGTGAGAGAGAGGGGGCTCCAAGGGGGTGGAGGGTGGGGAAGAGAGCATGGAGGGAGGGGTGCAGGCAGAGCCAAAGTTGGGGATCAGGGAAGGGGGACTCACCCTCCTTCTCCGCCATGTCACGGCCTCTTGTTAATGATTCCCCGGCTGACCTCCTGGGCCGGGGCGGGCCCTGTGGGGAGACGAACGGGGAGGCAGGGCCCGGGGGGGCCAGCCCAGCCCGGGTGCCCCCAGTCCCAGGCGCCCATCCAGGGAGGCTGCAGGGACTGGGCCCTGGCCAGAGCACGCCATGATCACGGACGCAGATTGGGCTGGGTTCAAGGATGGGGTCAGTGTCTGACCAGCGGCCAGGAGACACCTGGATTTGCAGGACTGGGGCGCCCGTGCTTGGGCCGGGGGGAGGCAGGGACTGAGGGTCTGAACTCCTGGGTTCGAGGGAAGAGAGAGCCGGGGGCCTGGATTTCTGGGTCCTGGGGAGAAGGGGCTGGGGGCTGGACTCCTGGGTCTGAGGGCGGAGGAGACTGGGGCCCAATCTCTGAGTCTGAAGAAGGGCCACAGCTCCAAGGTCCCTGGAGAGAAGTCAGAGACCCCACTCTTGAGGTCCCCCAGGGCCCCTTGATTGGGAGGTGGGCTCTAGGTTGGGTGGGAGTGAGGGGACCCACATCCTGGGGACTGTAATTGAGGGCCCTGGTCCTTACCCTGGGGTCCGGCAGGTGGGGGCGGAGCTGAGAGGTGGTGCCGCCTTGGGGTCAGTCTCCAGGCCTGGGCAGGAGCATGGTGGCCCCGCAGCAGCGGTGGCCGGAGCGGCGTGGGGCCTGCTAGGCCTGGCTGCCTCACCTGAGGAGGAGGAGGCTGGGCCAGAGGCGGGGAAGGGGCGGGCAGGGGCCGGGCGAAGGGATTGGCAGCATCGCAGGCCACCTGGCTGGAGGGGTAGGGTTTGCAGGGGCTGGACTGGGCCGGCCCAGCAACCTGCCTCGCCTCTGGCTGGAGGGGGCCCAGGTGAGGCCGTGTGAGGGGAGGAGGGAGCAGGGGCAGCTCGCCTGAGGGCCAGGGGTTCCAGGAGACAGAACAGGCTGCGTGTAAGGACTGAAGGATGGGACCTCAGGGAGGGCCCCAGCTGCCCCTGCCACCTCTCCTGCCCCCTGCCCAGCCCCCACCCTGCCCCAGCGCAGGCCGAACTCTGTCCTTGTCCACACTACCCCTCCCGGCACCCCTGCCCAGCCCCAGGCCCACCACTGCCCCTGCCCTTTCCTGCACCCCTGTCCAGCTCCTGAATGAGGCAGCCCTGCCCTGCCCAATTGCGGGCCCTTCCTGCCCCAACTCTGCCCCCTCCCATGGCCCCGGCCCTGAGCCCTCTCCCCCACCCCTCCCCCAGCTGCCTTCCTACAAGTCACGGGGGCTGGTTTGCTTTGGCAGCCTCTCTGCCGCCTGCAGCAATGACCTCTGGAGCCGGGAAGTCCCGGACAGACGGGGGATGGGGGGCCTGGCCCGGAAAAGGCAGCACTGAGCGCTAAGGCCCAGGCCAAGAGGCCGGAAGTGTCCGGAGGCAGACCCACACTGTCCCACCGGCAGCCAAGAGTGACGCACGTCAGGCCCCAGGACCAGACAGATGCCCAGACACTGGGGTCACCAGCAGACACCTGCCCGTGGACAGCCATGCACCCAGAGTCAGAGCACAGCTGCTCCCCAGACAGGCTGTCCCACACAGCTGCCCCAGGCACCCTCCCCTCAGAGCCCCATGCTGCTCAGCCGGGATCCCCATCTCTCCTCCGCTCTCCACTCGCAGCCCTCTCTCTCCTTCCCTCTCCCTCTCCGCAGCTGCCACCTCTGCAGAGAGACCTGCACTGCTGGGAAGACAGCAAACACCCAAACTCCTGCCTGCCGCTCTTCTCTCCATAGCCCCCCAACCCCCATCCTGGCCTGGGCGCCTCTTCTCCCTCTGGCTCCCTCCCTACTCACAGTCGCTCTCAGCTAATGATCCCCCCGACTCTGAGGCTAACCAAGTCTGAGCAGCTGCCAGCGCTGGGCCCCCACCGGTTCCTTCCCCATTCTCATCTCCTAGCGTGTGCGGCGGGTGGTGGAGGGTCCCCAGGAAAACTGAAACGCCTGGATGTGGGGAGGCGCGTAGAGGGTGACTCGGCTCACCAGACAGACTTCCAATCAAGTCCAAGAATCTTTATTCCATGAACAAAACTATTTGTGTCAAGAGAGACGAGGCTGAATGGGCCCTTTCTAAGTGGCCACACTCCAAGGCTGGTGAGAGAGGGCGGGTTGAGCTGGGGCAGGAGTGCATCACAGGAGAGGGGACCCCAGGTCCAGCCAGAGGAAGCAGGAGGAGAAGTGCCGCTGGGGGTCAGAGTGGCTCCCAGAA